>NC_079351.1:11485748-11810095 GCF_029582105.1 Oenanthe melanoleuca | reverse complement strand
TGGGAAAAGCATCAGGAAAAATCCAGGGAAAAATTAAGACTAAAAAATGCGCACTAAGAAATGCAGAAAACCCCCAGAAATTGCACAACAAATGGCCAGAAAAATTCCTAACATCTGCAATAAAAAACCAAACATGGACCCAAAATGCAGTGAGATTCCAGGAATTTCTGAGGAAAAAACTGGGGAAGTGAGTGGGCAAAATATCCGGAGGAAATGCGACTGAAAATCAGCCCGAAAAAGCCTGAAAATCACACGAACAATGGCCCAAAACTTCCTGAAAGCCATCTGAAAACACCTCAACTCTGCCAAAATTCCAAGGACTGCTGGCAAAAACATCAGGAAAAATCCAGGAAAAATTGAGCCTAACAAACCAGAAAAGTCCTTAAAATTCGCATCTAAGGAACGAAAAATCCCCTAAGAATCAAACTGAAAATGACCCGAAAATTCCCAAAAGTTATATTAGGGCACCCCAAAGCTGCTCAAAATTCCAGGCCTTATTGGGAAAAACATCTGGACAATCCCAGGAAAATCTCTGTCTTAATAAAAACCAGGAAAAATCCTTTAAAATTCGCACTGAGAAACACAAAAATTCACAAGAAATTGCAACAAAAATGGCCAGAAGAAACTCCTAATATCAGCCCCAAAAGCCAGTGAGAGTCCCGGAATTTCTACAGAGAAACGACTGGAAAAATGGGTGGGCAAACTTTGAAATGAAATGGGACATAAAATGGTCCGAACCCCTATGAAATGGCACAAAAAATGGCCCAAAACCTCCTGGAATCTCTAGAAAAACACCTAAAATCTATGAAAATCCCAAGGATTGCTGGGAAAAGCATCAGGAAAAATCCAGGGAAAATTCAGACTAAAAAAATGCTCAATAAGAAATGCAAAAATCCCCTTAAAAAGCAAAATAAATGGCCAGAAATAGTCAAAAACTAGACACTGAACCACCCCAAACTGGTCAATCTTCCAAGCATTATTGGGAAAAACATCAGGAAAAATCCAGGATAAATTCAGCCTTAGCAAACCAGGAAAATGACAAAAAATTTACCATAAGAAACACAAAAATCCCCCAGAAATTGCACAACAAATCGCTGGAAAAACTACTAACATCTGCACTAAAAAACCAAACATGGCCCCAAAATCTGGCAAGATTCCAGGAATTTCTGAGGAAAAACTGGGGAAGTGAGTGGGCAAAATATCCAGAGGAAATGCGACTTAAAATGGCCCAAAAAGCCTGAAAATCACACGAACAATGGCCCAAAAATTCCTGAAAACCATCCTAAAACACCGGAACCCTGCCAAAATCCCAAGGATTGCTGGGAAAAACATCAGGAAAAATCCAGGAAAATTCAGACTAACAAATTTGCACTCAGAGACGTAAAACTCCCCTTAAAAAGCAATATGAAAATGACCAGAAATAGTCCAAAAATTGACACTGAAACACCCCAAAACGGTCAAATCTTCCAAGCATTATTGGGAAAAACATCAGGAAAAATCCACAGGAAATTCAGCCTAACAAATTCGCACTGAGCATCGCAGAAATCCCATTAAATAGCAATACGAAAATGGCCCAAAAAATCCTAAAATCGACACTGAAACACCCCAAACCGGATAAAATTCTAAGCATTATTGGGAAAATCATCAGGAAAAATCCAGGATAAATTCAGCCTTAGCAAACCAGGAAAATGCAAAAAAAAAATCACACTAAGAAACACAAAAATCGTCCAGGAATTGCACAAAAAATGGCCAGAAAAACTCCTATCATCTGCACTAAGAAAACCAAACATGGCCCCAAAATCCAGTGAAATTCCAGGAAATTCTGAGGAATAAACTGGGGAATGAGTGGGCTAAATATCCAAAGGAAATGCGATTTAAAAGGCCCAAAAACCTCAAAATCACATGAACAATGCCCAAAACTCCTGAAATCCAACCTAAAACATCTCAACTCTGCCAAAATTTCAAGGGTTGCTGGCAAAAACATCAGGAAAAATCCAGGAAAAATTGAGCCTAACAAACCAGAAAAGTCCCTTAAAATTCGAACTAAGTAACAAAAAATCCCCTAAAAATCAAAATGAAAATGACCCGAAAATTCCCAAAAGTTGCATTGGGGCACCCCAAAGCTCTCAGAATTCCAGGCCTTATTGCGAAAAACATCTGAACAATCCCAGGAAAATCTCTGCCTTAAAAAAATAGGAAAATACATGAAAAACTTCAGCCTTAACAACCCAGAAAAAAGCCAAAAAATTCACACTAAGGAACACCAGAATGCTCCAGAAATTGCACAAAAAATGGCCAGAAAAACTCCTAACATCTGCACTAAAAAACAAAACATGGCGCAACAATCCAGCGAGATTCCAGGAATTTCTGAGGAAAAAACTGGTGAAGTGAGTGGGCAAAGTATCCGGAGGAAATGCGACTTAAAATGGCCCAAAAAGCCTGAAAATCACACGAACAATGCCCAAAAACTCCTGATATCCATCCTAAAACACCTCAACTCTGCCAAAATTCCAAGGACTGCTGGCAAAAGCATCAGGAAAAATCCAGGAAAAAATTGAGCCTAACAAACCAGAAAAGTCCCTTAAAATTCGCATTAAGAACGAAAAATCCCCTAAGAATCAACTTGAAAATGACCCGAAAATTACCAAAAGTTGCATTGGGGCACCCCAAAAGCTCTCAGAATTCCAGGCTTTCTTGGGAAAAGCATCCGGACAATCCCAGGAAAACCTCTGCTTAAATAAACCAGGAAAAATACTTTAAAATTCGCACTGAGAACACAAAAATCCACAAGAAATTGCAACAAACATGGCCAGAAGAACTCCTAATATCAGCCCCAAAAAGCCAGTGAGAACCCAGGAATTTCTAAGGAAAAGACTGGAAAATGGGGTGGGCAAACTTCGAAATGAAATTGGGACATAAAATGGTCCGAAACCCCTATGAAAATGGCACAAAAAAATGGCCCAAAACCCTCCTGGAATCTACTAGAAAAGCACCTAAAATCTATGAAAATCCCAAGGATTGCTGGGAAAAGCATCAGGAAAAATCCAGGGAAAATTCAGCCTCAAAAATTTCGCACTAAGAAATGCAAAATTCCCCTTAAAAAGCAATATGAAAATGGCCAGAAATAATCCTAAACTAGACACTGAACCACCCCAAACCATGTCAATCTTCCAAGCATTATTGGGAAAACATCAGGGAAAAATCCAGGATAAATTCAGCCTTAGCAAACCAGGAAAATGACAAAAAATTTGCCGTAAGAAACACAAAAATCCCCCAGAAATTGCACAACAAATCGCCGGAAAAACTACTAACATCTGCACTAAAAAAACCAAACATGGCCCCAAAATCTGGCAAGATTCCAGGAATTCTGAGGAAAAAACTGGGGAAGTGAGTGGGCAAAATATCCAGAGGAAATGCGACTTAAAATGGCCCAAAAAGCCTGAAAATCACACGAACAATGGCCCAAAAACTCCTGAAATCCATCCTAAAACACCTCAACCCTGCCAAAATCCCAAGGATTGCTGGGAAAAACATCAGGAAAAATCCAGACTAACAAATTTGCACTCAGAGACGCAAAACTCCCTTAAAAAGCAATATGAAAATGACCAGAAAAAGTCCTAAAATTGACACTGAAACACCCCAAACGGTCAAACTTCCAAGCATTATTGGGAAAAACATCAGGAAAAATCCAGATAAATCAGCCTTAGCAACCCAGGAAAATGACAAAAAATTCGCACTAAGAAACACGAAAATCCCCCAGAAATAGCACAACAAATGGCCAGAAAAACCCCTAATATCAGCCCCAAAATGCAGTCAGAGTCCAGGAATTCTAAGGTAAAGACTGGAAAAGTGGGTGGGTAACTTCCAAAGGAAATGCGAACAAAAATGATCAAACGCCTATGAAAATGGCACAAAAAATGGCCCAAAACCTCCTGGAATTACTAGAAAAGCACCTAAAATCTATGAAAAATCCCAAGGATTGCTGGGAAAAGCATCAGGAAAAATCCAGGGAAAAATTAGACTAAAAAAATGCGCACTAAGAAATGCAGAAAACCCCCAGAAATTGCACAACAAATGGCCAGAAAAATTCCTAACATCTGCACTAAAAAAACCAAACATGGACCCAAAATGCAGTGAGATTCCAGGAATTTCTGAGGAAAAAACTGGGAAGTGAGTGGGCAAAATATCCGGAGGAAATGCGACTGAAAACCACCCGAAAAGCCTGAAAATCACACGAACAATGGCCCAAAACTCCTGATACCACCTAAAACACCTCAACTCTGCCAAAATTTCAAGGACTGCTGGCAAAAGCATCAGGAAAAATCCAGGAAAAATTGAGCCTAACAAACCAGAAAAGTCCTTAAAATTCGCATTAAGAACGAAAAATCCCCTAAGAATCAACTGAAAATGACCGAAAATTCCCAAAAGTTGCATTGGGGCACCCCAAAGCTCTCAGAATTCCAGGCTTCTTGGGAAAAGCATCCGGACAATCCCAGGAAAACCTCTGCCTTAAAAAAACCAGGAAAAAATACTTTAAAATTCGCACTGAGAACACAAAAATCCACAAGAAATTGCAACAAAATGGCCAGAAAAACTCCTAATATCAGCCCCAAAAGCCAGTGAGAACCCAGGAATTTCTAAGGAAAGACTGGAAAAAATGGGGTGGGCAAACTTTGAAATGAAATGGGACATAAAATGGTCCAAACCCTATGAAAAGGCACAAAAAATGGCCCAAAACCCTCCTGGAATCTCTAGAAAAAGCACTAAAATCTATTGAAAATCCCAAGGATTGCTGGGAAACGCATCAGGAAAAATCCAGGGAAAAATTCAGCCTCAAAAATTCGCACTAAGAAATGCAAAATTCCCCTTAAAAAAGCAATATGAAAATGGCCAGAAATAATCCTAAAACTAGACACTGAACCACCCCAAACCAGTCCAAGCATTATTGGGAAAAACATCAGGAAAAATCCAGGATAAATTCAGCCTTAGCAAACCAGGAAAATGACAAAAATTTGCCGTAAGAAACACAAAAATCCCCCAGAAATGCACAACAAATCGCCGGAAAAACTACTAACATCTGCACTAAAAAAACCAAACATGGCCCCAAAATCTGGCAAGATTCCAGGAATTTCTGAGGAAAAACTGGGAGAAGTGAGTGGGCAAAATATCCAGAGGAAATGCGACTTAAAATGGCCAAAAAGCCTGAAAATCACACGAACAATGGCCCAAAAATCCTGAAATCCATCCTAAAACACCTCAACCCTGCCAAAATCCCAAGGATTGCTGGAAAAACATCAGGAAAAATCCAGACTAACAAATTTGCACTCAGAGACGCAAAACTCCCCTTAAAAGCAATATGAAAATGACCAGAAAAAGTCCTAAAATTGACACTGAAACACCCCAAACCGGTCAAACTTCCAAGCATTATTGGGAAAAAACATCAGGAAAAATCCAGGATAAATTCAGCCTTAGCAACCAGGAAAATGACAAAAAATTCGCACTAAAAACACGAAAATCCCCCAGAAATGCACAACAAATGGCCAGAAAAAACCCCTAATATCAGCCCCAAAATGCAGTCAGAGTCCAGGAATTTCTAAGGTAAAGACTGGAAAAGTGGGTGGGTAACTTCCAAAGGAAATGCGAACAAAAATGATCCAAACGCCTATGACATGGCACAAAAAATGGCCCAAAACCCCTGGAATTACTAGAAAAGCACCTAAAATCTATGAAAATCCCAAGGATTGCTGGGAAAAGCATCAGGAAAAATCCAGGGAAAATTAAGACTAAAAAATGCGCACTAAGAAATGCAGAAAACCCCCAGAAATTGCACAACAAATGGCCAGAAAAATTCCTAACATCTGCACTAAAAAACAAACATGGACCCAAAATGCAGTGAGATTCCAGGAATTTCTGAGGAAAAAACTGGGGAAGTGAGTGGCAAAATATCCGGAGGAAATGCGACTGAAAATCACCCGAAAAGCCTGAAAATCACACGAACAATGGCCCAAAACTTCCTGAAAGCCATCTGAAAACACCTCAACTCTGCCAAAATTTCAAGGACTGCTGGCAAAAACATCAGGAAAAATCCAGGAAAAATTGAGCCTAACAAACCAGAAAAGTTCCTTAAAATTCGCACTAAGGAACGAAAAATCCCCTAAGAATCAAACTGAAAATGACCCGAAAATTCCCAAAAGTTATATTAGGGCAACCCAAAGCTGTCAAAATTCCAGGCCTTATTGGGAAAAACATCTGGACAATCCCAGGAAAATCTCTGTCTTAATAAAACCAGGAAAAATCCTTTAAAATTCGCACTGAGAAACACAAAAATTCACAAGAAATTGCAACAAAAATGGCCAGAAGAACTCCTAATATCAGCCCCAAAAGCCAGTGAGAGTCCGGAATTTCTACAGAGAAACGACTGGAAAAATGGGTGGGCAAACTTTGAATGAAATGGGACATAAAATGGTCGAACCCCTATGAAATGGCACAAAAAATGGCCCAAAACCTCCTGGAATCTCTAGAAAAACACCTAAAATCTATGAAAATCCAAGGATTGCTGGGAAAAGCATCAGGAAAAATCCAGGGAAAATTCAGACTAAAAATGCTCAATAAGAAATGCAAAAATCCCCTTAAAAAGCAAAAATAAATGGCCAGAAATAGTCAAAAACTAGACACTGAACCACCCCAAACTGGTCAATCTTCCAAGCATTATTGGGAAAACATCAGGAAAAATCCAGGATAAATTCAGCCTTAGCAACCCAGGAAAATGACAAAAAATTTACCATAAGAAACACAAAAATCCCCCAGAAATTGCACAACAAATCGCTGGAAAAACTACTAACATCTGCACTAAAAAACCAAACATGGCCCCAAAATCTGGCAAGATTCCAGGAATTTCTGAGGAAAAACTGGGGAAGTGAGTGGGCAAAATATCCACAGGAAATGCGACTTAAAATGGCCCAAAAAGCCTGAAAATCACACGAACAATGGCCCAAAAATTCCTGAAAACCATCCTAAAACACCGGAACCCTGCCAAAATCCCAAGGATTGCTGGGAAAAAACATCAGGAAAAATCCAGGGAAAATTCAGACTAACAAATTTGCACTCAGAGACGTAAAACTCCCCTTAAAAAGCAATATGAAAATGACCAGAAATAGTCCAAAAAATTGACACTGAAACACCCCAAACGGTCAATCTTCCAAGCATTATTGGGAAAAACATCAGGAAAAATCCACAGGAAATTCAGCCTAACAAATTCGCACTGAGCATCGCAAAAATCCCATTAAATAGCAATACGAAAATGGCCCAAAAAATCCTAAAATCGACACTGAAACACCCCAAACCGGATAAAATTCTAAGCATTATTGGGAAAATCATCAGGAAAAATCCAGGATAAATTCAGCCTTAGCAAACCAGGAAAATGCAAAAAAAAAAAATCACACTAAGAAACACAAAAATCGTCCAGAAATTGCACAAAAAATGGCCAGAAAAACTCCTATCATCTGCACTAAGAAAACCAAAACATGGCCCCAAAATCCAGTGAAATTCCAGGAAATTCTGAGGAATAAACTGGGGAATGAGTGGGCTAAATATCCAAAGGAAATGCGATTTAAAAGGCCCAAAAACCTCAAAATCACATGAACAATGCCCAAAAACTCCTGAAATCCAATCCTAAAACATCTCAACTCTGCCAAAATTTCAAGGGTTGCTGGCAAAAACATCAGGAAAAATCCAGGAAAAATTGAGCCTAACAAACCAGAAAAGTCCCTTAAAATTCGAACTAAGTAACAAAAAATCCCCTAAAAATCAAAATGAAAATGACCCGAAAATTCCCAAAAGTTGCATTGGGGCACCCCAAAGCTCTCAGAATTCCAGGCCTTATTGCGAAAAACATCTGAACAATCCCAGGAAAATCTCTGCCTTAAAAAAATAGGAAAATACATGAAAAACTCAGGCCTTAACAACCCAGAAAAAAGCCAAAAAATTCACACTAAGGAACACCAGAATGCTCCAGAAATTGCACAAAAAATGGCCAGAAAAACTCCTAACATCTGCACTAAAAAACAAAACATGGCGCAACAATCCAGCGAGATTCCAGGAATTTCTGAGGAAAAAACTGGTGAAGTGAGTGGGCAAAGTATCCGGAGGAAATGCGACTTAAAATGGCCCAAAAAGCCTGAAAATCACACGAACAATGCCCAAAAACTCCTGATATCCATCCTAAAACACCTCAACTCTGCCAAAATTCCAAGGACTGCTGGCAAAAGCATCAGGAAAAATCCAGGAAAAATTGAGCCTAACAAACCAGAAAAGTCCCTTAAAATTCGCATTAAGAACGAAAAATCCCCTAAGAATCAACTTGAAAATGACCCGAAAATTACCAAAAGTTGCATTGGGGCACCCAAAAGCTCTCAGAATTCCAGGCTTTCTTGGGAAAAGCATCCGGACAATCCCAGGAAAACCTCTGCTTTAAAAAAACCAGGAAAAATACTTTAAAATTCGCACCGAGAAATCACAAAAATCCACAAGAAATTGCAACAGACATGGCCAGAAAAACTCCTAATATCAGCCCCAAAAGCCAGTGAGAACCCAGGAATTTCTAAGGAAAAGACTGGAAAAATGGGTGGGCAAACTTTGAAATGAAATGGGACATAAAATGGTCCGAACCCCTATGAAATGGCACAAAAAAATGGCCCAAACCCTCCTGGAATCTCTAGAAAAACACCTAAAATCTATGAAAATCCCAAGGATTGCTGGGAAAAGCATCAGGAAAAATCCAGGGAAAATTCAGCCTCAAAAATGCGCACTAAGAAATGCAAAATTCCCCTTAAAAAGCAATATGAAAATGGCCAGAAATAATCCTAAAACTAGACACTGAACCACCCCAAACCAGTCAATCTTCCAAGCATTATTGGGAAAAACATCAGGAAAAATCCAGGATAAATTCAGCCTTAGCAAACCAGGAAAATGACAAAAAATTTGCCGTAAGAAACACAAAAATCCCCCAGAAATTGCACAACAAATCGCCGGAAAAACTACTAACATCTGCACTAAAAAACCAAACATGGCCCCAAAATCTGGCAAGATTCCAGGAATTTCTGAGGAAAAACTGGAGAAGTGAGTGGGCAAAATATCCAGAGGAAATGCGACTTAAAATGGCCCAAAAAGCCTGAAAATCACACGAACAATGGCCCAAAAATTCCTGAAATCCATCCTAAAACACCTCAACCCTGCCAAAATCCCAAGGATTGCTGGGAAAAACATCAGGAAAAATCCAGACTAACAAATTTGCACTCAGAGACGCAAACTCCCCTTAAAAAGCAATATGAAAATGACCAGAAAAGTCCTAAAATTGACACTGAAAACACCCCAACCGGTCAACTTCCAAGCATTATTGGGAAAAACATCAGGAAAAATCCAGGATAAATTCAGCCTTAGCAACCCAGGAAAATGACAAAAAATTCGCACTAAGAAACACGAATCCCCAGAAATGCACAACAAATGGCCAGAAAAACCCTAATATCAGCCCCAAAATGCAGTCAGAGTCCAGGAATTTCTAAGGTAAAGACTGGAAAAGTGGGTGGGTAACTTCCAAAGGAAATGCGAACAAAAATGATCCAAACGCCTATGAAAAGGCACAAAAAATGGCCCAAAACCTCCTGGAATTACTAGAAAAGCACTAAAATCTATGAAAATCCCAAGGATTGCTGGGAAAAGCATCAGGAAAAATCCAGGGAAAATTAAGACTAAAAAATGCGCACTAAGAAATGCAGAAAACCCCCAGAAATTGCACAAACAAATGGCCAGAAAAATTCCTAACATCTGCATAAAAAAACAAACATGGACCCAAAATGCAGTGAGATTCCAGGAATTTCTGAGGAAAAAACTGGGGAAGTGAGTGGGCAAATATCCGGAGGAATGCGACTGAAAATCACCCGAAAAGCCTGAAAATCACACGAACAATGGCCCAAAACTTCCTGAAAGCCATCTGAAAACACCTCAACTCTGCCAAAATTTCAAGGACTGCTGGCAAAAACATCAGGAAAAATCCAGGAAAAATTGAGCCTAACAAACCAGAAAAGTCCTTAAAATTCGCACTAAGGAACGAAAAATCCCCTAAGAATCAAACTGAAAATGACCCGAAAATTCCCAAAAGTTATATTAGGGCAACCCAAAGCTGTCAAAATTCCAGGCCTTATTGGGAAAAAATCTGGACAATCCCAGGAAAATCTCTGTCTTAATAAAACCAGGAAAATCCTTTAAAATTCGCACTGAGAAACACAAAAATTCACAAGAAATTGCAACAAAAATGGCCAGAAGAACTCCTAATATCAGCCCACAAAAGCCAGTGAGAGTCCCGAATTTCTACAGAGAAACGACTGGAAAATGGGTGGGCAAACTTTGAAATGAAATGGGACATAAAATGTCCGAACCCCTATGAAATGGCACACAAAAATGGCCAAAACCTCCTGGAATCTCTAGAAAACACCTAAAATCTATGAAAATCCCAAGGATTGCGGGAAAGCATCAGGAAAAATCAGGAAAATCAGACTAAAAAATGCTCAATAAGAAATGCAAAAATCCCCTTAAAAAGCAAAATAAATGGCCAGAAATAGTCAAAAACTAGACACTGAACCACCCCAAACTGGTCAATCTTCAAGCATTATTGGGAAAAACATCAGGAAAAATCCAGGATAAATTCAGCCTTAGCAACCAGGAAAATGAAAAAAATTTACCATAAGAAACAAAAAATCCCCCAGAAATTGCACAACAAATCGCTGGAAAAACTACTAACATCTGCACTAAAAACCAAACATGGCCCCAAAATCTGGCAAGATTCCAGGAATTTCTGAGGAAAAACTGGGGAAGTGAGTGGGCAAAATATCCACAGGAAATGCGACTTAAAATGGCCCAAAAGCCTGAAAATCACACGAACAATGGCCCAAAAATTCCTGAAAACCATCCTAAAACACCGGAACCCTGCCAAAATCCCAAGGATTGCTGGAAAAACATCAGGAAAAATCCAGGGAAAATTCAGACTAACAAATTTGCACTCAGAGACGTAAAACTCCCCTTAAAAAGCAATATGAAAATGACCAGAAATAGTCCAAAAATTGACACTGAAACACCCCAAAACGGTCAACTTCCAAGCATTATTGGGAAAAACATCAGGAAAATCCACAGGAAATTCAGCCTAACAAATTCGCACTGAGCATCGCAAAATCCCATTAAATAGCAATACGAAAATGGCCCAAAAAATCCTAAAATCGACACTGAAACACCCCAAACTGGATAAAATTCTAAGCATTATTGGGAAAATCATCAGGAAAAATCCAGGATAAATTCAGCCTTAGCAAACCAGGAAAATGCAAAAAAAAAATCACACTAAGAAACACAAAAATCCCCCAAAATTTGCACAAAAAATGGCCAGAAAAACTCCTATCATCTGCACTAAGAAAACCAAACATGGCCCCAAAATCCAGTGAAATTCCAGGAAATTCTGAGGAATAAACTGGGGAATGAGTGGGCTAAATATCCAAAGGAAATGCGATTTAAAAGGCCCAAAAACCTCAAATCACATGAACAATGCCCAAAAACTCCTGAAATCCATCCTAAAACATCTCAACTCTGCCAAAATTTCAAGGGTTGCTGGCAAAAACATCAGGAAAAATCCAGGAAAAATTGAGCCTAACAAACCAGAAAAGTCCCTTAAAATTCGAACTAAGTAACAAAAAATCCCTAAAAATCAAACTGAAATGACCCGAAAATTACCAAAGTTGCATTGGGGCACCCCAAAGCTCTCAGAATTCCAGGCCTTATTGCGAAAAACATCTGAACAATCCAGGAAAATCTCTGCCTTAAAAAAATAGGAAAATACATGAAAAATTCAGCCTTAACAACCCAGAAAAAAGCCAAAAAATTCACACTAAGGAACACCAGAATGCTCCAGAAATTGCACAAAAAATGGCCTGAAAAACTCCTAACATCTGCACTAAAAAACAAAACATGGCCCCAAAATCCGGTGAGATTCCAGGAATTTCTGAGGAAAAAAACTGGTGAAGTGAGTGGGCAAAGTATCCGGAGGAAATGCGACTTAAAATGGCCCAAAAAGCCTGAAAATCACACGAACAATGGCCCAAAACCTCCTGATATCCATCCTAAAACACCTCAACTCTGCCAAAATTTCAAGGACTGCTGGCAAAAGCATCAGGAAAAATCCAGGAAAAATTGAGCCTAACAAACCAGAAAAGTCCCTTAAAATTCGCATTAAGAACGAAAATCCCTAAGAATCAACTTGAAAATGACCCGAAAATTCCCAAAAGTTGCATTGGGGCACCCCAAAGCTCTCAGAATTCCAGGCTTTCTTGGGAAAAGCATCCGGACAATCCAGGAAAACCTCTGCCTTAAAAAAACCAGGAAAATACTTTAAAATTCGCACTGAGAACACAAAAATCCACAAGAAATTGCAACAAACATGGCCAGAAAAACTCCTAATATCAGCCCCAAAAGCCAGTGAGAACCCAGGAATTTCTAAGGAAAAGACTGGAAAAATGGGTGGGCAAACTTCGAAATGAAATGGGACATAAAATGGTCCAAACCCCATGAAAAGGCACAAAAAATGGCCCAAAACCTCCTGGAATTACTAGAAAAGCACCTAAAATCTATGAAAATCCCAAGGATTGCTGGGAAAAGCATCAGAGAAAAATCCAGGGAAAATTCAGCCTCAAAAATTCGCACTAAGAAATGCAAAATTCCCCTTAAAAAGCAATATGAAAATGGCCAGAAATAATCCTAAACTAGACACTGAACCACCCCAAACCAGTCTTCCAAGCATTATTGGGAAAAAACATCAGGAAAAATCCAGGATAAATTCAGCCTTAGCAAACCAGGAAAATGACAAAAATTTGCCGTAAGAACACAAAATCCCCAGAAATTGCACAAAAATCGCCGAAAAACTACTAACATCTGCACTAAAAAACCAAACATGGCCCCAAAATCTGGCAAGATTCCAGGAATTTCTGAGGAAAAACTGGGAAGTGAGTGGGCAAAATATCCACAGGAAATGCGACTTAAAATGGCCCAAAAAGCCTGAAAATCACACGAACAATGGCCCAAAAACTCCTGAAATCCATCCTAAAACACCTGAACCCTGCCAAAATCCCAAGGATTGCTGGAAAAACATCAGGAAAAATCCAGACTAACAAATTTGCACTCAGAGACGCAAAACTCCCCTTAAAAGCAATATGAAAATGACCAGAAAAAGTCCTAAAATTGACACTGAAACACCCCAAACCGGTCAAACTTCCAAGCATTATTGGGAAAAACATCAGGAAAAATCCAGGATAAATTCAGCCTTAGCAACCCAGGAAAATGACAAAAAATTCGCACTAAGAAACACGAAAATCCCCCGAAATAGCACAACAAATGGCCAGAAAAACCCCTAATACAGCCCCAAAATGCAGTCAGAGTCCAGGAATTTCTAAGGTAAAGACTGGAAAAGTGGGTGGGTAACTTCCAAAGGAAATGCGAACAAAAATGATCCAAACGCCTATGACATGGCACAAAAAATGGCCCAAAACCTCCTGGAATTACTAGAAAAGCACCTAAAATCTATGAAAATCCCAAGGATGGGAAAAGCATCAGGAAAAATCCAGGGAAAATTAAGACTAAAAAATGCGCACTAGAAATGCAGAAAACCCCCAGAAATTGCACAACAAATGGCCAGAAAAATTCCTAACATCTGCACTAAAAAACAAACATGGACCCAAAATGCTGTGCAAGATTCCAGGAATTTCTGAGGAAAAAACTGGGGAAGTGAGGGGGGCAAAATATCACGAGGAAATGCGACTGAAAATGCACCCGAAAAGCCTGAAAATCACACGAACAATGGCTCAAAACTTCCTGAAAGCCATCTGAAAACACTCAACTCTGCCAAAATTTCAAGGACTGCTGGCAAAAACATCAGGAAAAATCCAGGAAAAATTGAGCCTAACAAACCAGAAAAGTTCCCTTAAAATTCGCACTAAGGAACGAAAAATCCCCTAAGAATCAAACTGAAAATGACCCGAAAATTCCCAAAAGTTATATTTAGGGCAACCCAAAGCTGTCAAAATTCCAGGCCTTATTGGGAAAAACATCTGGACAATCCCAGGAAAATCTCTGTCTTAAATAAACCAGGAAAATCCTTTAAAATTCGCACTGAGAAACACAAAAATTCCACAAGAAAATTGCAACAAAAATGGCCAGAAGAAACTCCTAATATCAGCCCCAAAAGCCAGTGAGAGTCCCGGAATTTCTACAGAGAAACGACTGGAAAAATGGGTGGGCAAACTTTGAAATGAAATGGGACATAAAGTGGTCCAAACCCCTATGAAATGGCACAAAAAATGGCCCAAAACCTCCTGGAATCTCTAGAAAAACACCTAAAATCTATGAAAATCCCAAGGATTGCTGGGAAAAGCATCAGGAAAAATCCAGGGAAAATTCAGACTAAAAAATGCTCAATAAGAAATGCAAAAATCCCCTTAAAAAGCAAAAATAAATGGCCAGAAATAGTCAAAAACTAGACACTGAACCACCCCAAACTGGTCAATCTTCCAAGCATTATTGGGAAAAACATCAGGAAAAATCCAGGATAAATTCAGCCTTAGCAAACCAGGAAAATGACAAAAAATTTACCATAAGAAACACAAAAATCCCCCAGAAATTGCACAACAAATCGCTGGAAAAACTACTAACATCTGCACTAAAAAACCAAACATGGCCCCAAAATCTGGCAAGATTCCAGGAATTTCTGAGGAAAAACTGGGGAAGTGAGTGGGCAAAATATCCACAGGAAATGCGACTTAAAATGGCCCAAAAAAGCCTGAAAATCACACGAACAATGGCCCAAAAATTCCTGAAAACCATCCTAAAACACCGGAACCCTGCCAAAATCCCAAGGATTGCTGGGAAAAACATCAGGAAAAATCCAGGGAAAATTCAGACTAACAAATTTGCACTCAGAGACGTAAAACTCCCCTTAAAAAGCAATATGAAAATGACCAGAAATAGTCCAAAAATTGACACTGAAACACCCCAAAACGGTCAAACTTCCAAGCATTATTGGGAAAAACATCAGGAAAAATCCACAGGAATTCAGCCTAACAAATTCGCACTGAGCATCGCAAAAATCCCATTAAATAGCAATACGAAAATGGCCCAAAAAATCCTAAAATCGACACTGAAACACCCCAAACTGGATAAAATTCTAAGCATTATTGGGAAAATCATCAGGAAAAATCCAGGATAAATTCAGCCTTAGCAAACCAGGAAAATGCAAAAAAAAAAAATCACACTAAGAAACACAAAAATCCCCAAAATTTGCACAAAAAATGGCCAGAAAAACTCCTATCATCTGCACTAAGAAAACCAAACATGGCCCCAAAATCCAGTGAAATTCCAGGAAATTCTGAGGAATAAACTGGGGAATGAGTGGGCTAAATATCCAAAGGAAATGCGATTTAAAAGGCCCAAAAACCTCAAAATCACATGAACAATGCCCAAAAACTCCTGAAATCCATCCTAAAACATCTCAACTCTGCCAAAATTTCAAGGGTTGCTGGCAAAAACATCAGGAAAAATCCAGGAAAAATTGAGCCTAACAAACCAGAAAAGTCCCTTAAAATTCGAACTAAGTAACAAAAAAACCCCTAAAAATCAAACTGAAAATGACCCGAAAATTACCAAAAGTTGCATTGGGGCACCCCAAAGCTCTCAGAATTCCAGGCCTTATTGCGAAAAACATCTGAACAATCCCAGGAAAATCTCTGCCTTAAAAAAATAGGAAAATACATGAAAAACTTCAGCCTTAACAACCCAGAAAAAAGCCAAAAATTCACACTAAGGAACACCAGAATGCTCCAGAAATTGCACAAAAAATGGCCTGAAAAACTCCTAACATCTGCACTAAAAAACAAAACATGGCCCAAAATCCGGTGAGATTCCAGGAATTTCTGAGGAAAAAAACTGGTGAAGTGAGTGGGCAAAGTATCCGGAGGAAATGCGACTTAAAATGGCCCAAAAAGCCTGAAAATCACACGAACAATGGCCCAAAACCTCCTGATATCCATCCTAAAACACCTCAACTCTGCCAAAATTTCAAGGACTGCTGGCAAAAGCATCAGGAAAAATCCAGGAAAAATTGAGCCTAACAAACCAGAAAAGTCCCTTAAAATTCGCATTAAGAACGAAAAATCCCCTAAGAATCAACTTGAAAATGACCCGAAAATTCCCAAAAGTTGCATTGGGGCACCCCAAAGCTCTCAGAATTCCAGGCTTTCTTGGGAAAAGCATCCGGACAATCCCAGGAAAACCTCTGCCTTAAAAAAACCAGGAAAAATACTTTAAAATTCGCACTGAGAAACACAAAAATCCACAAGAAATTGCAACAAACATGGCCAGAAAAACTCCTAATATCAGCCCCAAAAGCCAGTGAGAACCCAGGAATTTCTAAGGAAAAGACTGGAAAAATGGGTGGGCAAACTTCGAAAAGAAATGGGACATAAAATGGTCCAAACCCCAATGAAAAGGCACAAAAAATGGCCCAAAACCTCCTGGAATTACTAGAAAAGCACCTAAAATCTATGAAAATCCCAAGGATTGCTGGGAAAAGCATCAGGAAAAATCCAGGGAAAATTCAGCCTCAAAAATTCGCACTAAGAAATGCAAAATTCCCCTTAAAAAGCAATATGAAAATGGCCAGAAATAATCCTAAACTAGACACTGAACCACCCCAAACCAGTCATCTCAAGCATTATTGGGAAAAACATCAGGAAAAATCCAGGATAAATTCAGCCTTAGCAAACCAGGAAAATGACAAAAAATTTGCCGTAAGAAACACAAAAATCCCCCAGAAATTGCACAACAAATCGCCGGAAAAACTACTAACATCTGCACTAAAAAACCAAACATGGCCCCAAAATCTGGCAAGATTCCAGGAATTTCTGAGGAAAAACTGGGGAAGTGAGTGGGCAAAATATCCACAGGAAATGCGACTTAAAATGGCCCAAAAAGCCTGAAAATCACACGAACAATGGCCCAAAAACTCCTGAAATCCATCCTAAAACACCTCAACCCTGCCAAAATCCCAAGGATTGCTGGAAAAACATCAGGAAAAATCCAGACTAACAAATTTGCACTCAGAGACGCAAAACTCCCCTTAAAAAGCAATATGAAAATGACCAGAAAAAGTCCTAAAATTGACACTGAAACACCCCAAACCGGTCAAACTTCCAAGCATTATTGGGAAAAACATCAGGAAAAATCCAGGATAAATTCAGCCTTAGCAACCCAGGAAAATGACAAAAAATTCGCACTAAGAAACACGAAAATCCCCAGAAATTAGCACAACAATGGCCAGAAAAACCCCTAATATCAGCCCCAAAATGCAGTCAGAGTCCAGGAATTTCTAAGGTAAAGACTGGAAAAGTGGGTGGGTAACTTCCAAAGGAAATGCGAACAAAAATGATCCAAACGCCTATGAAAGGCACAAAAAATGGCCCAAAACCTCCTGGAATTACTAGAAAAGCACCTAAAATCTATGAAAATCCCAAGGATTGCTGGGAAAAGCATCAGGAAAAATCCAGGGAAAAATTAAGGACTAAAAAATGCGCACTAAGAAATGCAGAAAACCCCCAGAAATTGCACAACAAATGGCCAGAAAAATTCCTAACATCTGCACTAAAAAACCAAACATGGACCCAAAATGCAGTGAGATTCCAGGAATTTCTGAGGAAAAAACTGGGGAAGTGAGTGGGCAAAATATCCGGAGGAAATGCGACTGAAAATGCACCCGAAAAGCCTGAAAATCACACGAACAATGGCTCCAAAACTTCCTGAAAGCCATCTGAAAACACCTCAACTCTGCCAAAATTTCAAGGACTGCTGGCAAAAAACATCAGGAAAAATCCAGGAAAAATTGAGCCTAACAAACCAGAAAAGTCCCTTAAAATTCGCACTAAGGAACGAAAAATCCCCTAAGAATCAAACTGAAAATGACCCGAAAAATTCCAAAAGTTATATTAGGGCAACCCAAAGCTGTCAAAATTCCAGGCCTTATTGGGAAAAACATCTGGACAATCCCAGGAAAATCTCTGTCTTAATAAAACCAGGAAAAATCCTTTAAAATTCGCACTGAGAAACACAAAAATTCCACAAGAAATTGCAACAAAAATGGCCAGAAGAACTCCTAATATCAGCCCCAAAAGCCAGTGAGAGTCCCGGAATTTCTACAGAGAAACGACTGGAAAAATGGGTGGGCAAACTTTGAAATGAAATGGGACATAAAGTGGTCCAAACCCCTATGAAATGGCACAAAAAATGGCCCAAAACCTCCTGGAATCTCTAGAAAAACACCTAAAATCTATGAAAATCCCAAGGATTGCTGGGAAAAGCATCAGGAAAAATCCAGGGAAAATTCAGACTAAAAAATGCTCAATAAGAAATGCAAAAATCCCCTTAAAAAGCAAAAATAAATGGCCAGAAATAGTCAAAAACTAGACACTGAACCACCCCAAACTGGTCAATCTTCCAAGCATTATTGGGAAAAACATCAGGAAAAATCCAGGATAAATTCAGCCTTAGCAAACCAGGAAAATGACAAAAAATTTACCATAAGAAACACAAAAATCCCCCAGAAATTGCACAACAAATCGCTGGAAAAACTACTAACATCTGCACTAAAAAACCAAACATGGCCCCAAAATCTGGCAAGATTCCAGGAATTTCTGAGGAAAAACTGGGGAAGTGAGTGGGCAAAATATCCACAGGAAATGCGACTTAAAATGGCCCAAAAAGCCTGAAAATCACACGAACAATGGCCCAAAAATTCCTGAAAACCATCCTAAAACACCGGAACCCTGCCAAAATCCCAAGGATTGCTGGGAAAAACATCAGGAAAAATCCAGGGAAAATTCAGACTAACAAATTTGCACTCAGAGACGTAAAACTCCCCTTAAAAAGCAATATGAAAATGACCAGAAATAGTCCAAAAATTGACACTGAAACACCCCAAAACGGTCAAACTTCCAAGCATTATTGGGAAAAACATCAGGAAAAATCCACAGGAAATTCAGCCTAACAAATTCGCACTGAGCATCGCAAAAATCCCATTAAATAGCAATACGAAAATGGCCCAAAAAATCCTAAAATCGACACTGAAACACCCCAAACTGGATAAAATTCTAAGCATTATTGGGAAAATCATCAGGAAAAATCCAGGATAAATTCAGCCTTAGCAAACCAGGAAAATGCAAAAAAAAAAAATCACACTAAGAAACACAAAAATCCCCAAAATTTGCACAAAAAATGGCCAGAAAAACTCCTATCATCTGCACTAAGAAAACCAAACATGGCCCCAAAATCCAGTGAAATTCCAGGAAATTCTGAGGAATAAACTGGGGAATGAGTGGGCTAAATATCCAAAGGAAATGCGATTTAAAAGGCCCAAAAACCTCAAAATCACATGAACAATGCCCAAAAACTCCTGAAATCCATCCTAAAACATCTCAACTCTGCCAAAATTTCAAGGGTTGCTGGCAAAAACATCAGGAAAAATCCAGGAAAAATTGAGCCTAACAAACCAGAAAAGTCCCTTAAAATTCGAACTAAGTAACAAAAAAACCCCTAAAAATCAAACTGAAAATGACCCGAAAATTACCAAAAGTTGCATTGGGGCACCCCAAAGCTCTCAGAATTCCAGGCCTTATTGCGAAAAACATCTGAACAATCCCAGGAAAATCTCTGCCTTAAAAAAATAGGAAAATACATGAAAAATTCAGCCTTAACAACCCAGAAAAAAGCCAAAAAATTCACACTAAGGAACACCAGAATGCTCCAGAAATTGCACAAAAAATGGCCTGAAAAACTCCTAACATCTGCACTAAAAAACAAAACATGGCCCCAAAATCCGGTGAGATTCCAGGAATTTCTGAGGAAAAAAACTGGTGAAGTGAGTGGGCAAAGTATCCGGAGGAAATGCGACTTAAAATGGCCCAAAAAGCCTGAAAATCACACGAACAATGGCCCAAAACCTCCTGATATCCATCCTAAAACACCTCAACTCTGCCAAAATTTAAGGACTGCTGGCAAAAGCATCAGGAAAAATCCAGGAAAAATTGAGCCTAACAAACCAGAAAAGTCCCTTAAAATTCGCATTAAGAACGAAAAATCCCCTAAGAATCAACTTGAAAATGACCCGAAAATTCCCAAAAGTTGCATTGGGGCACCCCAAAGCTCTCAGAATTCCAGGCTTTCTTGGGAAAAGCATCCGGACAATCCCAGGAAAACCTCTGCCTTAAAAAAACCAGGAAAAATACTTTAAAATTCGCACTGAGAAACACAAAAATCCACAAGAAATTGCAACAAACATGGCCAGAAAAACTCCTAATATCAGCCCCAAAAGCCAGTGAGAACCCAGGAATTTCTAAGGAAAAGACTGGAAAAATGGGTGGGCAAACTTCGAAAGAAATGGGACATAAAATGGTCCAAACCCCAATGAAAAGGCACAAAAAATGGCCCAAAACCTCCTGGAATTACTAGAAAAGCACCTAAAATCTATGAAAATCCCAAGGATTGCTGGGAAAAGCATCAGGAAAATCCAGGGAAAATTCAGCCTCAAAAATTCGCACTAAGAAATGCAAAATTCCCCTTAAAAAGCAATATGAAAATGGCCAGAAATAATCCTAAACTAGACACTGAACCACCCCAAACCAGTCCAAGCATTATTGGGAAAAACATCAGGAAAAAATCCAGGATAAATTCAGCCTTAGCAAACCAGGAAAATGACAAAAAAATTTGCCGTAGAAACACAAAAATCCCCCAGAAATTGCACAACAAATCGCCGGAAAAACTACTAACATCTGCACTAAAAAACCAAACATGGCCCCAAAATCTGGCAAGATTCCAGGAATTTCTGAGGAAAAACTGGGGAAGTGAGTGGGCAAAATATCCACAGGAAATGCGACTTAAAATGGCCCAAAAAGCCTGAAAATCACACGAACAATGGCCCAAAAACTCCTGAAATCCATCCTAAAACACCGGAACCCTGCCAAAATCCCAAGGATTGCTGGGAAAAACATCAGGAAAAATCCAGACTAACAAATTTGCACTCAGAGACGCAAAACTCCCCTTAAAAAGCAATATGAAAATGACCAGAAAAAGTCCTAAAATTGACACTGAAACACCCCAAACCGGTCAAACTTCCAAGCATTATTGGGAAAAACATCAGGAAAAATCCAGGATAAATTCAGCCTTAGCAACCCAGGAAAATGACAAAAAATTCGCACTAAGAAACACGAAAATCCCCCAGAAATAGCACAACAAATGGCCAGAAAAACCCCTAATATCAGCCCCAAAATGCAGTCAGAGTCCAGGAATTTCTAAGGTAAAGACTGGAAAAGTGGGTGGGTAACTTCCAAAGGAAATGCGAACAAAAATGATCCAAACGCCTATGACATGGCACAAAAAATGGCCCAAAACCTCCTGGAATTACTAGAAAAGCACCTAAAATCTATGAAAATCCCAAGGATTGCTGGGAAAAGCATCAGGAAAAATCCAGGGAAAATTAAGACTAAAAAATGCGCACTAAGAAATGCAGAAAACCCCCAGAAATTGCACAACAAATGGCCAGAAAAATTCCTAACATCTGCACTAAAAAACCAAACATGGACCCAAAATGCAGTGAGATTCCAGGAATTTCTAAGGAAAAAACTGGGGAAGTGAGTGGGCAAAATATCCGGAGGAAATGCGACTGAAAATCACCCGAAAAGCCTGAAAATCACACGAACAATGGCCCAAAACCTCCTGATATCCATCCTAAAACACCTCAACTCTGCCAAAATTTCAAGGACTGCTGGCAAAAGCATCAGGAAAAATCCAGGAAAAATTGAGCCTAACAAACCAGAAAAGTCCCTTAAAATTCGCATTAAGAACGAAAAATCCCCTAAGAATCAACTTGAAAATGACCCGAAAATTCCCAAAAGTTGCATTGGGGCACCCCAAAGCTCTCAGAATTCCAGGCTTTCTTGGGAAAAGCATCCGGACAATCCCAGGAAAACCTCTGCCTTAAAAAAACCAGGAAAAATACTTTAAAATTCGCACTGAGAAACACAAAAATCCACAAGAAATTGCAACAAACATGGCCAGAAAAACTCCTAATATCAGCCCCAAAAGCCAGTGAGAACCCAGGAATTTCTAAGGAAAAGACTGGAAAAATGGGTGGGCAAACTTCGAAATGAAATGGGACATAAAATGGTCCAAACCCCAATGAAAAGGCACAAAAAATGGCCCAAAACCTCCTGGAATTACTAGAAAAGCACCTAAAATCTATGAAAATCCCAAGGATTGCTGGGAAAAGCATCAGGAAAAATCCAGGGAAAATTCAGCCTCAAAAATTCGCACTAAGAAATGCAAAATTCCCCTTAAAAAGCAATATGAAAATGGCCAGAAATAGTCAAAAACTAGACACTGAACCACCCCAAACCAGTCAATCTTCCAAGCATTATTGGGAAAAACATCAGGAAAAATCCAGGATAAATTCAGCCTTAGCAAACCAGGAAAATGACAAAAAATTTGCCGTAAGAAACACAAAAATCCCCCAGAAATTGCACAACAAATCGCCGGAAAAACTACTAACATCTGCACTAAAAAACCAAACATGGCCCCAAAATCTGGCAAGATTCCAGGAATTTCTGAGGAAAAACTGGGGAAGTGAGTGGGCAAAATATCCACAGGAAATGCGACTTAAAATGGCCCCAAAAGCCTGAAAATCACACGAACAATGGCTCAAAACTTCCTGAAAGCCATCTGAAAACACCTCAACTCTGCCAAAATTTCAAGGACTGCTGGCAAAAACATCAGGAAAAATCCAGGAAAAATTGAGCCTAACAAACCAGAAAAGTCCCTTAAAATTCGCACTAAGGAACGAAAAATCCCCTAAGAATCAAACTGAAAATGACCCGAAAATTCCCAAAAGTTATATTAGGGCAACCCAAAGCTGTCAAAATTCCAGGCCTTATTGGGAAAAACATCTGGACAATCCCAGGAAAATCTCTGTCTTAATAAAACCAGGAAAAATCCTTTAAAATTCGCACTGAGAAACACAAAAATCCACAAGAAATTGCAACAAAAATGGCCAGAAGAACTCCTAATATCAGCCCCAAAAGCCAGTGAGAGTCCCGGAATTTCTACAGAGAAACGACTGGAAAAATGGGTGGGCAAACTTTGAAATGAAATGGGACATAAAGTGGTCCAAACCCCTATGAAATGGCACAAAAAATGGCCCAAAACCTCCTGGAATCTCTAGAAAAACACCTAAAATCTATGAAAATCCCAAGGATTGCTGGGAAAAGCATCAGGAAAAATCCAGGGAAAATTCAGACTAAAAAATGCTCAATAAGAAATGCAAAAATCCCCTTAAAAAGCAAAAATAAATGGCCAGAAATAGTCAAAAACTAGACACTGAACCACCCCAAACTGGTCAATCTTCCAAGCATTATTGGGAAAAACATCAGGAAAAATCCAGGATAAATTCAGCCTTAGCAAACCAGGAAAATGACAAAAAATTTACCATAAGAAACACAAAAATCCCCCAGAAATTGCACAACAAATCGCTGGAAAAACTACTAACATCTGCACTAAAAAACCAAACATGGCCCCAAAATCTGGCAAGATTCCAGGAATTTCTGAGGAAAAACTGGGGAAGTGAGTGGGCAAAATATCCACAGGAAATGCGACTTAAAATGGCCCAAAAAGCCTGAAAATCACACGAACAATGGCCCAAAAATTCCTGAAAACCATCCTAAAACACCGGAACCCTGCCAAAATCCCAAGGATTGCTGGGAAAAACATCAGGAAAAATCCAGGGAAAATTCAGACTAACAAATTTGCACTCAGAGACGTAAAACTCCCCTTAAAAAGCAATATGAAAATGACCAGAAATAGTCCAAAAATTGACACTGAAACACCCCAAAACGGTCAAACTTCCAAGCATTATTGGGAAAAACATCAGGAAAAATCCACAGGAAATTCAGCCTAACAAATTCGCACTGAGCATCGCAAAAATCCCATTAAATAGCAATACGAAAATGGCCCAAAAAATCCTAAAATCGACACTGAAACACCCCAAACTGGATAAAATTCTAAGCATTATTGGGAAAATCATCAGGAAAAATCCAGGATAAATTCAGCCTTAGCAAACCAGGAAAATGCAAAAAAAAAATCACACTAAGAAACACAAAAATCCCCCAAAATTTGCACAAAAAATGGCCAGAAAAACTCCTATCATCTGCACTAAGAAAACCAAACATGGCCCCAAAATCCAGTGAAATTCCAGGAAATTCTGAGGAATAAACTGGGGAATGAGTGGGCTAAATATCCAAAGGAAATGCGATTTAAAAGGCCCAAAAACCTCAAAATCACATGAACAATGCCCAAAAACTCCTGAAATCCATCCTAAAACATCTCAACTCTGCCAAAATTTCAAGGGTTGCTGGCAAAAACATCAGGAAAAATCCAGGAAAAATTGAGCCTAACAAACCAGAAAAGTCCCTTAAAATTCGAACTAAGTAACAAAAAAACCCCTAAAAATCAAACTGAAAATGACCCGAAAATTACCAAAAGTTGCATTGGGGCACCCCAAAGCTCTCAGAATTCCAGGCCTTATTGCGAAAAACATCTGAACAATCCCAGGAAAATCTCTGCCTTAAAAAAATAGGAAAATACATGAAAAATTCAGCCTTAACAACCCAGAAAAAAGCCAAAAAATTCACACTAAGGAACACCAGAATGCTCCAGAAATTGCACAAAAAATGGCCTGAAAAACTCCTAACATCTGCACTAAAAAACAAAACATGGCCCCAAAATCCGGTGAGATTCCAGGAATTTCTGAGGAAAAAAACTGGTGAAGTGAGTGGGCAAAGTATCCGGAGGAAATGCGACTTAAAATGGCCCAAAAAGCCTGAAAATCACACGAACAATGGCCCAAAACCTCCTGATATCCATCCTAAAACACCTCAACTCTGCCAAAATTTTAAGGACTGCTGGCAAAAGCATCAGGAAAAATCCAGGAAAAATTGAGCCTAACAAACCAGAAAAGTCCCTTAAAATTCGCATTAAGAACGAAAAATCCCCTAAGAATCAACTTGAAAATGACCCGAAAATTCCCAAAAGTTGCATTGGGGCACCCCAAAGCTCTCAGAATTCCAGGCTTTCTTGGGAAAAGCATCCGGACAATCCCAGGAAAACCTCTGCCTTAAAAAAACCAGGAAAATACTTTAAAATTCGCACTGAGAAACACAAAAATCCACAAGAAATTGCAACAAACATGGCCAGAAAAACTCCTAATATCAGCCCCAAAAGCCAGTGAGAACCCAGGAATTTCTAAGGAAAAGACTGGAAAAATGGGTGGGCAAACTTCGAAAAGAAATGGGACATAAAATGGTCCAAACCCCAATGAAAAGGCACAAAAAATGGCCCAAAACCTCCTGGAATTACTAGAAAAGCACCTAAAATCTATGAAAATCCCAAGGATTGCTGGGAAAAGCATCAGGAAAAATCCAGGGAAAATTCAGCCTCAAAAATTCGCACTAAGAAATGCAAAATTCCCCTTAAAAAGCAATATGAAAATGGCCAGAAATAATCCTAAACTAGACACTGAACCACCCCAAACCAGTCCAAGCATTATTGGGAAAAACATCAGGAAAAATCCAGGATAAATTCAGCCTTAGCAAACCAGGAAAATGACAAAAAATTTGCCGTAAGAAACACAAAAATCCCCCAGAAATTGCACAACAAATCGCCGGAAAAACTACTAACATCTGCACTAAAAAACCAAACATGGCCCCAAAATCTGGCAAGATTCCAGGAATTTCTGAGGAAAAACTGGGGAAGTGAGTGGGCAAAATATCCACAGGAAATGCGACTTAAAATGGCCCAAAAAGCCTGAAAATCACACGAACAATGGCCCAAAAACTCCTGAAATCCATCCTAAAACACCGGAACCCTGCCAAAATCCCAAGGATTGCTGGGAAAAACATCAGGAAAAATCCAGACTAACAAATTTGCACTCAGAGACGCAAAACTCCCCTTAAAAAGCAATATGAAAATGACCAGAAAAAGTCCTAAAATTGACACTGAAACACCCCAAACCGGTCAAACTTCCAAGCATTATTGGGAAAAACATCAGGAAAAATCCAGGATAAATTCAGCCTTAGCAACCCAGGAAAATGACAAAAAATTCGCACTAAGAAACACGAAAATCCCCCAGAAATAGCACAACAAATGGCCAGAAAAACCCCTAATATCAGCCCCAAAATGCAGTCAGAGTCCAGGAATTTCTAAGGTAAAGACTGGAAAAGTGGGTGGGTAACTTCCAAAGGAAATGCGAACAAAAATGATCCAAACGCCTATGACATGGCACAAAAAATGGCCCAAAACCTCCTGGAATTACTAGAAAAGCACCTAAAATCTATGAAAATCCCAAGGATTGCTGGGAAAAGCATCAGGAAAAATCCAGGGAAAATTAAGACTAAAAAATGCGCACTAAGAAATGCAGAAAACCCCCAGAAATTGCACAACAAATGGCCAGAAAAATTCCTAACATCTGCACTAAAAAACCAAACATGGACCCAAAATGCAGTGAGATTCCAGGAATTTCTAAGGAAAAAACTGGGGAAGTGAGTGGGCAAAATATCCGGAGGAAATGCGACTGAAAATCACCCGAAAAGCCTGAAAATCACACGAACAATGGCCCAAAACTTCCTGAAAGCCATCTGAAAACACCTCAACTCTGCCAAAATTTCAAGGACTGCTGGCAAAAACATCAGGAAAAATCCAGGAAAAATTGAGCCTAACAAACCAGAAAAGTTCCTTAAAATTCGCACTAAGGAACGAAAAATCCCCTAAGAATCAAACTGAAAATGACCCGAAAATTCCCAAAAGTTATATTAGGGCAACCCAAAGCTGTCAAAATTCCAGGCCTTATTGGGAAAAACATCTGGACAATCCCAGGAAAATCTCTGTCTTAATAAAACCAGGAAAAATCCTTTAAAATTCGCACTGAGAAACACAAAAATTCACAAGAAATTGCAACAAAAATGGCCAGAAGAACTCCTAATATCAGCCCCAAAAGCCAGTGAGAGTCCCGGAATTTCTACAGAGAAACGACTGGAAAAATGGGTGGGCAAACTTTGAAATGAAATGGGACATAAAATGGTCCAAACCCCTATGAAATGGCACAAAAAATGGCCCAAAACCTCCTGGAATCTCTAGAAAAACACCTAAAATCTATGAAAATCCCAAGGATTGCTGGGAAAAGCATCAGGAAAAATCCAGGGAAAATTCAGACTAAAAAATGCTCAATAAGAAATGCAAAAATCCCCTTAAAAAGCAAAAATAAATGGCCAGAAATAGTCAAAAACTAGACACTGAACCACCCCAAACTGGTCAATCTTCCAAGCATTATTGGGAAAAACATCAGGAAAAATCCAGGATAAATTCAGCCTTAGCAAACCAGGAAAATGACAAAAAATTTACCATAAGAAACACAAAAATCCCCCAGAAATTGCACAACAAATCGCTGGAAAAACTACTAACATCTGCACTAAAAAACCAAACATGGCCCCAAAATCTGGCAAGATTCCAGGAATTTCTGAGGAAAAACTGGGGAAGTGAGTGGGCAAAATATCCAGAGGAAATGCGACTTAAAATGGCCCAAAAAGCCTGAAAATCACACGAACAATGGCCCAAAAATTCCTGAAAACCATCCTAAAACACCGGAACCCTGCCAAAATCCCAAGGATTGCTGGGAAAAACATCAGGAAAAATCCAGGGAAAATTCAGACTAACAAATTTGCACTCAGAGACGTAAAACTCCCCTTAAAAAGCAATATGAAAATGACCAGAAATAGTCCAAAAATTGACACTGAAACACCCCAAAACGGTCAAACTTCCAAGCATTATTGGGAAAAACATCAGGAAAAATCCACAGGAAATTCAGCCTAACAAATTCGCACTGAGCATCGCAAAAATCCCATTAAATAGCAATACGAAAATGGCCCAAAAAATCCTAAAATCGACACTGAAACACCCCAAACCGGATAAAATTCTAAGCATTATTGGGAAAATCATCAGGAAAAATCCAGGATAAATTCAGCCTTAGCAAACCAGGAAAATGCAAAAAAAAAATCACACTAAGAAACACAAAAATCCCCCAAAATTTGCACAAAAAATGGCCAGAAAAACTCCTATCATCTGCACTAAGAAAACCAAACATGGCCCCAAAATCCAGTGAAATTCCAGGAAATTCTGAGGAATAAACTGGGGAATGAGTGGGCTAAATATCCAAAGGAAATGCGATTTAAAAGGCCCAAAAACCTCAAAATCACATGAACAATGCCCAAAAACTCCTGAAATCCATCCTAAAACATCTCAACTCTGCCAAAATTTCAAGGGTTGCTGGCAAAAACATCAGGAAAAATCCAGGAAAAATTGAGCCTAACAAACCAGAAAAGTCCCTTAAAATTCGAACTAAGTAACAAAAAATCCCCTAAAAATCAAACTGAAAATGACCCGAAAATTACCAAAAGTTGCATTGGGGCACCCCAAAGCTCTCAGAATTCCAGGCCTTATTGCGAAAAACATCTGAACAATCCCAGGAAAATCTCTGCCTTAAAAAAATAGGAAAATACATGAAAAATTCAGCCTTAACAACCCAGAAAAAAGCCAAAAAATTCACACTAAGGAACACCAGAATGCTCCAGAAATTGCACAAAAAATGGCCTGAAAAACTCCTAACATCTGCACTAAAAAACAAAACATGGCCCCAAAATCCGGTGAGATTCCAGGAATTTCTGAGGAAAAAAACTGGTGAAGTGAGTGGGCAAAGTATCCGGAGGAAATGCGACTTAAAATGGCCCAAAAAGCCTGAAAATCACACGAACAATGGCCCAAAACCTCCTGATATCCATCCTAAAACACCTCAACTCTGCCAAAATTTTAAGGACTGCTGGCAAAAACATCAGGAAAAATCCAGGAAAAATTGAGCCTAACAAACCAGAAAAGTCCCTTAAAATTCGCATTAAGAACGAAAAATCCCCTAAGAATCAACTTGAAAATGACCCGAAAATTCCCAAAAGTTGCATTGGGGCACCCCAAAGCTCTCAGAATTCCAGGCTTTCTTGGGAAAAGCATCCGGACAATCCCAGGAAAATCTCTGTCTTAATAAAACCAGGAAAAATACTTTAAAATTCGCACTGAGAAACACAAAAATCCACAAGAAATTGCAACAAACATGGCCAGAAAAACTCCTAATATCAGCCCCAAAAGCCAGTGAGAACCCAGGAATTTCTAAGGAAAAGACTGGAAAAATGGGTGGGCAAACTTCGAAATGAAATGGGACATAAAATGGTCCAAACCCCAATGAAAAGGCACAAAAAATGGCCCAAAACCTCCTGGAATTACTAGAAAAGCACCTAAAATCTATGAAAATCCCAAGGATTGCTGGGAAAAGCATCAGGAAAAATCCAGGGAAAATTCAGCCTCAAAAATTCGCACTAAGAAATGCAAAATTCCCCTTAAAAAGCAATATGAAAATGGCCAGAAATAATCCTAAACTAGACACTGAACCACCCCAAACCAGTCAATCTTCCAAGCATTATTGGGAAAAACATCAGGAAAAATCCAGGATAAATTCAGCCTTAGCAAACCAGGAAAATGACAAAAAATTTGCCGTAAGAAACACAAAAATCCCCCAGAAATTGCACAACAAATCGCCGGAAAAACTACTAACATCTGCACTAAAAAACCAAACATGGCCCCAAAATCTGGCAAGATTCCAGGAATTTCTGAGGAAAAACTGGGGAAGTGAGTGGGCAAAATATCCAGAGGAAATGCGACTTAAAATGGCCCAAAAAGCCTGAAAATCACACGAACAATGGCCCAAAAACTCCTGAAATCCATCCTAAAACACCGGAACCCTGCCAAAATCCCAAGGATTGCTGGGAAAAACATCAGGAAAAATCCAGACTAACAAATTTGCACTCAGAGACGCAAAACTCCCCTTAAAAAGCAATATGAAAATGACCAGAAAAAGTCCTAAAATTGACACTGAAACACCCCAAACCGGTCAAACTTCCAAGCATTATTGGGAAAAACATCAGGAAAAATCCAGGATAAATTCAGCCTTAGCAACCCAGGAAAATGACAAAAAATTCGCACTAAGAAACATGAAAATCCCCCAGAAATAGCACAACAAATGGCCAGAAAAACCCCTAATATCAGCCCCAAAATGCAGTCAGAGTCCAGGAATTTCTAAGGTAAAGACTGGAAAAGTGGGTGGGTAACTTCCAAAGGAAATGCGAACAAAAATGATCCAAACGCCTATGAAAAGGCACAAAAAATGGCCCAAAACCTCCTGGAATTACTAGAAAAGCACCTAAAATCTATGAAAATCCCAAGGATTGCTGGGAAAAGCATCAGGAAAAATCCAGGGAAAAATTAAGACTAAAAAATGCGCACTAAGAAATGCAGAAAACCCCCAGAAATTGCACAAAATATGGCCAGAAAAATTCCTAACATCTGCAATAAAAAGTCAAACATGGAGCCAAAATGCAGTGAGATTCCAGGAATTTCTGAGGAAAAAACTGGGGAAGTGAGTGGGCAAAATATCCGGAGGAAATGCGACTGAAAACCACCCGAAAAGCCTGAAAATCACACGAACAATGGCTCAAAACTTCCTGAAAGCCATCTGAAAACACCTCAACTCTGCCAAAATTTCAAGGACTGCTGGCAAAAACATCAGGAAAAATCCAGGAAAAATTGAGCCTAACAAACCAGAAAAGTCCCTTAAAATTCGCACTAAGGAACGAAAAATCCCCTAAGAATCAAACTGAAAATGACCCGAAAATTCCCAAAAGTTATATTAGGGCAACCCAAAGCTGTCAAAATTCCAGGCCTTATTGGGAAAAACATCTGGACAATCCCAGGAAAATCTCTGTCTTAATAAAACCAGGAAAAATCCTTTAAAATTCGCACTGAGAAACACAAAAATCCACAAGAAATTGCAACAAAAATGGCCAGAAGAACTCCTAATATCAGCCCCAAAAGCCAGTGAGAGTCCCTGAATTTCTACAGAGAAACGACTGGAAAAATGGGTGGGCAAACTTTGAAATGAAATGGGACATAAAGTGGTCCAAACCCCTATGAAATGGCACAAAAAATGGCCCAAAACCTCCTGGAATCTCTAGAAAAACACCTAAAATCTATGAAAATCCCAAGGATTGCTGGGAAAAGCATCAGGAAAAATCCAGGGAAAATTCAGACTAAAAAATGCTCAATAAGAAATGCAAAAATCCCCTTAAAAAGCAAAAATAAATGGCCAGAAATAGTCAAAAACTAGACACTGAACCACCCCAAACTGGTCAATCTTCCAAGCATTATTGGGAAAAACATCAGGAAAAATCCAGGATAAATTCAGCCTTAGCAAACCAGGAAAATGACAAAAAATTTACCATAAGAAACACAAAAATCCCCCAGAAATTGCACAACAAATCGCCGGAAAAACTACTAACATCTGCACTAAAAAACCAAACATGGCCCCAAAATCTGGCAAGATTCCAGGAATTTCTGAGGAAAAACTGGGGAAGTGAGTGGGCAAAATATCCAGAGGAAATGCGACTTAAAATGGCCCAAAAAGCCTGAAAATCACACGAACAATGGCCCAAAAATTCCTGAAAACCATCCTAAAACACCGGAACCCTGCCAAAATCCCAAGGATTGCTGGGAAAAACATCAGGAAAAATCCAGGGAAAATTCAGACTAACAAATTTGCACTCAGAGACGTAAAACTCCCCTTAAAAAGCAATATGAAAATGACCAGAAATAGTCCAAAAATTGACACTGAAACACCCCAAAACGGTCAAACTTCCAAGCATTATTGGGAAAAACATCAGGAAAAATCCACAGGAAATTCAGCCTAACAAATTCGCACTGAGCATCGCAAAAATCCCATTAAATAGCAATACGAAAATGGCCCAAAAAATCCTAAAATCGACACTGAAACACCCCAAACCGGATAAAATTCTAAGCATTATTGGGAAAATCATCAGGAAAAATCCAGGATAAATTCAGCCTTAGCAAACCAGGAAAATGCAAAAAAAAAATCACACTAAGAAACACAAAAATCCCCCAAAATTTGCACAAAAAATGGCCAGAAAAACTCCTATCATCTGCACTAAGAAAACCAAACATGGCCCCAAAATCCAGTGAAATTCCAGGAAATTCTGAGGAATAAACTGGGGAATGAGTGGGCTAAATATCCAAAGGAAATGCGATTTAAAAGGCCCAAAAACCTCAAAATCACATGAACAATGCCCAAAAACTCCTGAAATCCATCCTAAAACATCTCAACTCTGCCAAAATTTCAAGGGTTGCTGGCAAAAACATCAGGAAAAATCCAGGAAAAATTGAGCCTAACAAACCAGAAAAGTCCCTTAAAATTCGAACTAAGTAACAAAAAATCCCCTAAAAATCAAACTGAAAATGACCCGAAAATTCCCAAAAGTTGCATTGGGGCACCCCAAAGCTCTCAGAATTCCAGGCCTTATTGCGAAAAACATCTGAACAATCCCAGGAAAATCTCTGCCTTAAAAAAATAGGAAAATACATGAAAAATTCAGCCTTAACAACCCAGAAAAAAGCCAAAAAATTCACACTAAGGAACACCAGAACGCTCCAGAAATTGCACAAAAAATGGCCTGAAAAACTCCTAACATCTGCACTAAAAAACAAAACATGGCCCCAAAATCCGGTGAGATTCCAGGAATTTCTGAGGAAAAAAACTGGTGAAGTGAGTGGGCAAAGTATCCGGAGGAAATGCGACTTAAAATGGCCCAAAAAGCCTGAAAATCACACGAACAATGGCCCAAAACCTCCTGATATCCATCCTAAAACACCTCAACTCTGCCAAAATTTCAAGGACTGCTGGCAAAAGCATCAGGAAAAATCCAGGAAAAATTGAGCCTAACAAACCAGAAAAGTCCCTTAAAATTCGCATTAAGAACGAAAAATCCCCTAAGAATCAACTTGAAAATGACCCAAAAATTCCCAAAAGTTGCATTGGGGCACCCCAAAGCTCTCAGAATTCCAGGCTTTCTTGGGAAAAGCATCCGGACAATCCCAGGAAAACCTCTGCCTTAAAAAAACCAGGAAAAATACTTTAAAATTCGCACCGAGAAACACAAAAATCCACAAGAAATTGCAACAAACATGGCCAGAAAAACTCCTAATATCAGCCCCAAAAGCCAGTGAGAACCCAGGAATTTCTAAGGAAAAGACTGGAAAAATGGGTGGGCAAACTTCGAAATGAAATGGGACATAAAATGGTCCAAACGCCTATGAAATGGCACAAAAAATGGACCAAAACCACCTGGAATCTCTAGAAAAACACCTAAAATCTATGAAAATCCCAAGGATTGCGGGGAAAAGCATCAGGAAAACTCCAGGGAAAATTCAGACTAAAAAATTCGCACTAAGAAATGCAAATATCCCCCAGAAAAAGCAATAATAAATGGCCAGAAATAGTCCTAAAATAGACACTGAAACACCCCAAACCGGTCAAACTTCCAAGCATTATTGGGAAAAACATCAGGAAAAATCCAGGATAAATTCAGCCTTAGCAACCCAGGAAAATGACAAAAAATTCGCACTAAGAAATCAAAAATCCCCCAGAATTTGCACAAAAAATGGCCAGAAAAACTCCTAACATCTGCACTAAAAAACCAAACATGGCTCCAAAATCCAGTGAAATTCCAGGAAATTCTGAGGAATAAACTGGGGAATGAGTGGGCTAAATATCCAAAGGAAATGCGATTTAAAAGGCCCAAAAACCTCAAAATCACATGAACAATGCCCAAAAACTCCTGAAATCCATCCTAAAACATCTCAACTCTGCCAAAATTTCAAGGGTTGCTGGCAAAAGCATCAGGAAAAATCCAGGAAAAATTGAGCCTGACAAACCAGAAAAGTCCCTTAAAATTCGCACTAAGTAACGAAAAATCCCCTAAGAATCAACTTGAAAATGACCCGAAAATTCCCAAAAGTTGCACTGGGGTACCCCAAAGCTCTCAGAATTCCAGGCCTTATTGCGAAAAGCATCTGGACAATCCCAGGAAAATCTCTGCCTTAAAAAAAACAGGAAAATACATGAAAAATTCAGCCTTAACAACCCAGAAAAAAGCCAAAAAATTCACACTAAGGAACACCAGAACGCTCCAGAAAATGCACAAAAAATGGCCTGAAAAACTCCTAACATCTGCACTAAAAAACCAAACATGGCCCCAAAATCTGGCAAGATTCCAGGAATTTCTGAGGAAAAACTGGCAAAGTGAGTGGACAAGATATCCAGAGGAAATGCAACTTAAAACGGCCCAAAAAGCCGGAAAATCACATATACGATGGCCCAAAAATTCCTGATATCCATCCCAAAACACCTCAACTCTGCCAAAATTCCAAGGACTGCTGGCAAAAGCATCAGGAAAAATCCAGGAAAAATTGAGCCTTACAAACATGAAAAGTCCCTTAAAATTTGCATTAAGGAACGAAAAATCCCCTAAGAATCAACTTGAAAATGACCCGAAAATTCCCAAAAGTTGCATTGGGGCACCCCAAAGCTCTCAGAATTCCAGGCCTTATTGGGAAAAGCATCCGGACAATCCCAGGAAAATCTCTGCCTTAAAAAAACCAGGAAAAAGACTTTAAAATTCGCACCGAGAAAAACAAAAATCCACAAGAAATTGCAACAAACATAGCCAGAAAAACCCCTAATATCAGCCCCAAAAGCCAGTGAGAACCCAGGAATTTCTAAGGAAAAGACTGGAAAAATGGGTGGGCAAACTTTGAAATGAAATGGGACATAAAATGGTTCAAACCCCTATGAAATGGCACAAAAAATGGCCCAAAACTCCTGGAATCTCTAGAAAAACATCTAAAATCTATGAAAATCCCAAGGATTGCTGGGAAAAGCATCAGGAAAAATCCAGGGAAAATTCAGCCTCAAAAATTCGCACTAAGAAATGCAAAATTCCCCCAGAAAAAGCAATAATAAATGGCCAGAAATAGTCCTAAAATAGTCACTGAAACACCCCAAACCGGTCAAACTTCCAAGCATTATTGGGAAAAACATCAGGAAAAATCCAGGATAAATTCAGCCTTAGCAACCCAGGAAAATGCGAAAAAATTCACACTAAGAAATACAAAAATCCCCCAGAAATTGCACAACAAATCGCCGGAAAAACTCGTAACATCTGCACTAAAAAACCAAACATGGCCCCAAAATCTGGCAAGATTCCAGGAATTTCTGAGGAAAAACTGGGGAAGTGAGTGGGCAAAATATCCAGAGGAAATGCGACTTAAAATGGCCCAAAAAGCCTGAAAATCACACGAACAATGGCCCAAAAACTCCTGAAATCCATCCTAAAACACTTCAACCCTGCCAAAATCCCAAGGATTGCTGGGAAAAACATCAGGAAAAATCCACACTATCAAATTTGCACTCAGAGACGCAAAACTCCCCTTAAAAAGCAATATGAAAATGACCAGAAAAAGTCCTAAAATAGACACTGAAACACCCCAAACCGGTCAAACTTCCAAGCATTATTGGGAAAAACATCAGGAAAAATCCAGGATAAATTCAGCCTTAGCAACCCAGGAAAATGACAAAAAATTCGCACTAAGAAATACAAAAATCCCCCAGGATTTGCACAAAAAATGGCCAGAAAAACTCCTATCATCTGCACTAAAAAACCAAACATGGCCCCAAAATCCAGTGAAATTCCAGGAAATTCTGAGGAATAAACTGGGGAATGAGTGGGCTAAATATCCAAAGGAAATGCAATTTAAAAGGCCCAAAAACCTCAAAATCACATGAACAATGCCCAAAAACTACTGAAATCCATCCTAAGACATCTCAACTCTGCCAAAATTTCAAGGGTTGCTGGCAAAAGCATCAGGAAAAATCCAGGAAAAATTGAGCCTGACAAACCAGAAAAGTCCCTTAAAATTCGAACTAAGTAACAAAAAATCCCCTAAAAATCAAACTGAAAATGACCCGAAAATTACCAAAAGTTGCATTGGGGCACCCCAAAGCTCTCAGAATTCCAGGCCTTATTGCGAAAAACATCTGAACAATCCCAGGAAAATCTCTGCCTTAAAAAAATAGGAAAATACATGAAAAATTCAGCCTTAACAACCCAGAAAAAAGCCAAAAAATTCACACTAAGGAACACCAGAACGCTCCAGAAATTGCACAAAAAATGGCCTGAAAAACTCCTAACATCTGCACTAAAAAACCAAACATGGCCCCAAAATCCAGTGGGATTCCAGGAATTGCTGAGAAAAAAACTGGCAAAGTGAGTGGACAAGATATCCAGAGGAAATGCAACTTAAAACGGCCCAAAAAGCCGGAAAATCACATGAACGATGGCCCAAAACCTCCTGAAATCCATACTAAAACACTTGAACTCTGCCAAAATTCCAAGGATTGCTGGGAAAAGCATCAGGAAAAATCCAGGAAAAATTGAGCCTAAAAAACATGAAAAGTCCCTTAAAATTTGCATTAAGGAACGAAAAATCCCCTAAGAATCAACTTGAAAATGACCCGAAAATTCCCAAAAGTTGCATTGGGGTACCCCAAAGCTCTCAGAATTCCAGGCCTTATTGCGAAAAACATCTGGACAATCCCAGGAAAATCTCTGCCTTAAAAAAAACAGGAAAATACATGAAAAATTCAGCCTTAACAACCCAGAAAAAAGCCAAAAAATTCACACTAAGGAACACCAGAACGCTCCAGAAATTGCACAAAAAATGGCCTGAAAAACTCCTAACATCTGCACTAAAAAACCAATAATGGCCCCAAAATCCAGTGGGATTCCAGGAATTGCTGAGAAAAAAACTGGTGAAGTGAGTGGACAAGATATCCAGAGGAAATGCAACTTAAAACGGCCCAAAAAGCCGGAAAATCACATGAACGATGGCCCAAAACCTCCTGAAATCCATACTAAAACACTTGAACTCTGCCAAAATTCCAAGGATTGCTGGGAAAAGCATCAGGAAAAATCCAGGAAAAATTGAGCCTTACAAACATGAAAAGTCCCTTAAAATTTGCATTAAGGAACGAAAAATCCCCTAAGAATCAACTTGAAAATGACCCGAAAATTCCCAAAAGTTGCATTGGGGTACCCCAAAGCTCTCAGAATTCCAGGCCTTATTGCGAAAAACATCTGGACAATCCCAGGAAAATCTCTGCCTTAAAAAAAACAGGAAAATACATGAAAAATTCAGCCTTAACAACCCAGAAAAAAGCCAAAAAATTCACACTAAGGAACACCAGAACGCTCCAGAAATTGCACAAAAAATGGCCTGAAAAACTCCTAACATCTGCACTAAAAAACCAATAATGGCCCCAAAATCCAGTGGGATTCCAGGAATTGCTGAGAAAAAAACTGGCAAAGTGAGTGGACAAGATATCCAGAGGAAATGCAACTTAAAACGGCCCAAAAAGCCGGAAAATCACATGAACGATGGCCCAAAACCTCCTGATATCCATCCTAAAACACTTGAACTCTGCCAAAATTCCAAGGATTGCTGGGAAAAGCATCAGGAAAAATCCAGGAAAAATTGAGCCTTACAAACATGAAAAGTCCCTTAAAATTTGCATTAAGGAACGAAAAATCCCCTAAGAATCAACTTGAAAATGACCCGAAAATTCCCAAAAGTTGCATTGGGGCACCCCAAAGCTCTCAGAATTCCAGGCCTTATTGGGAAAAGCATCCGGACAATCCCAGGAAAATCTCTGCCTTAAAAAAACCAGGAAAAATACTTTAAAATTCGCACTGAGAAACACAAAAATCCACAAGAAATTGCAGAACAGACATGGCCAGAAAAACTCCTAATATCAGCCCCAAAAGCCAGTGAGAACCCAGGAATTTCTAAGGAAAAGACTGGAAAAATGGGTGGGCAAACTTCGAAAAGAAATGGGACATAAAATGGTCCAAACCCCAATGAAAAGGCACAAAAAATGGCCCAAAACCTCCTGGAATTACTAGAAAAGCACCTAAAATCTATGAAAATCCCAAGGATTGCTGGGAAAAGCATCAGGAAAAATCCAGGGAAAATTCAGCCTCAAAAATTTGCACTAAGAAATGCAAAATTCCCCTTAAAAAGCAATATGAAAATGGCCAGAAATAATAATGCAGTTCAAGTGCATGTGAGTTACATGTTGAGCAGCTAATCACACAGGGTGCAGCTCTAAAAGGAAGTAGCCTTTCTGCAATTTCCTTATTTTTGCAGCTTATAACCTGCTCAACCAACAATGAAACTATTCCTCTTCCTTCCTTGCTACATGCAGGAATCCATTCTCCAAGATCCAGAATCCAGAGCAGAACTTTCTAGCACTGCTCCCACACGAATGGGGCCAGGCCAGGGAAGCTCTCGGCTTTTTCCTGGACACTGTTAGCGCAAACTGACAACCACTCTCTGTTGTGCATGGTTTTCCCTCAGATTTTAAGTTCTTGCATATCCTTTCTTGTTGGAAAAGTCCAAACTCTTCATGCAGCTCTCGCTCAATGAAGTGTGACAGGAGAGAAGCACTTGCTGGATTAGTCGTTCTATGGCAAAGGCATTTAAACAGATCACCACAATCTGGGCGACGAGAGGACATGAAGGACATGTCTTTGTGTGGGTGTATTTTTCAGTGTGAGACGTTTCTCCCGAGCTTTAGTCCTTGCAAAGCTGTAATGTGAGTGGTAATACTACACTGAGACGAACCGTGCAAAGAGCGTGGCAATCTGGTGGCACCTTGCAGGTTGCAAAAGAAGGAGAACAACCTCTTTATTGTGGATGCAAGTTTAGGTTTCAGAGGCAAGCTCTGGGTAAGCTTGGTGTTTAAGTGCAATACTCTGCGTGGGATGTAGCCAAGAAGCGTTTTGTTTTGAGTCAGATAGGACAGGCAGAATGATGGTGTATGTCATGTTTAGAAGGAAAATGCACAGCCCAGGAATATTTTTGCAGAAGCAATGTTTTTGAGCCCTTCGCTGCAGGCAGAATGTTCTGTGCGAGAAGTAGATGATGATTCCCCTCCGGGAGAATGAAAAAGAGACAGCTTACAAAAGACGAAGAACGAAGCTGCAGAGCACCCAGGCTGGTGTGCTCAGCATACTTGCCAAAAGACAAGTGTCTGCCACTGGGGTGCGAACAAAATTCACAGTGGTATTTGTAAGGGGGCAGTGGAATGAGAAGTACTTCTGCTGGTACCTGTTCCTCTTTCTGCCCTCTGTGGCTACACATGCGCTAACCTTCACACTCTGGTATCCAAACAACACAATAATAGATGCAGCGGAAAAGGGATAGGCAGAGTGCAGAAGTGAGATTGATGCAGCTTATGTGGAGTAAGGGGAAAGTGCAGCTCTGTACTAGCATGTATAGGGGAAGCTGCTAGACTTTTGTAATGAAGATGCAAGACTGAAGAAAGTGACAGCAGGTCCAGCTGGAAGATACAAAGCCGCAGTGTATTGTGCTCAACTTCAGTGCTGCTAAATGAAGGGGGTACATTAAGAATGTCTTCTGTCCAGGCACTTCTACCTGTGTGATCCCTGTCTGTCTAGATTCAGCAACATGGAAAGAGTGTGAGCCTGATTGAGCTCTGGCTATCAGCTTTCACTGGGAAAAGGGTAGGGCACCAAGTGTCTTCTGTCTTGGCACATCTCTCAGTCTGAACTGCAGCTGGAAAGGCTTTGTTGTTACAATGGACTCTGCCAATTTGAGAATGTGTTGATACTATATAAGCAGCTGAGAAGGAAAGGGTCAATCACTAGTGTGCTTTGTCTAGTTTACAGTCTGCAAAGGGACTACGAAAGCCAGCTGTGGCTGCCTCTTCCTTCCCCGCTACATGCAGGACCGCGTTCTGTCTCCAAGAGCCAGGATCCACAGGAGAGCTCTTTCCGGCACTGCTCCAACACGAATGGGGCCAGGCCAGGGAAGCTCTCGGCTTTTTCCCTGGGCACTGTCAGCGCTCATCAAAACAACCACACGGTGGCGCTGTCGACTCACAAAAGAAGGCACGCACCTAGCCCAGCTCGAATGCCTCCAGTGCCGAGCCAAGCTGCAAACATCCCTGCCCTCAAATCTGCAGCGCCAGCAGATTTCCTCGATCTTCCCCTTCTAGCTGCATACTCTTCTTTGCAAGTGCTTGAAGGAGAAGCACGAATGCAAGGCCGGACCTTGGACCAATGTGTAAGAAGTCAGGTGAAGGATGGGTTAGCAATCAATCCAAGGCAGTAGAGAAAAGCCCGTGTGTGTGTGGAGGGTTGTGTGCTGAGATGTGTGGGGTAAGTGTATGTGTGTGCACGAGAGGGCAGGTGTATGTGCACCCTGTTGATTGCAGGGTGTGGTGCCAGTGGGAGCCACCCCACCACCAAGAGTGTGTGGGAGAGAAAGGAGTCAGATGAAATGTGTCTTTACCTAAATATGTAAATCTGCTAGTAGGCAAGGCTAGGAACCTATAGTTAGTGAAGTAATAGAAAAACTCTTAGTTCTAGAGGGTGTTACTAATCAACACAGATTGCGGCTCAGGAAAGGCTGGGTGAAATTCGTGAAACTAGAGCATGAGAAGTGATACCTAATAGAATTAGGAAGGGTATATTTTTCTTTTTTGTAACAAAAAGAGGGTGCATATTACAGTGAGACGTAGAGTAGGCAACTCAGGAAGTCTTTACCTTCTGATTATTTCAGCCAATGGAGAAAGGAAGAGGGGGATTCAGCAGGGAATTTAGGGTGGCTCTTCTCCATGGGGAAAAAAATTACTCCCCCAGTTTCCTGATGTCAGTTAGGAGGAGGCGTTTGGCACTCCAAAAGCAGCCAGGGTTCTAGATGGTGGTATTTGGGTCTGGTGTAAACCCTGTGCTGTATGGAATTTTAGCAGGCTCAATCCCAGTCCCACCTACAAGACCCTGGACACGAACAATGGCCCTTTTTCATTGGAAACAAAACTCTCTCCCCAGTCTCCTGATAACAGTTTGGAGGAGGTGTTTGGACTTGGACTCACCCAAAGGGACACATGGGACACCCCTTGGGGACACTGGGACACCCCAAAATGGAAGATGCCACCTTGGGAACACCCCTTGGGACACTGGGACATCCTAAATCTCCGGATCCCCCCTGTGGGGACACTGGACTACCCTCCCCCCCGCCCCATGGGGACATGGAACAGCTCAAAGCTCTTGAACCCCCTCATAAAGAGACTTGGACTCACCCATGGGGTCATCTGGGACACTCCCTGGGGACACTGGGACTCCGCCATGGGGACATTGGCACATCCCAAAATTCCTGGATCCACCCCTAAAGTCACTTGGACTCGCCCAAAAAATTCCCAAAATATCCCAAAAAATTATCCCAAAAATTCACTAAAAAAATTGAGGAAAAATTCCAGAAAAATTCCCTCAAAAATTCATGAAGTTTTTACCTATCCAGGAGTTTCATCTCTGCCCAAAAAATCTCCAAAAATCTCAAAAAACACTTCAAAAAATCCCTAAACAGTCAAAAGAAATGCTAGAACAACTGATAAAAATTCCCCTCAAAAATCCCCCCAAAATACCAAAAAATTCCTGTAATTTTTCACCTATCCAGGAGTTTCATTCCAACCAAAACTCTGCATGAAAAAAATCCCCCAAAATCCCTAAAAATTTTTTAAAAACTGCTCAAAATTCCCGAAAATTCCCCCAAACAAGTAAGGTTCCTTACTTGTCCAGGATGGGTCCATCTGCTACAGGCACTGGGGGGCCGAGCATATTGCTCTACAGGGCCCCTCAAAATGGATAAAGAAACCTCTGGACCCCCTGAAAGTACCTTAAAAATACCCTAAAAATTCCAAAATTAATTCCCCCAAATTTCGCTAAATTTCTTGCCTGTGCAGGATTTTCATTCTCACCCAAAACCCCCTGAAAAATCGCTAAAAATCTAAGTCTAAAAAAATCACAAAAAATAAAAATCTTTAAAAATTCAAAGAAATTCCTAAAAGTTCCTTTAAAAATCCCAAAAATTCCTGAAATTTTCACCAATCCGCAAGTTTCGTCCTGAGCCAAAACCTGCCCAAAAAATCCCCTCAAACCCCAAAAACCCGCCAAAAATCACTTACTTTTTTTTTATTTTTATTTTTTTTTTCAGGATTTGGGGAAAATCTGGGAGTTTTGGGGAGTTTCGAGGAGTTTCTGGATTTGAGGTGGGATGTGGGTGTTTTTACAGCTTTTTAATGGGATTTTGGGGTGTTTCTGGGGGTGTTGGAATTTGGAGAAAATGTGGGAATTTGGGGCATTTTCGGAATTTTTTTGTAATTTCCCTGACCGTGTGATCCCAAAAATGAGGCCCTCCCCCAAAATTGCACAAAAAAATCTCTAAAAATATGGGGAAAAAAGCAAAAGGAAATTGGGAAAAAAAAAAAAAAAAAAAACAGAAAAAGTCAGGAAAAAAGCAGAAAAAGTGGGGAAAAAATTGGGAAAAGCCGCCAAACTGGTGCTGACCCCTCCCCTTTCTCCCCCAGGGAACGACGTGCACCTGCTGGCCCTCACCTGCCCAGGTGACCCCAAAAATGGGGAAAAACCATTCGAAAACAGGGAAAAACCCAAAAATTGGTAGTGGAGACCCCAAAAATTGGTGTGGGCCCCCAAATAAGAAAAGAAACCCCAAAATAGATAAAAAGTTTTTTTTTAAAAGAAGGGAAAAATGCTAAAAATTGGAAAAAAATAGGAAAAACCAAGAAAAAATTGAGGAAATGGTGGGGAGATGGAGAAATATAGGGAAAAAACTCCAAAATCTGGGGGAAAAAAAAGCATAATCGAGTGGAGGGCTCTAAAAATGGGTGTGGCCACCCCCAAAATACCCCCCCCAATAAAACAGAAGAAAAAAAATCTAAAAATAAGGAAAATTCCGAAAAATCAGAAAAAAAAAAAAAAATTGAAAGTTGAAAATATGAGAAAAATTGGGACAAATTAGGGAAAAAAATTAAGAAAACCCCTAAAAAAGCGCCAGACTGGGAGTGGAGATGCCAAAAATGACACCACCTCCCCCACCTCCTGAATACCACAAAATCTCTAAAAATAGGGGAAAAAAGCGCCAAAAATTTGGAAGTGAAACAGAAAAAAAAAGGGGGGGAAAGAGGGAAAATTTGGGGAAAAAAATTGGAAAAACTGGAAAAAACCCCCTCAAAATTCAGAGTGGAGGTTCCAAAAATGAGAAAAAGCCCACAAAAATGCAAAAAAATTATCTAAAAATACCAAAAAATGCCGAAAAATTGGAAAAATTGAGAAAGAAAACAGAAAAAATGGGAAAAATCAGGGAAAAAAGTCCAAAAGTCTTTGAGAAACCCCAAAATTTGGAGTGGGGGCTCCAAAAATGAGAAAGCGGCCCAAAAAATGCAAAAAAAAGTTCTAAGAATAGGAAAAAATTCCCCCAAAAATGAAAAAAAATCAGGAAAAATAAAGGAAATATTAGGGAAAACTCCAAAAATCTGCAGAACCCACCAAACTGGGAGTGGAGATGCAAAAATGGGTAAAACACTCTCGCTCCCCGAGCCCCCCCCCACGCCCTGAAACTCTGTAAAAATAGGAAAAAAATGCCAAAAAAAGTGGAAAAAATCAAGAAAATAGTGAGGAAATAGGAGAGAAAACGGGGAAATTTGAAAAGTCTGCAAAAACCACAAAATTTGGAGTGGAGATGCCGAAAATGCGTGAAAACCTGCAAAATACAAAACACTCTCTCTAGAAATAGGAAAATTTTTTTTAAAAATTGGGGAAAAAAATTAGAAAAATATCGGGGGAAATGGGGGAAAAAGAAAGGGGGGAAAATGGAAAAATTTGGTAAAAACCCCAAAACTAAAAGTGGAGACCCCAAAAATGAGAAAACCTCCCAAAAATACCAAAAAAAAAACCCTCAAAAAGCAAACACCTTTAAAAATAGGGAAAATATGCCAAATACTGGGAAAACACAAAAAAAAAAAAAAAAATCGGGAAAGAAAGGGAAAAACATGGGAACAAACAGGGGAAAAATTCAAAAAATCTGAGGAAAACCCAAAAAATTGGGAATGGGAGCTCCAAAAATGAAAAAAAAAATTAAAAAAAATCAAGAAAAAATGGGGAAAAGCCCCAAGGCGGTGCTGACCCCTCCTCTTTTGCCCCCAGGGAACGTGATGTGCCTGCTTTGGGGGGGGAAGGAAGTTGCACCTGCAGGACCCTCTGGCCCAGGTGACTCTGCTGGCCCCGTGGGACCCCCCCAGAACCCCCCCAGCGGCTCCCAGACCCTTCTGGGGACCACTTTGGAGACCCCAGACCCCTTTGGAGATGTCTGGGACACACCTGGGACGTACCTGGGACCCCTCCCAAAATCCCTTTGGGAGATCACAGACCCATTTGGGAACCACCCCAACACCGCAGGCCCATTTAGGGACACTTGGGACCCCCTGGACCCATTTGGGGACTCCTGGGGCCCCCCTGGGACCTTCTGGGACACCCCCAGACCTTTTTGGGATTATGGGACACCCCAAAATCCCCCTGGGGCACTCCTGGGACCCCCCAGACCCATTTTGTGACCTCTCCAGCCCCTTTTTGCCTCTCCCTCTCCCCCCTTCCCCCAGACTTTTCATTGTAATTTGGGGACACCTGGCATTCCTCAAAATCCTCCTAGGACACACCTGTGACCCTCTAAATTCCCCCTGGGGTCTCCCCAGACCCATTTGGGACACCTTGAACTCCCCCAAAATCTTCCTATGATGCATTTGGAACGCCTCTTGGACCCCCCAGACCCTTTTGAGGACACCTGGGGCACCCCCAGACCCAATTGGGGTCTCCCCAGAGCCCTCAGGCCTGTTTAGGGACTGGCGCCCCCAGAATCCCCCTGATCCATTTAGGCACCCCTCTGAGATGCCAGGACCCCCTTGGGTCCCCCGCTGCCACATCTAGCTGGTAAGGAACTTGAGGGAAATTTGGGGACATTCGGGAAAATTTGGGAGGTATGGGAGTGGGGGGGGGCTTGGGGGGGTTTTGGCAGGAAAATTTTGACCACATTTTGGGATGGGGGAGGGGTTAAAATAGGGTTTTGGAGGAAATTCGGGGATTTTTAGGGGGATTTTATGGATGGTGGAGAGGATTTTAGGGAATTTTGGAAGGGAAGGGGCAGTTTTGGAGGGATTTTGGGGGTGAGGAAGGGGTTTTGCAGGGAATCTTTTTAGTTTTGGGGGGTTTGGGAGTGGGATGGGAAATTTTGGGGGTCCTGGGTATTAGGGAAGTATCCCAGTATCCCCTCAGTGCCATTTTTGGGCTGAAATCCTGGGAATTTGGGGCAGATTTTGGTGTCCTAGAGCCATTAGAGGATGTTTTGGGATTGAGGGGGAGGAGGGGGTGGATTTGGGATGTTTTTCAAGATTTTTGAGACTTTTTTTTTTCCCTCCAGACATTTCTGGAATATCAACTCTTTTGGGGCCATTTCCACCTTTTATACTGCAGGTTTTGGGGCTCCCCATGTTACTTTTAGGATTTGTTTGTTTGTTTGTTTTTTCCCAAGCTTTTATGCCAATTTTTTGGGATACTTTGTACTATTTTCAAGGAAGTATTTTTCCCAATTTTTTCTCCACTTTTTCCCCCAATAATTCCTGCAATTTCCCCAGGTTTGGGACCACTTTTGGGTCATTTAGTGCAGATTTTAGGTGTCCAATGACCAATTTTAGGACTTTTTGGAGGGGATTTTTAGGAATTCTTTGCCATTTAAGAGCAGATTTCTTTAAGAATTCCTTCCCAATATTTTTCCAGAAATCCTTGGAATTTTGGCAGATTTTGGGTGTTTCAGTGCAGGTTTTAGAACTTTTATGGCCATTTTTAACGCAATTTTTAGGGGCTTTTTGCATTTCTCAGCGTGAATTTTTGGGGATTTTTTTTGGTTTTTTAGACTGAATTTTTTCCAGATCTTTCCTCGATGTTTTTCCTAGGAATGCTCTGAATTTTGGCCAGTTTGGGGTGTTTCAGTGCAGATTTTAGGTGTCTAGTGACCGGTTTTAGGACTTTTTGGATAATTTTTTAAAAATATTTTTGTGTGGATTTTTTTCAGCGTTCATTCTTAAAGTATTTCGCAGAAATCCTTGGAATTTTGGTAGATTTGCGGTGGTTTAGTGCAGATTTTAGGACTTTTTGGGCCATTTTTAGTGAAATTCTTCGTGTTTTGGGGCCATTTTATGTTGGATTTCTCACGGATTTTTTCTCACCCATTTTCCCATTTTTTTCCCTCTGAAATCCATGGAATCTCTCTGGGTTTTGGGGCCGTTTCTGGGTGTTTTAGTGCAATTTTTTAGGACTTTTTTGGCCATTTTTAGTGCGATTTTTAGGGTGGATTTTGGGCCATTCTAAATTTGATTTCCCCTGGATTTTTTCCCTGTGTTTTCCTGGGTTTTCCCCTCTGAAATCCCTGGAATCACAGCTCGCTTGGGGCCTGGCCAAGCTCCTGGAGCGATTCCTGTGGCTGAATGAGCTTCGCTGCGGCCTCAGCCCCGTCTACAGCCATGAGGATTCGGGGTTCCTGACCCTGCCCCCCCAGCATCGACCCCAGAGGAATGGGCGTGGCCCCTGGAGAGCGCCGTGTTCAGCCTCCCCCAGCTCCTGCAGCAAATGGAGCTGATCCTGGACAGGTGAGGAACCCTCCTGAATTTTTCAGGATATTTTTTGGAATTTTTAGCAGGCGCTTTAGATTTTTTTGCAATTTTTTGGGTCTTTTTGGGAATTTTGGGATTTTTTGGGAAGGTTTTGGATTGGGATGAAACTCCCAGGTAGGCAAAATGTTATGGGAAGTTTTTTGGAATTTAGGGGGAATTTTATTTAATTTTTAGCCTTTAAAAAAAAAATTGGGTATTTTTTGATGTTTCTTGGGCTTTTTCATGCAGATTTTGAGTCATGATGAAACTACAAGATAGGTAAAAATTTTGAGAATTTTTTTTTAATTTTTGGGAATTTTTTTTTTAATTCTTCAGGTTTTCTTTGGAATTTTTAAATGATTTTTGGTGTGTTTTTTGGTGATTGTGTTGTGATTTTTTGGGATGTTTTGGGTCACGATGGAGTTCCCAGACGCCTAAAAATGTTGGGGGTTTTGGGAATTTTTTGCAAAATTTTGGGTTGTTTTTTTTTTTTATAACCCTACTGTCTTTGGCATTATTACAGCTTGAAAAATTTATCTCACTTAGGGGAAAAAGGTGGGCTAGGGAGTATGGGAGGGAAGGACTTGTTGATTCCAGTCCTGGGATTACATTTCTTCAAGCAGGAGAAACTGATAGATGGTGGATTTATGAGGCAAACACTGGGAACAGTGTAGTCAGCTCTGCAGTGTGGTTGGCAGCCTGCAATCCCAGCACATTCTGCAGCTTGTATGGTTTAACTAAATTTTAATTTGCTCCAGTAAGAACTTCTCTTGATATTTCGGCTTGCATGTACCTGTAAGCACACAGCTGACCAGCATGGGCAAAGACTTTATTGAAATACGTCATCAGAAAGCATTGGAGAAGTTCCTTTGATTTGCTTAGCTCAGAGATCTAGCCCACTGTATCACTGCTCTGTGTGGCTGTTCAGGCTCAGTTGATAAGATCTGTTTGAGGCTGTAGGGCCTTGACTATTTCCTGTGGCATGCTTTTCCAGTAAGATACCGGTGGGGCTAGAAGTTGCTCAAGACATCCAGAGGAACAGAGCAGGAGGACACAAGATACCCGTCAGCAAAGCAGGGAACTGACTCTCCAAAATTTTGAATAGCTGATACTCCTGCAACCTGCTGGAGTGTGAAAAGACATTACTCTCCAGTAAATCTTCAGGATCTAAGAGTTGTTATATGGATAACGGATGTATATAATATATGGATAATGGATGTTGTATAATGGATTTGTCTCTGTTAAATTACAGAGGCTATGTGTCCCAGTCAAACCGTAGAAAGGAATATGCTTGAGACTGGCCGGTTCAATAGTGAAGCCAGGGTCAGATACTTCAGACAGACTAAATAATTCTTTGGCACAGATCAGCATACCTCCTTCCAAATGTAAAGTTTTGGCCTTTGATCACTCACCCTTTTTGGTGAAGTTTCTTTTCGTCCCCTTTCCAAGCACTATGGCTTTAGCCTGACCCATATTCCTTACTTAAGCATACAATAAACCCTTTCCCTCACTTAAAAACACCTTGTAGCAATAGTCTGAGCAAATGGTTATGGGAAGTTACCACTGATCTTTCAGCTGTTGTCCAAGGTAATCTTGATTGTTTGAGCAGATTCCCACCAGAAACACTGGATTTGGGAGTGGTCACACAAACTCCAATTTCTTACTCTCTGAAACATGTATTCCCTGATGTAGTTGGAACATTTGGGGCTATTTGGTGGCCTACAGGAGGGTCATTCAGCCCAACAAGTTATGATTGTCTACGTCTGCCTCAATGCTGGACCCTGGGAATATTTATGAATGGTGCAAGGAGTTTGACCAAACCTAACCCCATCAACAATATAATCTTAGGGGGAAGCAAAGCAAGATTACCTGCCCATATCCTGAACTCCCCGTGTGTGTGTGTATGATATGAATGAGGTGTTCATATTCACGTTCCATGGTGTATAGGGTTTCTCCATTTGCTTATCTGCCTGGGAGAGCACTGCCTTGCAGGGATGAAAGACAGGATGAGACTGTAATGAGCAGAAGAGTGATTCACTCAAGGCTGTGGAAATCTGTGATCCCAGACTAATGGGATCCATTACCCCAGTGTTCTGTGAATGCTTTTCCAAAAATTTGGTAAGATAAAAAACTCTTTAACACTGATGTAGCATTAAGAAGCATTATTTATTCAGCCAGATGCTCAGGGGCATAGCTCTCTCAAAGTCGTGCATGCTGAGTACAGGAAAGCTTCTGTTTATATATTGTATTCTACATACATATTCATTGATTGTCCTGGACTAAACACACATATGATTATAATTTCCCCAAAACCATTAACATATTTCCCCTCCTTTATATGTATGCATTTTTCTCTCCTGGGGGGTCTCTCTGGTGGACCCCAATGTTTCAGTCGATCTGGCTGAGTTGGCAGGGCACTGGGGCTGGTGAACTTCCAATTCTCTTTCTTACATAATGGGCATTGTGCAGTTCTGTAGGCCAGGAGTTTTGGTAGAACAAACATTGTATTGGCTCACTAGGTGTAGACAATTTACTGTCTGGTAACAAATACTTCTGAGGTTTTGTAAATTTTCTTAAATTCTAATGACAATAAACTGACAATTTTTCTAAAACACTAGAAAAATCCTGAATAACTTCCCAGGTAAGACTCCTCAAGGGATTTAGGCTGTGCAGTGAAGATGGGTGGATGGGTGGATGGGTGGATGGATGGATGGATGGATGGATGGATGGATGGATGGATGGATGGATGTGTCCAAGTGCAAAGCCACAAGCCTCAGAGCCCTTGCTGAAGGGGTGGTGTCCCCAGTATGAGTGACTGGGTTGTCTGCAGCCTTAGAACCAGAAGATTTTTACTGCTGTGCTCAGTTGTCTCAAAATTTAACAAATTCCATAATGGGAAGGACTTGGATTTGAGTTTAGGGCAATGTGTGGAAAGATCCTGGTGGGGCAGGAGACATGTAGCTCTTTTTATATCTCCTAGTCCATTTTTTTTGTTTAAATGTAAAAGAAGACGAGCACAACATTATTCAAAATCACTAATTCTGAGGACTAATTTCTAACTGAAGACACTGTATCTGATTGATACATGGAGTTGTACAGTCCTTTCTAGCCAGGGAGTTTTGTTCACTTAGTGTTACCTGGCCTTCAAAGAGGTGAGCGATCCCAAATCATTCATAGGAACAAAAAGCAAGAGACCTCTAACCACATTGACTCAGGATCTGAAAGAACCTATGGGATACAAAGTACCGTATGCAAGGATATCTTTGTCCTCTAGTCAGAAGGCTTCTCTGTCCCTGCTCAGTAAGGTCCAGCTCAGACTTCATATGCATTTTCACCTGGTTCCTGGGGTCTTTTGTCCTTGTGGGCATTTGAGCACCTCAGCTTTTCATGATTCTCTTAGTTGGAGAAGCCAGCTAAAAGCAGTGATCTTATGTTCTGTTTGGATGATGAACAACCTGGTCTCATGTTTGTGCTAACTTAGAGGCACACTTTTTGTCTTGGCCCTGTACTCTAGGGTCACCAGTGTTGGGCAGAGGGTCTTCATCCACACTTAGGAACATCAAGCTTTTCAGTTATACTTGAGGCAAACACCTGATTTATTGCTTGGTTAAAAAAATTACCTCCCACAGTGTCTGGTAGGGATGTGTGCTGATGAGGTTAGTGCGTCAAATCCAGGGTCTCAATTTGAAAGAGCTTGGTAAAGAGTAAGATTCATTACTGTTGTAATTACACATACTAGCAGTAGGGTGATTAAGTTCTTCATCTTGGAAACAGAGCCAACCTGTTAGTGTCGAGCCAGCTCTGCAGTAGCTGGGAGGTTGGGGATTTATGTAGCGGTGGTTAACTTTTCTAATGATTTTTGGAAAGCTGATCCATCAGCTGAGGTTACTGGCACCTGTAGATCAGCACAATCAGTTTGGTGGTGATAGTGGATTGTTATTCCCATTTGATTGATCTACTGAACACTTCACCTGATCTTGGGGAGTGCAGAGAAAGGAAAAAGGAGGATGTGAGAATACTCAAAGCATCATTACGGATGCAAATACGCCGATAGCCCATGCAGTCTGTGATGTGGGCATATGTTAACTAAGGGACACATGAAATTTCAGCTAGTGGGGTAACTGCAGAGATCAGCCATGCCTAGGGAAGTCTACCATCTCCCATTGCACCCTGAAATACCTTCTGTACTCATCATAATCCTGATTTTCTTTCCCTGATGTCCCTTTTGCAAGTGCACTCACTGCAGGCAGTTGGAGCACTGCTGGTGTGTATGGCCTGATGTGGTTTTGCAGCATGGGTTGTTGAATGCTATTTTGAACCCTACTGGTGCCTTAGGATTTTAGCTTTTATTGTAATACTGCAATTCATTAGTGTATAACTGTAAATTCCATATAGAGTGTTAGCTTTCCTGTTTTAGTCAAACAAAACAGTCCATCTCTAGGCTTGGGAATCAAGGACACCTCACTGTCTCAGGCCCCAAGAAATGTAAACAAAACTGAGTTGTGGGAAGCAAACTTGGGTAAATTACTTCATTACCTGAAGCTGTAATTGGAAGATTAACCCCTAATATGCAAACCCCAAATGGACCAAACTTATGAAAGTGTGAAAACTTGTGACCTGTCATCCATTTTCGGGTGTAGCCCAAAATGGGGGGGCTTTGTCTGCCCCAAATGTACCTGAAGGCGCCACTATAAATATAATCGCTTTTTATTCCCTTAATTTTGTCTGGCCTCTGTTTTTAGGTAGCCCGATAAGGCATCACTACAATCACCTTAAAATGTGAACTAGATATAAAAAGTAAGATTATCTTTTGTAGTAGTAGTAGTAGTAGTTATGTTATCCTCTGGATACAACTTGAAGCCTGTGATTGGTGAAGGGGGTTGCAGTGTATGTGGACTTAGGGGGAATAGGGAGAGAGGAGTTCTGTCTGTAGGACACCTCTGGCTTTGTGGCTTTGCAGGGGCTGAATCTGAGTGTGATGGATGTCAGCTTTGTGTATCAGCAGTCCTCCTCCCATGTCTCAGTCCTACCAGCTCTGTCCAGCCCTGGGGACAGACCTGAGCATGGATGTCCAGTTTCTTATGCACACTCCTTGTGAATATCTCTCACTGTTCTGATCCTTTCTGTTCCCTGAAAGGAGGGGAGAAGAGCAGGGAGAAGGATGGGTGCGATGGGGCAGGAAGGAGGGAAAGAGGAGATGAAGCTATTTTGAGGCATTGCAGCAGCACTCAGAAGGAGAGAGCAACCCCTCCCACTGCACCATAGCACAGTGATCTCAAAGGTAGAGCAAAAACCCTCCCAAAATAAAGCTTTGCAGAGCACCATAATTAAGGAAGGCCATCTCTTCCAGGCTTTGCACAGCAGCCATGTCAGTGAGGACATCACCTAGGTTCTGTCCCGACTCTTTCCCTGCCTGGGGAGCAGAGCCACTGCCATTGTGGCCTTGCAGCTGTGGAGGTGTGAAATGCTGACACACCAGCTGCCAGCACCATTTACATCAGCAAGATTGGTCTCTTAGGACAATAATGGATGTAGGACAAATGATGATGGTGAGCTGAAAGTGCTATTACTCATTACTGAAACTTTGGATTGCTCTCTGGCCAGTTGTAAAACTATAAAGCTGGCAGCCAGTGAACAAGCCCTTGGTAACCTCTGCCACTGAACTAAAAGCTTTTGGAGGGGAACAGAAGTGCTATAAATCTTGTGGGTGATGTTTAACATTCGTCAGAGAAACACTTCGGATTTATTTTAATCTCTTCATTTGGAAAGTTCATAATGACAAATAATAGGTGGCTTGAACTCGGCCAGTGAATCCCTCGCCTCTCCTGACTCCAAATGGAAACTTGAAGTGTCCCCTTAATAGAAAGGGCAGCTCTGCTCATCTCGTGCACTGTGTGGTCTCCCAGCCGTGCCTAAATGGATGCAGTCCTTGCAGTGTTTACACTTGCTGCCCGTTACAGCAATGACACCGAAGCCTGGAAATGTTTTAACTTTATTCCTTTTTTCAAAAAACTGTCCATTAATCTTTCTCAGTGCTTGGAAGGAAAGTAAATTATTTACAACGCGGATGTTTTAGGTGATTGTTTCTGCATTAACATTTCATTTGGGAGTGTTAAATCTGTCTCTCATGCTAAGTTAGGGATTTGGTTTATTAGGTGACTCGTCCAGAGATGAATCCCATCCAAATGCACATCTATCAGAGCCTCTTCTTCTGCCCAGATGCTTCCCTGCCATGAAATGAGTGTCCCATGCTCCAAGTGAAACAAATGCTGGGCAAGATGAATAACCTTATAAAGTGTACTTTAAAGCTGTAAATTTTCACTATTCACCAAAATGAGAAGCAGTCTCAGCTGGAAAAAAAAAAAAAAAGGATTTTGTGCCAAGCCATTGGGATGCCTGCTATTTTTGTCTGGGCTTATTCAGACCATGCTGGTCTCCTTGATGAGAGGATTTACTGGTAGGTAGATCAGTCACTCCTGCACTAGAACAGGTTCTCAAAGAATTGCTGAACGTAATTTTAAATGAGTATGTCAGGAAAAAAGTGACCTTTTAAATTGTCCCAGTGGTATCCAAATGGAAGATGTAGGGACAATTTTTACAACAAGATAAGAGGACATAGCCACAAGCTGTGCCGGGGAGGTTCAGTTTGGACAACGGGAAGAATTTCTTCACTGACAAAGTTGTTAAGCATTGCACTGGACTACCTGGGGAGGTCGGAGTCCCCATCCCTGTGGTTCCTGGAAATGTCCAAGGAATGACTGGAGGTGGCACTCAGTGCTGTGGGCTTGTTAACAGGGTGAGAATCGATCACATGTTGGAGTCGGTCTTGGAGGTCTTCTCTAGCTTTTATGCTTCTCTGTATTTGTGTTTCCTGGGCTGTTCCTGTCACTGTTCATCCCAGACCCCTTCCCAGGAGTGAAGGGAGCAGGCTGATGTATAATTAATTAGAAACAGACTGCTTACCCAAGTCCAGGTATTAGAGTGAGTTTTAACTGTTAGATTAAAAAGATATAATATAGACTCCTATATTAAAAAAAATTTAAATGCTACCAAAGTTCTTCTGCAAACAGCAGAACACTATCCTGGGGAAAGCTGTTCAAGGCAGGATATATGCTAACAAATTCCACCTCACATTTCTGAGCACAGTGTGTGTCTGAGCAGTCAGGAAACTACAAAATGTACAGACTTTCGGAGGAACTGGTACTGCCATATGCAAAACATGGGGATATCCAGGCTGACTCTGGCTGCCCTCAGCACGCTTGGGGAAGTGATTTTCCCTCTCTCACCCGCAATTAACCTTCCTGTGACTGTCACGACAGAGCAGGTTGCAAAGTGCTCTGAGAGCATTTGCTGCTGAAAAGTGTTGGATGAACACACTGTAGAAAGAGCTCATACTTAGACCTTGGCCACCACCATTTCCCTGGTCCATGTATATTTGGGAGAAGTGCATGTATAAATGAAAGCCTAACTGTGATACTGAGGTGCCTGCAGTACATCCTCCAGAGAAGAAATGTTTGAACAGTGGCTTGGAAAGAAGAGGTTAGGAGCCTGCAGTGGGTTTGACCAGAGAAATGAGTCTGATACTGGAAACACTAATTGTCTCAGAGGTTCAGTGTTGCCAACAAAACTGCACAAATGGTACCAGTTTTACTGATACATGCATAAGACTAAACATGACACTTCTGTCAAACAAATCTCTGGGTACCATTTAACTGATGCTTAGAGCAGCCGCTTTTAAAAGATTACCTTCAGGCAAGTCCACCCAGGCACTTAAGCACTTTCCAAGTTGCTGACAATTGGGAATTCTTGTCTTGTAGCAATACAATTACACAATATTAGTGGAAGTTAAACAAAAGGGCATTCAGCACCTGATTGTGCTCTCTGGCTCTGTAGAGGCTTCACTGGTTTTACTGATCCCTCTATGTACAATCACATCTCTGGGTGTTTGGTCTCCAGTGTCTGAGCTGCTGGCTTGAGATTTGGTTGCTGGTTTGCAAATAGGATTTACTGTGAATCAAAGTTTTGGGCTACTTTGAAATCTTCTGTGTTACCATTCAAATAAAAATTGATCACCTTTTTGTAGAATATTCTTATCATGACAACAGGAGAGGCATAAATGTCATTTCTCACTGGGAATGATAGAGTGAATTAAGGATGTGTATTCCTGTTCAATAATGAGCAAGTGATTAAACTTTAAGTTTTGTGTGAGTGCAAAAACTTTTTCCCATGTGAGTGCAAAAACTGAGGATACTCAGTTTTCTTTTTTCTGACTTCTCCCCATGCTTCTGCTTTCTAATTATTAGTCAGCACACAGGAAAAAGTGCCAGCAGGGAGTAATAGTAGAAAATGTAGGTTTCTTTTTGGCAAAGATATTTCTGTCGCAGATCTCCTCCAGGATAGGCTAACACGCTTCAGCCCTCACTGCTCCATAACTGACAAGAGTAAAATGGGTAGGGGACAGACCCATTTACTGTCAGTTCATATCTGCACTATCACGCAGCTGGGTGACTGGAGACTGCTGTGTGTGCTGACCACAGGGACCAGCTGCTTGGGTCTCCATTCCTGAGCTTTGTGCATCCCTGTAACTGGGAGGATATGGGAGAGGCATGGGGAGAGTATCCACCCACCTCTGTCTTCCAGAAGTGATCTGCTAAATTAATAATCCGTTTAATCTGTATACATCCAATGCTTATTCCTCCATCTAATCTCTCTACCTATTTGGGTAGATCATCCTTCTGTTAGAACTGCAGCACTCTTTCTAGGAAAAGGATGAGTGGTGATGAGTGGTAAACTGAAAGCAGAAAATAGATCACTCATGATATGGCTATTAGTATATTTGCTATTAATAAGTCAGATATTACTTAGAAATCCCTTAAACTTTATTTCCTGACATTACAAGATTGATAGCAATTCAGGCTGTTTATGGTTCCTATTAAATTAATCTGCTTCTCAACACCAATTTTGAGCTAATGGAAGACCATCCACATGATAGAAGGTTCTACTGTCTTAGACCTGACTCCTCAACATGGATTTCACAAGAAGATCACGGCCTACCCTGCAGGAGATTTATATGCACCCAAGAGCTTTAGGAGCATAAATCCTGTTGACCGATCAGCAGAAACTCCACAATTCACCTTCAACAGAACGCAACAACCTGCCCCACATCTGCAGGCAGAGAGCTCATTTCAAAGGAGCTTGTGGCCATAAATCCTCTAAATACTTTTGAAATATCTTTTCCAGAGCAGACAAAACAGGTTTGTGGGCTGCAGGGAGCCGATATATCCTTTGCACATCAGAGATGTATTGCTGCATCATGACCTCACAAAACTGCTTGAGCTAGCAGCTCTTCCCCCTTTTCTGGCGTGGATGCAGCTTAACGAAAGATTCAAAGTTTGTTGAGCTACTGGAGTAAAACACACAATAAAGTCCAAGATATATAGCTTTGTAATTGCCTTGTCCCCCTTGGCTTCCCTGCAAGCTCCTGGCTTTTATCCTCCCTCCACCTGCCCCTGTTGCTCTCCTGCCACAGGTGGTGAGAATGGGGCCAGGTTTATGAAAGCATCACCTGCTCATGTCAGAAGTGACAAATCCCAATGCATTCTAGAGCTCCCTGTGTCCTGAGCCTCTGATGACTACACTTATAATCCCATCATGCTGAAAAACACAAACATAACTTCTGTCTGACCTTCTCTATTAAACCACGAGAATCTTTTTCTGCTGGGATTTCTAACACCTTGACATATGCAGTGTTTTGTCTGGTGGCATTTCCCCTGCTGCTCCTCATTTTATTTCTATGGCCTGGCTATGCATTGCAAATATCTCAGCTTCAGCAAGGTGTAAAAGCACCTTGCAAAGGTGCCGGCTGGTAGCCTTGGGTGGGATCTGTGCAAGAAGGGCAAGGGCAATGACTTGTTAGTGATGCCAGACTAGTCTCTGAAGAATGAGTGTAAATGACTGCTTTATGATCTGTTGTTAAGGTGGAAGTAATGAGAAAATCTATCTCCAGCTCCCAAGCCTTTCACCCTTGCAGTCTCTGAGCACCTCCAGGCGTTCCAGAAGCCTTATTTCTGCTCTCACCTTTTGCTTCTAAAATCAGGCACTTTCCATGAACTGTTTGTTTATGGAACTGTGCTCAATGTTATCAGCAGAAACCCTTCAAAACACACTCAGAAAGGCAAAGTGGGTGTCCTTTGATCAGGTTTGTCTGCACCCACATACATGGCTGGTGGCAGAGGGTTGTAGAGAGCCCATCCTGACCCTCCTGTTTCTTGCACTGATGTGCATTTGGAAACTGGTGTAAGTACATGCTGCTCTCTTAGTGCCAGTTGTACTTATGTCTTCTCTTCAGGACTACTAAAGACCTCTTGATGTTGTTGTGCTGGTACAGATCAGACTAGATGCCAGCCTCTTCCTTGGTACAGCTATTGTTCACATTTTGGGACCCAGGGTTGTGCAGACATGCAGTGTTAATGAAGACCTCTATCTACATGAAAAATTGCCATGCAAATGAGGCCTTGACCTGATTTTCTTTGGACTAGAAGAAATCTCCATTCTAAAGTTTATCAGCTTTGCCCAAATCTGAGGGAAGAAGGCATTCTTTGGGACATAGTTTCTGGATTTGGGGATTCCCATCTTGCACTGGGCTGGGCAGTCTCATGTGAACTATGTTGTTTATGGTTTCTTGTAATTAGTCCCATTTTTGAAGCTGGTGAAGTTATCAGCTTCAATTTGAATGTGTTCCCTCTTGGTTCAAACCAAACTCTTTTAGAAGCTATGCATAATTTATAGTCTGGTTATACCCACTTCCAAAGAACAAATGAATGAGTGGAATTCCTTTGTAAACTGGCTCATACATACACTAGCACCTCTAGCAGAGTAGGAGGCATGAAACCTTCTCCTGATATAAACTGCTGTATCCAAGTTTGGCTGAGAAGCTGTATTTGATCTTACAGCTTTTGCTGTCACATGTTGGGACTGTACGTAGTGGTATTGCAGTATTTTCTTGTGTCTGAGTATATTTGACTAAACCTTATAGATAAGCTTGGCCTAGGTTGCTGGGGCTGTTATGTCAGCAAAGAGCATGAAATGACAGTCCTGCCTAAGAGTGCTGTGCTGACAGGGCTCCTGGTGCAGGAGAGGGAATCTAGCTCATCTCTGTGCAGGGAACTCTGATTAGTGTACACCTTGTCTGCTTCAATAACAAGAAAATTGCATTTCCTCAAAACTTTTATTAAACACTTAATTCAGTCTTTGGTAAGTTTCTTTAGCCTGTTTTGCTGAGACAGAGAGAGGGAGTATGTTGTTAGCAGACAGCACTGTCCCAGAAGAACCCCAGCTGTATGGGCTGGGCTTCCCTACACCAAATATACCTTCACACCACAAGATCATTGGCATGGGACTTGCCTTTTTGCACAGACCATCCTTTTGCACAGCCTATAGGAAAAGAGGATCCTTGTTGGTGGTCTCACTAGTGGTGTCCAAAAGCCCTTTAGAAATTTATCCCTCCCAGGGCCTCTACAGGCTGTTTTGACTTTTGCATGGCCACTGCCCTTGTCAAGGTCTGTTCCAGGAACATTTCACTGATCTGGACCCCTGTGCCTTAGCCCTGTAGCTTGAGTGTCACTCATGCATTTGAAATATCCTTTATGGTTGTTATGAAAGAGAAAATTAAAGAGAATGGCACTTACAGGACATGAAAGATACAAAAGACCTTCTTTATCCAAGAGACAAATCTGCATTTTGGGCAGCATTTTACCTGTTTTAGCCTAAATTTAGTCTAAATGGCTTCTTCTACAGTCCTTAAGTACATTGTGCCAGCTAAATATAGATTTTTAATTAAGCCGCCTCCCTTTTCCTCTCTTCTGCACATAACTATAATTTTAGAGGTTAGGAAATCCCCGTAATACCTAGCAAGAAGTTTAATGCTACATGCTCTTTAAAGAGCCGCAACCCCCCAAGCCCCCCCCCCCCCCCCGCCCCGTGCTGTATTAATAGCTCCGAGATGATAATTTTTACAGTCTTCTAGGACTGATATCTGGCGTTAACATTTCATGATCATGTCAAAGGAGCAGGGGGGATGGGAGCTATACCTGTCAGTTGATGTTTTAACATGTGGCTTTAATCTATGTAATTAACACAGCTTCACAGAAAAAAACAAACAAGCAAAATCCAACAGACAAAACTCAATACGCAAGCCTTTTTGCATGGGGAGGTTGATAGGCTCCCACTGCTGCAGGGTGGATGTTCATCATTCACAGCAAATGGAGCATCACTGCAGAGCCCCGTGTGAGGCTGTGGCCATGGGGACCTGCAGACGCCTCCATGACAGATGAATATGCAGGACAAGATGACTTGAGACCTTTCTGTTTGCATAATTCATACATCAAGTAAACATCTGAGTTAGGTTTCTATGGTATCAGGGCTGTAGATCATCCTGGCCATGTGTGCATTTAGAACACGTGAAAACTTGCAACGTACTATGTTTTGACAAACAAGACTGAAGACAGAGTTCTGCTCTTGCTGTGGATGATGTTTTGTGTCCAAGAGCACTATTGCTAGCTGTGGTTGTGACCCATGAGAGATGATTCTGCCACCCTGGGTCAGGCTGGATCATCTCCTGCAGTGATTGGTGGTAAATGTTTAGGAAGAATAGAAGGGAGAGGGCACGTGTGTGGTGCTGCCTTAGAAACACTCTCCCACAAGCCTTTCTATTGGCCCAAACCCAAAGCTGCCCTTGCACCTACCCCAGCTGTTTCAATGGCACTGCACTAATTAGGGCCATCTCTTCTCTGCCTGTTGTGACATCCTGAAATCAGCGATGAGTCCTTGAATCATCTATGTACATGAGCAGTACATTTCATGAGCTGTACATTTTCAAGCTGACCCAGCCAATCTAGAAACTTGGTGCTTAGCTACTGTTTCCACTTTTCTGGCATCACTATGCAGGTTTTTGCAGCAATTTGCCCTGGAAGCTGCCCTGAGGGCAGGTAGCCCTGGACCTGAGCACTCAGTATTGGTTCTCTCCCTACAGAAATAAAGACTTGTATAAAATACATATTAAGGCTGAAAAGCACTAGGGATTTGATTTTTGCCTTCCATTTTACCCCTTAACTCCCTTGGATACAAGGCTTTTGGGGTCTGGAGATGCACACACTCATTTTGTGCCCTGCAGAAGCATCCCTACTTTACTCTTCTTCTTCAGCTAGTCTGAAGTAAGCCTGGCTCTGGCTGCTCATGCTGTAGACACCTCCACTTTGTTTTGTGGATAACTTAGAAGGCTGAATGTGTGCTTTGCCCGCAGAAGCTGTGCTGGGGCTGCAGCCACACACCCCAGCAGCAGTGGCAGCCCCTGTGTCTCACTCCTGTGATCTGGGCTGCCGTTGACAACAGGCTCTGCTTTGAAGGAGCATTCAAAGCCTCTCGGGGCCAGTCAGGAGATTACTTCAGACCTCTCTGGTTTAGCACATGGCATTCGGTGGGCAAAGATCCTTTCATTAAAACTGATAGATGACACATTTTTGCAATATTTACAATTCAAAGAATTCTGATCAAAGTGCTGGAAATTAGGATGTTGATGTGAGATAAGAACTCCTTCCACAGTGTTTGCACCAGAAAAGAGCAGGCAATCCACTTTCCCTTTGTGTGCCCCATGTCAGTTGCAAGCATTTCATTACATAGCTGATATCTGTAGATATATTTGCTGACTCCTAATGTCAGCAAATCCCACTATGATTAGGCCTTGAGATGACAAAACAAAACCTTGACTGTTACAAGCTAGGTAACTCAGTGCTGAGATAAAACCTAAAAATAAACCCCAGTAGCCTTTTAATGGACCTGAGGACAGCACAAAATACATTTGTATAAGTTGTTAGGTCCTCACAGCAAAAGGGAATACTATAAAATCCTGTTTGATGGCAGTTGTTTCATTTAAAGCTTTTAGTGAAGTGGGTTACATGGCAAAAGCAGAATAATAAACAGCGAGAAAATGCATTCACCCTGTGAAGCAACCACGATTAAACACTCAGCAGAATCTTGGGGATATCAGTTCCAGGTTGTCTCCTCAGGTTTCCATCCCCAGCTTTTCCAAGAAGTGCAGCTCTCATCCCTAGTCACATCCCCCTGGTTCTGTGTTGACCTTCTCAGAATCACAGAACAGTGTAGGTTGGAAGGGACGCTAAAAATAATCTTGATCCATCCCCCTGTCATGGGCAGGAGCAACATCCATTAGACCAAGCCCCATGAAACATGGCCTTGACTGCTTTCAGGAATGGGGCAGCCACAGCTTCTCTGGGCAACCTGTTCCACTGTCCTACCACCCTGATTGTAAAAATACTTTCTTTTATCAAATCGAAATCAACTATCTTTTATTTTAAAGCCTTTACCACTTGTTCTGTCACAACTTGCCCTTCACATCAGCCCGCTTTATATCTGTTTTCCTGCAGTCTCCAGAGCTGACCTTTCTCAATGGAATATTGCCCTTTTGCAGTACAGTAAAATGGTCTCTCCCTAGTTTTTGCTGAATGAAATGAAAGTCGCATGAGGTGGTCTCAGCATGTTGGCTTTCCTGATACAGGCCTGGCTCTGGACTTTGTAGGTGAAGTTGAAATGTCAGCAATAGCTGAGCTAATAACAAACCTGCACAAAGGGATTTCTTACTGTGCAACCCTCATGCCCCCAGTGTTGTGAAACCATGTGTCATGGAAAACCTACATGTTTGGTGCATGAGGAGACAGCAGGCAAGGTAGGAACTGTCTCTTGCAGTCCAAACCTACTCCAGCCAAAATGAAGTGTAGGGAAAGGAGTGGGCTCCTCTTGGCACCTCCTGGTGCCCAAAAAGAGGTGTTGAGTGGTTGTGTTTTGTGGATGGGAATCTCCAACACTTGTCAGGGCTTTCTTCCTGCTCCTTATGCTTTAGGTACAGTATGATGGGACCAGCTCAATCTACTGGGATGCTGCCAGGGAGAGGAGCCCTTCTCAGAGGGGGTGTGGAAATTCACGTTCCTCTCTGTGTGAGCTGAACTAGACTTTCCATCTAGTTTGGAAGAGGAGAGAGGTTTGTTATGAGTCCAGCCCATCTTCCCCAGCATTCAGTGGAATGCTGTTGAACAGTTAATGAATAATACTCTTTCACTGGGGCTTTGTTTACAAATGGACTTATCTTCAAAGCTATCATAACAGTGATACTGGATATAAAGAATGAGAAATGTCTGTGAATGCTTCCCTAAAATATTTATAAGTGATATGCTGGAAACCTTACCCATCTCTCTAAACTATCCCAGGCCCAGAGGTGTTATAGGCAGCTTTCTCCTGGTGAGAAGTAGAAAATGTCTTTCTAGGCACTGCAGAAGAAATACACATACACAAAGAATTCTGGCCACACCTTCAGGACATAACCATCTGCTGATGGTAGGGGAGTCATTTGCATAGGAACAGACAAGAAGGTGACAAACAGTGCTTGGTGACCTCTTAACATGAGCCTGAGGGGAAAATGGATGATCTGTGCAAAAGAAATGCCAAGATTAGGCAAAGTTGATTTTTTAGTAACTGGCTATGGAGGGTGGTGAGCAGCTGGAAACATACTACTAGGATGCTTACTGTGTGTAAACACAAACCCATAGTATGGATAAACAGTAACATCACATTGAATTTTTAGCCAAGAAGCTCCATTAACTCTTTAAAAATTACAGACAAGAGACAGTGTAGTCAAACAACCATTCGTCTCCTTTGGGCTGGCAGCAGAGGAATCACCAAAGCTTGGGGTGGGCCAGTTGCTTGTCAAATGCAGTAGAAGTTTTTCACCCCAGCAATGCATCTTTTGCCTGACTGTTGCATGTCTAACTTTGGAAATGTTGAGACAGCAGATTAGATGCTGCTTGACTTTCTGCAGAGATCCCCATAGATAATGCCGAAAGTCCAATGTAAGTAGTGGTAAAAAAGTAGATTGAGATCACCAACCCCCATGACGAGTTCCTATTTCAGGGGGACACCTGAAGACCACCACTGTAATTCCTTACCAGTCCTTCATCCTGCTCCAGGAGGTAAATACATGCACATCAAAGTACCTGCAGTGCCATCATTCTGAGTAAAACATCGAAGAGTACAAAAAATCCCTCTGCAGACAAGACTGAGGCAGAGGAATGTGCTTGGAAGAGCCTTGCGAGGTGTTGAAAGTTAGGGCTGACCTAGGATCACCCCTCCACCGATACCTGTCAGGTGTTTTGTACAGTCAACCTCCCTGCTTCATGAAATTCAGAAGCCCATGAAATATACCCTGAATTAATCTGACCCATTGCCAGGAGAGTAAATAAGTCATAAGAGCCACACTTTATGTTACAAGCTGCTGCTATTTATTTATTTATTTATTTAATCCCTCATTACTGCCCAGGTAAGATGTAAGGCCTATATCAGTCCAGCCAAAGGCATACAACCATCAGCCCCTTTGACAGTAATTTTTTTTTTAAAAAGAGAAATATATCTAACAATAAATTACTGTCATAACCAGCCAGGTTATCTCCCTAGGAGGGAAGTTGAGGGACTTTGAACTGCTGCTTTTGTGTTGTGGCATTGGTGTTCAGACGGTCCCTTCTGACATCTCAGCCTCTCATCTCTGAGTGACACAACAAGCAGCTTGTCAACAGCTCTGCCAGACACCACTGGGAGCAGTCACTGCATACTTCTCCACCTTTGGAAATGCCAATCATGGCCATGTCCTGTGAGGGGACTTGCTTGTCACTCCCCTTCAAAGACACCCATCTCCCCAGGGATGGTTCTGAACACCCCTCATTGTGGAGGATGGGAAGGCAGGAGAAAACCAGCGTAGGAGAATCTTGGCTGTTCCTCAGTGTCTTATAGAAAGCCACCTTTGCATTCTGCTTGGGCCAAGCCAAAAAGTCCTTTGCAAGCATAGAAATAGCTCCAGGGGAAAGGTGTCTACAGTAAGTTGTGGGATCATTGGGTTGGTCCTCTGTGCATGGCTTCCTCCAAGAAGGCAAAGCAGGTGTCTGCTGAAATTGGTGATGAGCCAGTGGAGAAGTGGAGCTAGTGGGTTTTCTGGAAAGCAAACATCTTTTTAGAGACGTTGAGAAGGCAGTCTGTTCCCTAAAACCCTGGGTACTCACTGGAGGCTCCTTTTCCTTTCAGTGATGGTGAGAAAGAAGAGGTCTGATGTTCCTGTGAGATGGATTCTCTGGGTGAACTCCTTTTTCATTCCACAGCTTTGGTGCTGTGACAAGAGCTTTTCTTCAGGCAAGCTGGGATTTTACTCCAAGGGTTGAAATTTTGGGGTGTGATGCAGTACAAGAGCAGCAGGGGTTTGAAGAAGCAGGGGGTCCATGCAGCTGTGGGCAATGCACAGCGTGTATGATGCACAGCATGTGTGATGCAGTGTGTGAACAAGGAGGGTGTCATGCACAAGGTTTGTCAGACCTCTGAATCCTTTAAAAACAAAAATGATAGCAAACAGATGGGGGAGCTCCACTAGGTCCACTGCAGACAGCACCTCTGGGGCGATCCTCTGTGAAGAGGCAGCTTCAATCCACACCCTCCCAAACGGCCCTTAGTCCCTCTGCCTCTGGTGACTGAAGTGACCTCTTCTTTCTCTATGCCTACTTTTGAAGTCCTGCTGGGGGATGAAATGTGCTGCTATGCGGAAGGTTTGGGGGGGTGTATGCAGGGTATGCAGACAGTGGGGGGCTGTCTAGGAGCTATAGTTTGTAGGTGAGATGAACGTTGTCTCTACCTGAAGATGCTGCTATGGTGAACATCCTCCAGGCTTTGGTGCAGTCATTTTTGCAGGCCTAGTGTCTTCAGGTCTCAACTGAGATGGCAAGTCCTGTTGTGTTCTCCATGTGAGTGGTACTTTGCCAAATCAAGCCCAATTGTGAGGATGGGGGCTGAGGGGGAAGCACGAGGGGAGGGCCATGTAACAGTCTCAGAGCATGGCTGCATGCAGTGGGCATATCCATGCTGTGTCCTGTTTCTGGGTCCCTGGCTCTCCCTGGGTCCCATAACAGTGTTGTACCAAGAGGTATACAAAGTCCTTTGTGTGCCAGGGTCCCAGGCAGATTGTGGTGTGAGCAGTAGGATAAAATGGAGATGAAATAGGACATGTACCACTGTTCAGACAGCAGAGAAGTGACTCAAACTGAGACAGAACCTGAATGCTCTGTGGTCCCATCCCATCTGTGGCTCCATGTTCGCCTGTAGGCCAAATACTGTTCTGTCCATACTACCAACTAAGGAAAAGTGGCAGTGGCTTACCAAAATATTTTGCATTCAGATGTCATTCTTTGTTTTAAACATTTCACATACAGGTCAAATAGACATCTCAGTTATTTGAAGTAAATAAGCCATAAGTCAATTTGCATCAGAGGAATTGGATTTATTCCAGTGCAGCTGAGATCAGGTGTGGCCTGTAACTTGAGTGATTTGAGAACCAAAATATATTTTTTTTTAGGTTAGGTTTTTTTTAACCTCCTCATTTCACTGGTAATGGAGTTTGTCCTTTACAAAGTGCCTGGAATGTGATCAGAGTTTTTGCCAGTGCCTGGAATGAGGTCAAGCTTCTGCCAATGTTTAATAAGCATTTTAATCTAATACTCTACTGCTCAACCAAACCCATTACCTGTAGATTCAGATGCAGAGCAAATCACAACCTCGGAAGGAGCTGGCCATTTTGTGTTCCTGGCTGTCTTGTTTTCTTGTCAGGAATGATGAAGCTGGCAGGGGAGAGCCCTCCTGGGATTAGCCCACATCAACTCCTCATGAATCACTGTCAATCCGTTTTGTAAACCTTGGAGACAGGGTCTGTCACCTTCTCCAAACCCTACCAGCAATGGATGTATGGCTCAGACCTTGGTCATGCTGATGCAAATCCAGAAGGAGAGCAATGAAGGTGGTGGAATTACCTGGGTTTCAAAGGGACCTATAAATGAAGTCTGGGAGCAGTTCAGCCCATTTCCCAGGTGACCTGATCTGGCAGAGGATGAATCTCCTTTCCCAGGGTCTCTGATGAGACAGATCCCAACTCGCCATGCAGGAAGGGATGGGACCACAGCAGCTCCCAGGATTGATAGGGATGCATACTTGGAGTAGGGGAAATTGCACCTCACTTAAAGGTTATTGTTTAAATAGAATACCAAATCTTGAATCAGGTGCTTGGGCTGTTACAGGAGTTGGTGGGGTTTTTTTTTTTGTCCCAAAGTGCTTCTTTTCTCTAACAAATGACACATATTCATTTAAAAATGAAGCACGAAGCATCCTGGGCTGTATATGATGACAACTGGCCCAGGAAAATAAACTCCAAATAAGCAGTCACAGATCCCCTGAACCCTGAGAAAGGATCCCTGGATAACTGTTTAGTCCTGGAGGAGAGGAGTCCTGTCTCCCTTCCGCCAGGTGTGTTTGAGGTGTTTAATTCTTGAAGTTCTGGATGCTCCTTGCAAATGTACAGGATTGGAGCTCTTGGAGTGTGATGAGGATTTGGCCTACCTCATGCATATTCACATGGTGGGAAATGGTCAGGTTTCCCTCTCTTGCTGACTGTGGACAGGAGACCTATGCTGAAGCTGTGTGCCACCCCACAAGGGTGTCTCTGGCCATGCAGACCAGGGCTGAGGTGTGTGTGGGCATAAGCAGGGCAAGGCAGATGGAAATTAGTGAATGGCACAGCAATGAGGTCTTTGTAGGCAGCTATGACTGCAGTTAACAGGCTTGAAATACTGACACTGGTGCTAAGTTTTGACAGAGAAGGGCCAAACAAGTGGTCATGCATGTAGATACCCTCTCAATCCCTGTTTGGTTTGGAGTGAAGGAAGCTGGAGGCTCAAGGAGGGCTGAGAGTTGCTGCTTGGCATTTGCTGCCACCAGTTAATAACACTGCTCCCTGGCAAAAAATCCCTCTAGCAGGCAGAATGCCTGGAGGCAGCCAAGTAGCCTCCACAGCTTTCCTCTGATGAACATGAGCCAGAACAACAGGTTTTGCTCCCAAAATAAATGAGCTCCTCGGGATACACACTGCACCCATGTCAGTGCAAAGGGAAGTTGCAGCCAGTGCAGGAGCATGGAAAGAACAGCAAATGTGAAGGAAAACACAAGAAACAGCGCAAGCCAATGAGACAGAGCAGGACTGCAAGGCCCTGCTGTGACACTGAGATGGAAGATGCTATGGAAATGTATGAGTTGGAAATGTCCAGTTAGGGGACTTGACCTAAAATCATCCTAGAAAGTCATTACTGATGGTTTCTAAAGCAGTGTTTCACTAGAAAATAAATGAAAGACCGTCAAAGTGTATATACATGCATTCAGTCCATACATTTTTTCAGCTATTTAGTCAAATATCATCTACTGTTCAGGGGAACATATGAAGCTTTTACACCATGTGGTTATTACTGCAGCAGTAGTTGTTATCAATGGCTGAAATCCTGATCAGGAAAAAAGCTGTAACTTCTTGGGGGTGGATTTGAGTAAGAAATCTCCAATTTATTTTAGGTAACAATATTGTGATTTTTAAGGTAGGTTTCATATTTTGAGGTAGTTTTGATACTGGAGCACTGGGAATTAGCACAACTATGTTGCTAAAAAAAAAAAAAACAAAACAGTTTAAATGCTGATTTTAATTGCAGAACATCACTTACCTCCCCACCCTTACATCAAATAAGCTCCCATTTTCCAACTCAGTGGATACGCTTTGCAAAGACTAGATGAAATGATGGACTTAGGCTTCCTAACTAACCTTAGAGAAGAGTAAAATATAACTTACTGGTATTTAGCAACAGCTGTTTTGATGGTGCATAATAAAGATTGGCAAATATGATAGCAATTTATTCCAAGTAGTAACTGCAAGCTGCTATTTTAGGTTCATAAAAATGTAGTTGCAAAGTATCATAACACACCGAATGCAACTATTTTATGATCTCATAAAAATAATACTGAGATGTCTTGTCCCACAGTGCGCAGGCGCTGCAGGCAGAGCCAGGGCCTTGCCTGTGGGGGCAGGAGTCTGGGCAGGCACCACTGCCCTCAATTGCACCTTTTTCCAAACTGCATTCCCATATCTGCAGGACAGGTTACATTTCATGGTTCAGCATCACATGGCTTCCAGCACTATGGTTGGATGAGGGGGTTTGGATTCCCCAGGACCTGTGCAGACCTAAATTGGAACCGGCAATGGCCCTGGACACATAGCACAAAGAATGAATCGGGGGGGATTGTAGCCAAGGAACGTTTTTCTCCTCTCTCTTAAGTTAAAAATACACTGAAAGTAGTGTAACCCTTTGGGTATAGGTAATGGCAGCAGCAGGAATCATGTTTGAAGAGCTTGGGGTCCTCCTTAAAACTAACACTTTGGCTTGAGCCTGACCTGGAATTTCAAACTACCTCTCCACAGTGCTCCCAACTGGCAGTGCTTCCTCCTTAGCAGAGTTTGTGTCCACAGAAGGGACAGCTGGGAGCAGGAGCTCAGCATCAGCCCCAGCATCACCAGCAACAGCCACCTGCTTGTACATCTGGTAGTTGACACAGGCTGCCATGAACCTGGCAGTGGTCTGTCAGCTGAGTACCTCCTCCAGAGGCTGTGTCCAGTACAAACACCTGTTTTTCCTTTCCATACTGAATTTAGTGTTTAATGTAGTCACAAAGAAAAGGCTCATCCTTGCTCTGCTGGGCTTGTGGCTTAATTGTATTTAGAGCCAGCTCTGAGCAGGACAGACCTCATTAGAAATATTCCCTACTGTCTGGAAACCCTTGTCTGAGGTAGAACTAAGAAGAGCTGATGTGCAGCTAGGATGCCTGGGAGCTCCAGGCATTACCTTGCAGTTTGGGAAAGAAAGACATTAAAACCAGCAGTTCTTTCACTGGATGTACCTGGAAGTGATGCAGTATTATTTTTGGTGCAGAATTATCTTTGCAACTAATTTTTCCCACAGCAACTAAGCTGTTCCCCACAGCCCCTGCTTTGGGATGCAAAATTTGGCCCAGAGAGGAGTGAGGCCTTGATGGTGGAGGAGGCTTTGATTCAGCTGTTGTCTGGGGTTCTGACCAGATCCCAAAGCTGCTCACACCTCTGGGCAGACCAGAGTGCCTTCCAGCATGGCTCCACTATGCACCCATGGGAGAGCAGCTCTTCCAGGAGAGGACATGCTTTTTGCCATGAGGCAAAAACCCCAAGAGGCAAATAGATCAGGAAAAGGCAGCATTACCTCCAGAGATATTTCATCTAAGTCTGTGTGCAGTGAATTTCACCCAGCATAAGATTAACTGGCACATTAGTTAGATAAATGGGAATCTGGGGATTGCCTGAGTTTTAGGGGATGCAAACAAGAAGATGTAGCAGTAAATATGCTGTTCAGGAAAATTTCTGAGCCTTTGTCTTCTTGTCTCAATTCCTGAACAAATCCATGAGTCATCTCCTGTTTAAGGGAAAATCCTCCCCCCCTGACCAGCCCTAAAGTATCAGGATTAATGTCAGCTTTAATTTTCTCTTGTCACTTGCAGGGAAATATCATCCCTCCATATTTCATAAATACGGACTGAATTTTGAAATCTCTGAGAAATGAAAACACTCTCAGCTTTTCATAACATCCAGGAATGCTCATGAAGAGCAGTAGCTTCTCCAGCAGAAGGCAGGATGGCTCCTTCACAGCTGACTTTCTGTCGTTTATTCAGCAAAAGCCATCTCACAGACAGGGAATAAATTGTGCAATGCATTCTATTTCTTGGTACCCTGATAATGAAAATCTAATTAGTGTAGAAGTGTATTTTGTTTGATCAGCTGGTTCAACAAACATCTTCCCCCCAGTTTTACTTGAAATCAGGAGCAGGAGTGTGGATGAGACACTCTCTGCTGCATTTCCTACTGGAGCAAGAAAATATACAGGCCCATCTCTGCATTAAGGCTGCTGCGTAGAAGATTGCCAGCTCATATCTGCTACATACCTAAACAGCAGCTGCACATCCCAGCTGTGGAGCCAGCTTTAACATACTCCATGTTGTTCAGGAGTGGTTGGGACCCAAGATCCTCCCATGCCCTATGTTCATCAAAATTTTGATTTAAGTCTCTGTATGATGACTCCCAAGTGAGGATGGAAGATACAACACTGTTCTTTTTAATGAGTGATGGGGCTCAAATTCAGAGTATGAAAAGGAAGGACTCTTGAAAGAGTGTCTCATTATTTCTGATGTCAAATACTTTACCGGTAAACTCAAGATCAGAGAAGATTTGGGGAGGGTGACTGTGAAGTTGGGTTTGTGAGTGAAACTGAGTCCTTCATCGGTGCTCTGAGTGGGGAGGTGATTAGCTGAGAGTGCACAGTGATCTGTCTGGGCTTTGATTAATTTGTTAATGAGCTTATGATAGCCAACACCATGTCTATCTCACATCACCCTTGCTATGTGCCATTTATCCCTTGAAATTTAAATCAAGCAGAGATGCATTTTAACATAATTTTTGACTTGGGGTGGCAGCTATGGAAACAGTTAATTATCACTGATTTTCATGGAAATTCTGGACTGATGCAACGTTAAGAGCTTCTTCTTCCTTGACAACCTGCGAAAAGGGCCATAGCTGGATCCCTTGTATGAACCTCCCTGTTTTCCATTTGCAGCCATGTTTTGAGTTTTGCTGACCACAAATGCTCATTTAATTTCTTTTGTGCCTAAAGACAAGATACATCTGTGCCCTGATCCTGCAAACATTAATCATATCTTGCCAACTTTGCTCATGAAATATTGCTACTTATTTCAGTGAGACTAATAACACTTAGTGGAGTAGATACGATAATGTTGAAATGTTTGGGACCTTGAATTGCATCTTTGAAGTATCTTATTTCCCCAGAGATTTTTGAAACTAGAGGATGGACTTTTCAAATGCTATAAAGTCCATACAGATAGAGGCAGAAACTCTCATGTTCACAACAGGGTGTAATTTATGCTGTCCAAGTTTAGGACAAAACTGGGGGGAAGCCTCCAAAGGAGCCCCCCAGAGAATAAGCCCCCCTCGCAATTCCTCCCCCCACTGGGCTCGGAAAGAATTTTACTTGGGGGGAAAAGTGGAAAAAACCTATTTATTAACAAACACAAGAAAAACACTTCCCAGCAACAGGAAAGTACAATCCCAGATGACAAAAAACGTTTTCACCAAAGTGAGAGACGGTCGCTGCTGGGAAGGGCGAGAAGCTTCTTTGGCAGGCTCCGGAGGCAGTCTCTGATGTCCAGGTCCCGTCCGGAGCCGGTACAGATCTTCGAGCTGAAGGGGAGAAGGGTGGGGGGGGAAAAGCAGCAGCCGGGGCAGCAGCAGCAGCAGGGCAGCGGCAGCCAGGGGTAACTAGCAAGCGGGGCAGCAAGCAGCTGGGGAAGCAAGCAGCAGCAGCGGCAGCCGGGCAGCCCGGGCAACAGCAGCACAGCCCCGGGGCACCACCCCCCCGGGCGAGGGAGAAGCGGCACCGGCGGCAGCTCCATGCAGACAGAGCGGTGTGGGGGCGGGAGAGGAGCAGACACACCAACCCAGGACATTCCACTCCTTATCCCACATCGTGAACGTTACACACGATTGGGATATACACCCACTAACTACAACGTAAAAGCTTTAATCCGACTTGCTCAAACCTTCATCACTTACACATTTCCTCTCATTTCACTTACTCAGTCCTTCAACACTTACATATTTCTTTCTGTCTCATCCTACAATCAGATCTCCCTGTGGTACACATCATGTTGTTCCATCTTCCTGCATTATCCACCACGTGCATCCTGGTCCTTGAGCAAAGACAATCCCGCGAATAGGTTTGCCTGTACTCGAGGCAGGATTAACCCATACTGCCTTTCCTAACAGACCTCTAACATGGGCCACTGGGACTTTATCTCCATCCACTATATTAAGGGAGTCAGACTGGGCAGGACCTGCTCGGCTGATGGAACCTCTGGTGTTAACTAACCAAGTAGCCTTTGCTAGATGTTGTTCCCAGTTTTTAAAAGACCCCCCACCCAATGCCTTCAAGGTGGTTTTCAGTAATCCATTGTACCTTTCCACTTTACCTGCAGCTGGTGCATGGTAAGGGATGTGGTACACCCACTCAATACCGTGTTCTCTAGCCCAGGTGTTAATGAGATTGTTCTTAAAATGAGTCCCGTTGTCTGACTCAATCCTCTCAGAGGTGCCATGCCTCCAAAGGACTTGCTTTTCCAGGCCCAGGATGGGTGTTGTGGGCTGTAGCATGAGACACTGGGTAAGTCTCTAACCATCCAGTTGTGGCTTCCACCATGGTCAGCTCGTAGCACTTGCCTTGGCAGGTCTGAGGCAGTGTGATATAGTCAATCTGCCAGGCCTCTCCGTACTTGTACTTGGACCACCGCCCCCCATACCAGAGGGGCTTCACCCGCTTCGCCTGCTTGATGGCAGCGCACGTGTCACAGTCGTGGATAATCTGAGAGATGCTATCCATGGTTAGATCCACCCCTCGGTCTCGTGCCCACTTATAGGTGGCATCTCTGCCCTGGTGACCTGAGGCATCATGGGCCCATCGAGCTAGGAACAACTCTGCCTTGTGTTCCCAATCTAAATCTATCTTCGACACCCCTATCTTTGCAGCCTGATCTACCTGCTGATTATGTTGCTGCTCCTCATTGGCTCTATTTCTGGAACATGGGCATCTATATGGCGAACTTTCACAGGTAATCTCTCTAATCGAGTAGCGATGTCTTTCCACTCTTCAGCAGCCCAAATTGGTTTTCCTCTGCGCTGCCAGTTCGCCTCTTTCCATCTCTTCAACCATCCCCACAGAGCATTGGCTACCATCCAGGAATCAGTGTATAAATAGAGTTTTGGCCATTTCTCTCTCTCTGCAATGTTGAGGGCCAGTTGGACGGCTTTGAGTTTGGTGAATTGACTAGATCCACCCTCTCCTTCAGTGGCCTCTGCAACCCGTCGCGTGGGGCTCCATACAGCTGCTTTCTATCTCTGATTCACCCCTACGACGTGACAGGAACCGTCGGTGAATAGAGCATAGCGTGTTTCCTCTGCCGGTAGCTCGTTGTACGGTGGAGCTTCTTCAGTCACTGGTTCTTGTTCCTCATCCGTAACACTAAAACTTTCACCTTTGAGCCAGTTTGTAATTATTTCCAGAATCCCAGGCCGATTTAGTTTTCCAATTCTGGCACACTGAGTGATGAGGGCTATCCACTTGCTCCATGTGGCACTGGTGGCATGGTGGGTTGAGGGAACCTTTCCGCTGAACATCCACCCCAGCACTGGCAGTTGGGGTGCCAGGAGGAGCTGTGCTTCCGTACCAATCACTTCTGAAGCGGCTTGGACTCCCTTATAGGCGGCCAAAATTTCCTTCTCCATTGGGGTGTAATTGCCTTCAGACCCTCTGTAACTTCTGCTCCAAAATCCCAGGGGTCGACCTCGGGTCTCACCAGGCACCTTCTGCCACAGGCTCCAGGACAAACCATGATTCCCAGCTGCAGAGTACAGTACGTTCTTCACATCTGGTCCCATCCTAACTGGGCCAAGAGCTACCGCATGGGCAATCTCCTGTTTAATCTGGGCAAAAGCTTGTTGCTGTTCAGGGCCCCAGTGGAAATTGTTCTTCTTGCGAGTGACCTGGTAAAGAGGGCTCACAATCTGGCTGTACTCAGGGATGTGCATTCTCCAAAAGCCTATGGCACCTAGGAAAGCTTGTGTCTCCTTCTTGTTAGTAGGTGGGGACATAGCTGTGATTTTGTTAATAACATCAGTAGGAATCTGACGCTGTCCATCTTGCCACTTCACTCCCAGGAACTGGATCTCACGAGCAGGTCCCTTAACCTTACTCTTCTTGATGGCGAAGCCGGCTTCCAGGAGGATTTGAATAATTTTCTCTCCTTTCTCAAACACTTCCGCTGCTGTGTTCCCCCATACGATGATGTCATCAATATATTGTAGATGTTCTGGAGCCTCACCCTTTTCCAGTGCAGCCTGGATCAGTCCGTGGCAGATGGTGGGGCTGTGTTTCCACCCCTGGGGCAGTCGGTTCCAGGTGTACTGCACGCCCCTCCAGGTGAAAGCAAACTGAGGTCTGCACTCTGCTGCCAGAGGAAAGGAGAAAAATGCATTGTCAATGTCAATGGTGGCATACCACTTTGCTGCCTTGGACTCCAACTCATACTGCAGCTCCAGCATGTCTGGCACGGCAGCGCTCCGTGGTGGAGTCACTTCATTCAAGGCACGATAGTCCACAGTCAGTCTCCATTCTCCATTAGATTTTCGCACAGGCCAGATGGGGCTGTTGAAGGGTGAGTGGGCTTTGCTCACCACCCCTTGGCTCTCCAGCTCACGGATCATCTTGTGGTTGGGGATCACAGCATCTCGAGTTGTCCTATATTGCCGGCGATGTACTATTGAAGTGGCAATTGGTACTTGTTGCTCTTCTCCTTTCAGCAGTCCTACTGTAATTGGATTCTCGGACAGTCCAGGCAGGGTGTTCAATTTCCGGATGTGTTCTGCCATCACAGGTGCTATCCCGAATGCCCACTTAAGGCCTTTTGAGTCCTTAAAATACCCGCTTAGGAGGTAATCTATGCCCAAAATACATGGGGCCTCTGGACCAGTCACAATAAGATGTTTCTTCCATTCCCTTCCAGTTAAACTCACTTCAGCTTCCACCAGGGTGAAGTCCTGTGAGCCACCTGTCACACCAGTGATAGAAACAGATTCTGCCCCCACGAATCTTGATGGAATTATTGTACATTGGGCACCTGTGTCAACTAAAGCTCTATTGTGGTTTCAATGTGCCAGGCCACCAAATCCATACAGTCCAAATGACACGGTTCTCCCTCGCCTCACCCTGGCTAGAGGCAGGGCCCCTCTAAGCCTGTTTATCTTTCTTTCCTGGGGCATACGTCTTAGAAGTTCCTTTGAGAGGGTCAGACATGTCATTATCACTATCATATTTGGCACTTTGGGTACGGGCAACAGGAGCGGCTCTCCTTCGGGTGGAACTTCCTCTTTCAATCTTGCCTTCCTTCAAATCTCTCACCCGTTGTGCCAGAGCAGCCGTAGGCTTTCCATCCCACCTCCTCATGTTCTCTCCAGAATCCTGCAAGAAAAAACATATCTCGGACCGGGGAGTGTACCTCCTCTCCCCATTGGGGGAACATCTACGTTGGGTGCCAGGACGTCTAATTTGCACAGCTGAAATTTGGAGGAGGTCCTCTTTAATTTCCTCCCTGAGCCTCTTATGATTTTCCTCTATCTTGTCCTCTAAATTTTGTAAGCATGTTTCCACGGTGGCGATTCTGGCATGGGTTGGGCCACGCACAGCATTCTTGTATGCCTGGAGCTTCTTCACCATGTCGAGCACTGTTTCATATATCTCTTCTCGCTTCATTATTGCTAAGGCAGAGGCATATTCAGATGGCCCGAGAAGGGTGAAAGGGACAAGGGAGAAGGGGGGGAAAGCAGCAGCCAGGGCAGCAGCAGCAGGGCAGCGGCAGCCAGGGCAACAGCAAGCTGGGGCAGAAAGCAGCGGGGCAGCAGCAGCAGCAGCCAGGGGTAACTAGCAAGCGGGGCAGCAAGCAGCTGGGGCAGCAAGCAGCAGCAGCGGCAGACAGGCAGCCCGGGCAACAGCAGCACAGCCCCGGGGCACCACCCCCCCGGGCGGGGGAGAAGCGGCACCGGCGGCAGCTCCATGCAGACAGAGCGGTGTGGGGGCGGGAGAGGAGCAGACACAACACCAACCCAGGACATATGCATACAAAAGTAATTTAAACTAAAATTGATCCAACAACACAAAAAGTGATTTGGTCAGTAGCCTGGCAAATCAGAAGCATGAATTCACTCCATGGGCATTTACAGTGGATACTAAATTAGATTTAGCTGAAATATTTCGACCAGACAGTAGTTTTTGGGGTTTTTCTCACTCACAACCAAAGTATTATGCAAAAATGTTTTAGTTCAGAGCTTCAGGAGGATGAAACTCAGGTCCATGTGATGTTTCAAAAAAACTGTGTATCTGGATAAGAAAAGGGGTTGTAGTGACAGCTTATGCATAAAGATCAAAAACTGGAAACTGCAAGTATTCTTTAAATATACGCTGTCAACCATGTAGCACTCATAACCAACAGACAAACAGAAACATTTCAAGAATTTGAAATTGCTTTGCTTCTGGGGGAAAACAAAACTGTTGTTGCAGTGTAATAGGGATTGAACCCCTGGGTCAAGAGGCTGCCTGCATGACAAACAGGCAAAGGGGGGATGGGGGTTCTGCTCTAAAACAGGCTTTGTTGAGCACTAGCAAAGTCAGGAAGTTCTTGCTGTCTCTGATGAACCTGTGCATTTCTCAGTAATTCTTATGCCTGTAAGGAAGTTACCAGCCTCAAAACTTCACTACTCATCCTTTTCACTTACTTGTCAGAACATGATGGTCTTGGCATAAAACCCAGGACTCAAACATCTGGAGACAGTGTGAGATCTCAAGACATCTCCCTGAGGCCAGGTAGGCTAATGAACTTGGCCAAGTGTCAGAGCAGAGGACTATGCAACTATATTGGTTGTGGCATGGAGCAGGAGTGGGGAGCACTGGTTATCCCAGCCCGATTCCTCCCTGCAGGTGGTGGCAGAGGGGCTGCTCATGGGAGTGCTGGGTTTCCTGCAGCCACTCAGGCAGAAATTCCCCATCACTCTGGGGAATGACACGGTGGTTTGTGATGGCACATCTGGAGTTTTGTTACATACTAAATCAAGGCTATGGCAGGTGTGTAAAGCTGAGATTTCAGAGCCATTCAGACAACTAATATATGTGGCAGTTGTTTATGCAAAGGAGTAACTGCTGAAATGAGGTCTGGAATGATTTGCTTTGGTTTTTAAATCCCCTTCTCTAAATTCATGTGATATTTGTGCAGCCATTAGGGAACAACCTAGTAGAATTTTCTGAGATGTGCCATCACCCTACAGGAAAGTTGCTCTACAAATTCTTTTCCGAAGGCAGAAATGCTCTCAGTTTCTTCCCAAAGCCAGGTCACTCCATCATGCTCTTCAAAACCCAGCGAGAAATTGCAAAGGGACTGAAATATTTTGAGGCAGAATTCTGGTAATGCATTCCCTTCAGAAAAGAAATTATATATTTGCAGGGCGAGCTGGCCATAGTCAGGCTGCCCTCAGTCACACTCCCAATTCCATTCCCTAATGCTATCTCAGTTATTTTTTGTGTTCTGCAGTGACAGAAGCAATTTTGTGGTTGTTTTAAAAGCTAAGCAGACCAAGAGGATGTCCTAGAGGCTAGTAATCCTCTGTAGAAAGAGATCTCAGCTCATATGGTGGTTTTTTGTCTTCAAGGAACATGAGTTGGGACTGAGGGAGATTTTGAAGATTGTTCTAATGAGAGTGCATGTCTGAAGATTTGTCTGGCAGCTGCCTGGAGGCATCTGCTTTCCTGGCAGGCTAAACTTATTGGCATTTTCTGTGTTTTCCTTTTAAGAAGAAACAACTGAGACCAGCGACATTTGTGCTTTTCAGAGTCTGGTGCTGTATCTGTGTCAACAATGCTGCAGAAACCACAAGCTCTTGGCTTCACAAGTGTGGCCCTTTGTCCTGGTTTGAAGGACAGGTGTCTGCCAAGAAAGGCAGAAGTTTCCTTTGAAATAGAGACTTTAATTTCACTCCCCCCAAGTATTATAATTGTTTGAATCGACGACTCTGAGGCAGAGATAAGGGGGTAGGAATAACAGCTCTTTTACTAATATATCTAACCGTACAAGCAGAAACAACAGCAGTTGTTAAAACTACCAACACAACAGAACAGATAACTCAGTTCCAGTCCTTTCTTTAGCTGCAGGCACACTCTCTCTGCCCTCGGTTCTGGTGCTGCAGACGGGCAAAGCCCGGCAGCTACAGAGAGGGGGCGGGAGAGGGGGCGGCAGCGGCCGCGCTGGTCTCGGGTGGGAGCGGCTGGAGGGGCAGCTCCTCGCTCACCGTTTGGGTTCTGGTGGTCAGCTGTGTCTGCAGAGGCTGGAGGCTGGAATGGGGCAGATGCAGGGCAGGTGATGGCAGAGGCTCTGGCTCTCCTGCCTTCGGCCGCGTGGCTCCAAGACTGGGGGATCCTCCTCCGAGCTCGCTGGAAACACGAGTCCCCTCCGGAAGCACGAGTGCCCCTCTCCAAGCCGATCCCACCCACCCCTTTTGTCCAGAGTCGTCAAACGTCTGGGGTGTAACCGGCCAGCTCCATTGGCATGATCATGGGAAAAATTCTTTAAATTGACACAGTAATAGGAAAACACTCAACCCCCAACACCCTTATAAACCTGGAGAGTGAATGTCACTGTAAAGACAAGTGCAGCCTAACTAGGAACAACACAATCTAATAGTCATGCATGCTCTTTTCCATCACCCCAAGTTGTTTTTCCTTCCACAGCAATAGCAGCTGCTCCTGGATGATTGCTTTTCTGTCTCTGTTCCCCTTGCTGCCTTAAAGGGAGAAATCCACAGAGGATGAACCATTAGCTGTGCTAAACTGGTGATTAAGAAGAAAACTGATTATTTCAAAAACTGTTACAGTGCAAAAACTGTTGCTGGGTGACATCCTTGGAGCAGGCATGTTACATTGACCAAGGCATTCACCTGGATAGGTCTGTGCTGAAAACTGTTTGTGGGGTCTCAGTAGTGGTGTGCAGAAGTGAGGTGAGGATGTGGGTGTCCAGGGTGAGCTACTCAGAAATGCTCTCTCTCTTAACAGCCTTCACTTCCATGACCTACTTGTGGTCATTAACAAACTGAATATTAGAAAATTCATAGGGTAAAGACCACTGCTCCTGTTCTAAATTGAAGCTGTAAAAGCAGACTGAAGTGCACATCAGCCACTTCCAGATAGAGAATTTCCCTGTCCTTATTTTTGTAATCTTATCAGGAATAGCATTCACTCTGCAAAAGTGTGTGATTACTTGCTGAAAGAAAAGCTATTGAAGACTATTACAGTCAGCATTGACTTCATTACAAATGCAGAAAGGAAACTGCCAAATAACCAGTTGTGTTTTCAGATGTACCACATATAACTGGGGCCATGTTAGAAAACATGTACCATCCCATGTAAATCATGAACCACTGAACAAAAGTTCTATTTGTAAATTTGAATATTAGCAGCCAACTTTCAAACTCTCTATCTTGAAAGTTCTGTGATACTTTGAGCAAGCGCAGAAATGCAGTGGGACTCTGCCAGGTTCCCTGGACCTTGCCAAATTTGGACCTTGCCAAACCTTAATTGCCTGGATAAACTAGGAGAAGAAACAGATTAAGGATCCCAAACTTGGCTTGACATACACACGAAGCAAAACCTGGCTCTAGGAATATTTATTCCAAACAATAAAATCTGTCAGACTGACCATATACTGTAATTCTACAAGTCACTCAATCACTTTTGTAAATTATTCCTGTTAATTTGACCATTTTGAGAACACACAAAAGAGAAACCCCATAAGTGAATTGAACCACAGTTTTTATTGTGCGGATTTTGAAAACCTCGCAACTCATCAGGCCTCTTTTTGTGAGCAACAGGCCTAAGCAAAAAGGCTTCAAGCTAGAATACCATGTCCTGAGATAGAAAGACGTCTAAGGAAACTATTTTTTATTTTGTGTTCTTACAGAATACGAACTGAGAATTCAAACTGAAAGAAGGGAAATTTAGGTAAGATACAGGGAAGAAATTCTCTGTGAGGATGATGAGGGCCTAGCAAAGGTTGCCCAGAGGAAGTGTGGCTGCCCCATCCTGGAAGGGTCCCAGGCCAGGCTGGAAGGAACTTAGAGAAACCTGGTCAAGCGGATGGTGTCCCTGCTCATGGCAGGGGGTGGAACTGGATGAGCTTTAAGGTTCCTTCCAACCCAAACCATTCTGTGTTTCTGATTCTGGTTTGAACGCAGTAATTTCACGAGCCACCTGCCATTGCAGACCTCTCAAGAAAGTTTCATTTTACTCTGGAAAGAAGCAAAAGCAAATTTGTATTCTTCAATAAGTTATCCTCCTCTGGGCAGAGCTGCTCATCAAAAGGAGAATTAATATAGGCAAGACAGCACCGAGCCATGGAAGTGGCACATCCCCAGCTCCAAGGATGAAAAGGATCCTCCCTGAACGCTACACCACTTTCTAAAAATACAGCTTAAGTAGAGATCAGTGCTTTTCCAGAGAGGCCTGTGATCTTGGATTCAGATTGCACTGTGACAGGTATAAGAATGCTGAGTCATCACCCATATTGCACCTTACATGTAAACTTTAGCAACTTGTTTTTTCTCTCCATGCTGGTATTTATGCATGGAACTCTTGAAAGGTACTGAAGTTATCTATTTATATGCAAAACCCATTTTTTCCAAACTCCAAATAATCTAATTTTGGAGATTTTTATTGAGCATAATTTTAAGGGGCATTGCACAAATTTCAGCCATGAGGGGATTATTTCCAAAATGCATACAGTAGCATCTAGGGGCTTCAGTGACACTTGCTGAAAGACACCTGTTGTCTTTAGTGTGTGGTGGTAGGGCTGGACTCGAGACCCTGAATCCCGGGAGATTTGTTCTCTTCAGTCATTATTTGTGGTGTTTCTCTGGTTTTGAGTTTATCTAGGACAAATTGGAGAGCTTTTGAATAATGAAGCAATTAAAAATCAATCTTGAAATATCTTAAACTGACTTAGTGGGCTTTTTATTTAACAAACTCCTTAAACAGATCATTGAGTAAGTTACCTACTGCGAGTTTCTTCCCCTTGCCTTTGGAGAACGTCAGTATGGCCAAGGGCAGGGAGCACGATGAACCCATGGTTTGTCCTCTCCTGGTCATGCCTTGACCTTCAGATAAAGAAGTATTCATTTCATATTACAGAAATTATTTTTATTGTCAGACCTTGATGTTGCCAGGATACATATTTGGTTACCAGTAAACCTACCAAGACCTGGAGTCAAGTGTTCTTTTACGTCTTTTTGCATGTGCAGTAGAGTTTGTGTAATAAATGTGGGTTATATTCTACTACTGTGGTGGAAGTGACAATAATAACACCAGCAAGGCAGCCAAAATGCCACTTCTCACCCATTTTCAGTGCCAGCCTTCCTCTCAGGCAGGTAAGGGTTTGCCTGATGTTTTGAAGTCCCACAAGGTGCAGAGAAACCATCCCCAAAAACCCCTCGCTAATCACTTTGACATAAAGCCAAATTGAGTAACTAAGCTTTTCATCCAGCATGAAAAGACCAGAAGCTACATTTGAGACAAAAGCTAAAAGTTTAACAAGTTACATTGATCAAAGAGTTTTCAAAGGAACATTCAATTATATCTGCAACACCTAAATAGAAAGGTTGTTCTTTTACTTATTTATTTTGAGATAAAGAGGGTTATTAGATCTTGTTATCTCTCTTCACTTTAATGCGTTCTGTTGAAACCCTCAGCAAAAAAAGCAAACTTTGTGAACAACAAAGTGACAAGTGAAAAAGAAAGATTAAAATTAGTTCAAGAATAAGAAAGTGTATATTTTACAGTCAAAATCTCCTAGTGTAAGCATTGATGCTTTCAAATGAAGAGGACAGATCTTGAGTATGATGCCACTCTGCCATCCTGCACTGAGTGCCTGGCTATGATCTTGCTTCAGACAACTCAAACGGCTTCAGAACTCTGAATCTGAGAAAAAAAAAACCCCAAAAACCCAAAGAACCCAGACCATATAAAAAGAGCTTACTGCTTCTGGAATCCTCACATGCATCAGATGAAAACCAAGACTGTTGTGTCTGCTGGAGCAAAACTGGCAAGGGCAAACTGGGAATCATAGATGCAGGAAGCTGAGATTTTCCTTTCTGGGAAGATGCTGTATCCAGATTCCAGGTTATGGTTTGAAGTTACTGAGCGTTTGTGGCTCTCAAGATTTACAGCCCTTGGTTATAATCCTTTTCCTGCCTCCAACCACATATTTTTTTCCCTGGACTCATGTTATTAATCACATTTTTTTTTTACTCTTAGAGCCTGATGCAAAGCCCAGGAAAATCAATGGAAAATTTTCTGATGACTTAGCTGATCTGTGATTTAGGCTCCAATAAGCTTTTAGTCTTTGACTCAGATGATGCTTGCATATTTTGCTAGCACAAATGTGAGAGAAACTTCTTCCCTATATATCAATCTTAAGTTTGTTCTTTGTCTCCTTTCTTTGAAGTCTGAAAAGAAAAACTTCTCTTATTCCAAACCATAGGGTTCATATTCTGCTTTGCAGAGCCAAGTCTTCTCATACAACAGAGTTTAGAGCGGTGTCACAGCACTCACAGCAATTCTATAGCTACTTTCTACCTGACCTTGTGCTTTCCTTAGACTCCCTCAGGTACTGGAACACCTAAGCATGAGCAACACAGCTGGGGAAGGGTCTGGAACACAAGTCCCATGAGGAGCAACTGAAGGTGGGCTGGGCGGCCTCAGCCTGAAGAAAAGGAGGCTCAGGGGGAACCTTCTAACACTCCCCAACTCCTTGACAGGAGGGTGCAGTCAGGTGGGGGTGGGGCTCTGCTCCCATGAGACCAGGGACAGGACAAGAGGAAACTGCCTTGACTAGTGCTAGGGAAGGTTTAGATTGGACATTAGGGAATTTTTTTTTTACTGAAAGAGTGACCAGATACTGGCACAGGCTGTCCAGGGCAATGGTGGAATCACCGTTCCTAAAAGCAATCAAAAACAATTTAAATGTGGCACTTGGGGGCATAGTTCAGTGGGGGACTTGGCAGTTCTGGGTCAAGGGTTGGATTCAATGATCTTTGACATCTTTTCCTACCTAAATAATTCCATGGCTTTTTCCTGGAGGCTGAAATCCTCCAGATGCTGGTCCTCTACCAGTGCCAGTGGTGCAGAAACATCCAAGATGTTCACAGAACCTCTCCTACTGTATATGTCAGAGCAGATGTTCCAGAGGGCACAAACACTGACTTGTTATTCTTTTTGGCACTGGGTGAGGACAGCAGGTTCCTTGAGCCAAAACATTCCTCCAAAGCTCTATGTTATTTCAGGGAGCAGGAGAGTGCTCCCTGTACCACGTTGTCCTTGCTTGGTGAGGACACTACATCCTGTGAGATGATAAACAAGCTCTCATAGCATGGACTGTTCTCTCAGCTCACCAGAGGCCATGGCAGTTGGAAATATCACCCTGATATCAACATGGTTGCCGTTGTCAGCATGAGCGTGGGAGGAGATGATGCTGAGAAATGGAAATAATGACTGCAAAACAGGGAAAAAATGCTGCTTACTGCATTGATAGTTACACCTGATTTAGCTACTGAAAGACGAAGGAGAAGCCATGAAGACATTAAACCTCTTATCATCCTGATGGAGGGAAATTGAAAAGAAAAAAAACCCAGTTATTTGGCAGCAAATGGGTTTATTAACTTCTAAAATGGTGTGTGTTTGAATGTGATAGGGAAAGCAGCATTTGTCAGTGTTCAGCACATCAAAACACAAATTACTCCTTTGAAGAAAAGTAGCTTTTAAAAATCTCCCTCGTTAAACAATCTATCAGGAGACTGAGCTGTGGAGCCAGGCACTGGTTTCTGTGCAGGAAAAGGACCTACAAGTGACACAGGTTCAGGTATGGTTGCCCTCCTGTGTCAGGGTTTTCTGACTGAGCCTTACAAACCACAATGCAGGACCTACTTACAGGCTGTTTTCCCTTCCAGCTCTATCTTAACTCCTTTCTTGCTACAGCACCCACAGGGCTTAGGGAGTGGAGCCTAGCTGAGGTGGCATGAGGCATTTGATGGCTTCCTCCCACCCCCAGCACCTCCCCATCACAGTCCCACCAGACTTCTCATGTCTCTGCCACCCTCTCCCTTTGACAGCTAATCAGAAATCACTGTTGGTGACTTTGTAAATATTCTTTGAAAGACTTCAGTGAGTCAAGTGTTGCAAAAGGCTCTCAATTTCCTCTAATAGTGATATTCCACAAGACTAACATAATTTTTTCTCGTGGAAACCGGTGTTCTGGTTTCAGGTTTTTTTAGCTAGGATGATCTGGTTTTCCAATCTGCTGCTTCCTGTGAGATGCCTTCTCCCCTCTGGAGCATTCCTTTGAAAGGCAGCCCTTGAGCTGCAGCAGCATAACACCCTCTGTCACACTAAAAATTAAATATGAGTGGTATATCTCCAGATGGAAACTTAACATCAGATATTTTGTTAAGAAAAATGATGCAGAAACTGAAGATTTTGCTACTTACTTCCTCTTGCCTCCTGGAGATCTCATAGATACCTCAGGCATCTTTCTATACACTTAGCTACCTCAACAGCTGCACTTTGTCTAATACAGAGCAGTAACAGATAACACTAAAATCTCCACATCATAAAAATGAGCTCGTATAACCACTTCTTCGCTGGCAGATAAACCAGCCAAACATGTGAGATCCTGGTGAATATCCACAGTGTATTGGATTTGCTGCAATGCCTGGTTGTTTCAGCGATCGTGACTCCAGCTCTTCCAATGCCTGACAACCCTTTTGGTGAAGATGTTCTTCCTGATATACAATCTGAACTGCCCTGGCAAACCTTGAGATCCATTCCTCTTGTTCCATCACTTTTTACTTGGGAAAAAACAAATGCCCTAGAGCCTTTGGTGATGCTGGGACACCCTACTGAGGTGAAGTTTGTCTCCTTGCTGAAGACACGTCTCCTCTGCTTGGACAGGCACAGAGCAATCTCTTAAAGCTCAGGGTGTCCTCACCCCTTGCTTAGCTCTATCTGACATTTGTCTGTAATTAGGCTGGAGGACAGGCTGTGGCTTCTCTTCCCATTTTACACATGTAGATAGGATGCACTGGGAAAGGGAGAGGCAGAATTAGATCTCAATCTCATGAATTCCAGGCTTCAACTTCCAGACAGCTTTGCCAAGCATGGATAACAGGATAAGACCACCTTTTTAGAAGAACTGCTGGGAGAAACAGATTTTTCAGTTTTCTTAAGATAAGGTTGCCAACATGTTAAATCAACTTTCCTTCTTTAGACCGTGGGCTATTACAAAAAAATTAGGTCAAAACTGAAGCGTGTCCCCTTCCCGTATTTCTCACTTACTATGCATTGGAATGGCATAGGAAAAGAAACCTCAGAGTTAGTGTCTCCAGCCTGGAAAGCCTGGGAAGCCTTGCAGCAAACCCAGCCCTGGCAGTGCCAGAGGAGATTTGGGTACTGTGTTTTTCCTGGGCATACTCATGGTTCTGCAGGAGCTCAGCAAAGTGTCTGGTTTCTGGAGTTTGAAATTTTCTTCCCCTGCTGCCAAGGAAGAGAAGAAAACCGCCCTTTGAAGAGGTTCTGAAACCCATGTAAAGCGAGAGGGGGAGCATTTACTTTAAAGTACAATAATGTTTAGGTTACAGACCCTAATCCCCGAGCCCTGTCCCAGCAGGGTGTCTCAAGGAAAAGGACTTTCAGAGCAGGGTTGGCTGCAAGTGTGGCACATGCAAAAGGTTCCCAGAGAAATGCTCTCACATTTTTTCATACAAAGGTATTTTAAAAGCAAGAGTGAGATGCCCCAGGTGGGAAAGACATCCTAACAGCTGCATAATATCACTAAAACTGACTCTAATATAATCTAAGCTGCAGTTTGGTGCATTAATGCTTTGTTTATCATTAAGCACAGATGGATATTAGGTTCTAGAAAGATTAGTCCAGAGGGCAGGTGTCTGTGTGTAGACAAAGTGTTTATGCTGGGACAACTGATGAGAAAGGTGCATCTTTTCTATGAAATTTCAATTAGAAAATTAACCTTGTAAGCAAAGGCAACTGGGATCTGCTGTTCAGTCCACATGGCCAATTCGAATGAGTCACAAAAGCCCTTCCTTCACAAACCCATGCTTTGAGTTGGGTATCCTGGTCACCCTTGAGCTCTTCTGGGGTTAACTCTGTGTCAGTGGTGTGAAGGGAGGACTGGCAGTGCCGGGGAGGCAGGGAAGAACAGCAGATGTTGGCAGAGGGATGGCCCAGGGTCTTAAGTTATTGAGACCTATGATATTATAATCAGCTATGTAATAGTTGGCTTTCACTAGAATGTACTTGCTTTTGCAAGTTATTATAAATTATAATTGCTTGTAGATGATTATTATTAATTGCACCTGTTTTTAGATATAGTGCAAATTTTTAATTGCTTTTGTGAGTAGTGCAACTAAAGTTATGCATGAAGCAAGGCTATCACAAGATGTAAGCGGGCTTGCAAAAATGTACTACAAGATAAGACTGCTTTGGCAAAATGCTGTTGGGGGTGTAGATTTTGCAAGAGCAGTCAGTTCATAAGGTATAGCTGGTTTTGCGAAGTGTATAGCCAAGATAGCACAAGCAGAGAACACAATACTGTAAAAGGAAAATACCAAGTCTAAAGTGGCATCAAAAGATCATCAGAAGACTACCACAGACTACCCTCCTGATGGACCTTCAGACAGTGCAGCTGTGGACTTTTGCATTTCTGTGGCAACCAGAAGCAGTTGTGGTAAACTAGCTTCAAAAATGTGCTAAGACATTTAGGGCAGTAATGCTATTGCAACAGTATAAAGAACTGCTTGCTAAAGAAGTGAGTGTGCCTCTGGCTGTTGCCACTCACCCAGCACTGCTACTTTTACTTTATTGATTTGTCCCTTATCATCCCGTATTATTTTAGGGATGAAAGTAGCTGATGCATAGCCCTGTGATTTGATGGGGCTGGGACTATACAGGGATGAAGGGACTTGGTTGAATGTTCCCACTGGAAAGCAAAAGTAGAAATGCTCTTTAGATACAGGGCAAACTGTCTTTTTACACCTACTGGTCTATTCTGGAAATACAAATAAAAATAAAATATGCTGAAGGCACTTGTATTCAGACCCAAATGACTCACTTTGCCAAGCATGCGTAGCAGAGTCCAAACCCATTAGAGTCTGAAATGGCTGCTCATTAAATTAGAACCTCAACTAGGGACTGCAACTAGTTTCCTGAGAGATTTTGTTGTCTCTGTCTGAAGAGATAGCATCTGCTCCGATCAATGTAGTGGGAGACACCCTGAGCTCAGGGCTCCTTTCTCCAAGCCTTGGGAAAAGCCCCCCGTGCTGGTGATGGTGTAACACAATCCTGATTTTCGCTACTCTTAGTGTGGCATTCTCCTCCACAGTATCCCTGGGATCTGGGAAATGCCACAGCACCACCAGATCTTCTGCTGTAAGCTGAGACAGGAGGCGGTAATTCAGCTGCAAGGGAAGGAAAAGTCCAAGCTCTGGTTGTGTAATTCCATTGTCTGAAGGCAGCTATCACCTGTTCTCAAGAGATTTTCCATTTTCTTTTACTAAGAGGAGGGGGAAAGCAGTGAGGCCTCGAGGAGCATAGCTTGTAAGGGATCTTCTGCTTTGAAATTTTCCCCACCTGAGATGCTCAGGAGGTATCAGAGCAACAACTCCTTGTAGCTGAGTGGAAGCTGAGGGGAAGCCAACTGTAGTCTTCTAGGCAGCACTCACTCAGCAACCAAGAATAAACTTGTGTCTGGGCTGAGCTAGAAAAGAAAAGGCATAAACCTCAGAAGAACACCAACAACCAAGTGAATAAACAATGGTGTTTGGCTCTTGAGAAGAAATTATTGCCCCTCCCCCTTCCTGATGCAGCTGCTTCCCAGACTGCCTGGCTGACTGGGTCTACCCCAAACCACCCTGCGCTGAAACAAGGTCAGGCTCTTGCCTCTCTTTGCTCCTGGCTTGAGTTCACTGTGATAGGACCTGCTTTGGAGATTTGAATTGTTTCTAAGACAATGCAATAATCATGGGACTCCAACCACAAGCTACATCATCCACAGATCTAAAGGGAGTCAGGGATAAAAGTGTCCATTTTCTGGATATTTTCACTTCTCTGGCCCTCCTTCCCTGAAGTCATCCAACCCTTTCACTGTAGTTCCCAAGAAGCAACATTTCCAACCAAAGGGATGGTCAGACACCCTAACTCCAGTTCCACTGGCTTTCTCCCACAGCCCAGTGCTTGGCAGTAACGGGATGGGGGAACCAGGAAAAAGATGCCGTGATTGCTGCACCCCAGGGAGGCAGTCTGGGGTGACTAGAGTCTGCCCTTTTTGGCAGCAAAATAGTGAGTCAATAGTGAGAAAGAAGAAAGATGTGCCTCCCTAAAAAGGCAGAGGCCATAGAAAAAATCTCATTTAAGCAACTGCGGAGGTGCTGTTGTGACTCCATAGCTCAGTAAGTTTTTGACTTCTGGGAATAATACACTGTTGAGTTATTAATGGAGAGCATGTGGCATCTCCATCAGTTCCATGTCATAGGTGGAGAGGTCAAACAGAGCTGACATTTGCAATTGAGTCTGTTACTTTGTTTCCAAGTCAAAGTAAATTAGCACTTTTAGATAAGCTTTACTCAAGATTCCTGGCATGCAGCTTGTCAGTGAGTTATTGCCCTGACCCAAAAACTATAGGAAAAATGGACAAAACCAGCAGACAGTGAAGGTTTGGAAAAATGAGAGAATAAAACACAGTGGGGAAACCTCCAGTCCTGTCGTGTGAGGAGGAGGTCCCACAGCATACCTGGTATTGGTGTGGTGGATTCATAGACAACCTCAGTTCAGAGATGAGATACAGATACAGATACAGATACAGATACAGATACAGATACAGATACAGATACAGATTTACCCCTATCACTTAAAATCTTGTGCTAATCTCTCTCATTTAACAGCTCTATCAGGAGCACAGAGACTGCTTTTCAGGCATCACCCCATGAAAGGAAGAGGCAGATTTTTTTTACAGTATCTCATTATACTGAGCATATTTTCTCATAGCTTTTATTAGCTTTGTATGATTTCTAGAGGAGAGTTAGTACCTTTCCTTAGTAGGGTGTTTTGGTTTTGTTTTTTTTTTTCTTTGCCTTTCATAGCTACCTCAAAGCAGGCTGGCTTGGTTTATAAAGTCCCAGATTCATCCCCTTCCCAAAATTCTCTGAGAAATCTGGTGGGTTATTTTCTTTCTCCTATGGGAACATTTACAGCATCATAATCCCTTTTACAGAAAAACAAGAGCAGTCCTAAACATATAGAGGAGCTATAAACAGAAGTACATTTCTGCTGTTTTATCACAACTTTCTTATTCTTCACTGTTCGACTAAATAAGACATGGTCATGGTTTAAATACATGGTCAAAAACTGGCAGCTGAAATCTCCATTCAAAATAAAATAAAGAATCCTGATGTCTCTGGCTAGACAAGTACCAGCTATAATGAGGGCAGAATTGCTCACTCAAGCCTGCAGACAGCCTGGACCCAGAGCTCACAGGAATTTGAATGTCTCGTTCATTTCAACTCTGAAGCCAAAAGACTGTATTTTAAAGAGTGATTTTACAGATAGTCAATGTTAGTTTGACACATTGTAAACTTAAAGGAAGTAACTGTTGGCCAACATAGGGAAGTGTGATAAAATGCCGAATGCTCTAGAAGACTCCAGTTTCACATGCCAGCCCTGGCACAAAGCTTATTCTTTTGCATATGCATAGTGTCCCTGTATCACAAAAGTATGTCCTTCCATTTGGAGGCAAAACTGTTCATTTTTGGGTACCTCCACTTCTCCTTCTGTTAATTTCCTACTGACTGCACCAAGCATGGCCAAACATCACTATTTCATGCTGTTTCCATGAAGGTGCATAATTACATTCCCTCCTTCCTGGCCACTGTCTCCTGCCATCAACAGGTTGCAAATGAAGCCGGCATCATTCATATGTTTTGCATCCATTTGCATCCTCTCCTATAAAGCTCTTACAAAGGAAACTGTCACGCCTTGCTGGCACTTTTCAGGATAAATGATGCAAATTGGGGGACGTGTGAGGCAGTCTGTGCCCACTGTGCCATCCATGAGTTCCTCCAGCCCAAGGAATGTCTTTGCAAACATTTGTTGTGGTTTGAGAGACATGGCAGAAGGAGGAGGAGGAAAACCCTCAATAATGGATGATTTTGAAGTTTGGGGAAGCTCAGTGGGAGAGAGGCAGTAGGTTGGGGAAAATCAATGAGAAAGAGGGAGAATATTTTGCCTAGCAGTCACTCATCACTTAATCCAGGTGATTATTAATTATCTCCATGCATTCACACAAGTTGTTAGTTTTCTGGGTAGATGGTCCTGTGGTTAGTCATCTGTCTCAGTTTGGACCAACCCAGGACATCATCTCAGGATTTTTAAAGATGAATGAAGAATTACCCAGGATGAAGGGTCAGGAGTGAGAAAGATAAATAACACAGAGAAGCTGATTGCTGCCCGTCCGTTATAAAATTCATTAGTTTTGACAGACTGTACATAAGCAATGAATGAATGCTAACTACACTTCTTTTGCATCTACCTTCACACATATTGCTTAGCTCAGAAAAAGAGCTGGCCAGATGAGCCTTGAAAATGAAAGGAGGTGCTGGATGATTCACTGATTCACTGGATCAGGATGATTCTTAGAACAGCGGTAGTAAGGGTTAAATTTATTAGGCTTACTTTGCCAAGGGCATTTTTCATTTGGCACCACTAGAAATGATAGATGTTGGTCAGTGGAGATATCCCTGAGGATGGTTCTCCTCACAGTCCTGAAGGAGAATGAAGGAGCTGAGAGTGTCACCAAAGCCAGATCTTTTGCTGTGGTAGCATTCCCTCAGATTGAAAACATTGGGAAAATAAAGTCAGAGAGAAGGCAATAAGGATCCTAACCATACCCAGGTTTCATGCTAGTGTGTTTCTATGTTCTTGGTCTGTGCAAGAGCAGCTGACCTGAAGCCCTGGCCTTTATCGACTATGCTTCAGGTGAAAAGTAACAGTAGATACCTGAGACTTTACAGAAATATCCATCAGCCCCTGCTGTCAGAACTGCTCTTTATTTTAGGGCACAGAGGCAGATGAGACAAGAGAAGATTCTCTCACCTGCAGCTGTATGTAAGAGCGCTGCTATCCCTAGCATCTTCTAGGTCCTTAGTAATGAAATAAATACTACAATGCTGTAATAATGACATAAGATGGGATTTTTATCATATTAATTGCTCAGGCTGTTGCAATACAGGATGACAAATCAGTGTTTCCCCAGTGACTGGCTCAGCCTCCCCATGCAAGTTTAAGCAGATGTGACCTTGATGAGCATAGATATGGGGGGCTTGAGGACAGCTTCCAAGACAAATTAATGTGCTCCGCCAGATTTATGAGAAGTTATTCCTCAGTGTAGAAAAGTCTATCTACTCTCACCTAACTGCTTCTCCAAAAGTGACTTTTCCCATGTACAAAACATGGGCAATCTGCAGAGCTAGTGGCAATGTCAAGAGGTCTTTAAGGAAAAATGTTTCCTGGAGGCTGGAGCAGAGATGCAGCCAAGTGGAAACAGAGATGTGATTCATGCAGAACAAGGTGTCCTCATTCGTTTATAGCAGTTTGGTCCCCACAAATAATATCCTGCTCGGACAATGTGGGTTCTTTCTTTCAATCTGTCCCTGCATCAGAAGAGATCTTGCAACAGAGACTCTTTCATTTCATGTCACCTTCCATCATGCCAAGAAAACCCACAGGTTGAAAGGAGTGTCTGTAAACACTTGTTTACTGAAACTACAGGTAAACCAGCCCCTGAGTCATCCCCTTCCACAGCTCTGTGTTTCAATTCTTTCTTCTCTTAGGCAATAATGTCAGGTTTTCACTACTTCCTGATGAAATTAGCAGCTAGAAACCCAAGCACTGTGGGTATGTGTAAGAGAGAATGAGACAGGAGGACTCCTTGGGACCAGAAAGAAAATGCTTTGCCTCTTTAACCTCCTGAAAAGAAAGAGCTGAAGTAAATCAGTAAATACAAATGATAGAGAGGCCTAAGAATAAGAGGTTTGTTGGCATATTTAAAAACTCTAATTAGCATCACTGCTGCTGGCAGTTTTCCAGGAACTAAGGGTCTGGAGATACCCTCATAGACTTATGAAGGTCCAAATGTTCAACAGGACATATTCTTCTGCCTTGTCTCCCCTGGAGCCCCTGTCTCTGTGATCCTTATGCAACAGCATCTCACAACTTCACAGCCCATCCTTTGGAGTCAAATCCAGATTGGTACATTCTCCTAAAGGTGAGTACTCACGTAGTCTCATAAACATTAAGGGGTCATTAGGATTATTCAGGGCTTCTCTGGACTCATTTGTGTTAGAACCACAGTATGGAGCACACCATCTGAACCTGGGAAATTCCAATTATGAGAAGATCCATCTTTTGAAAATTATTCCAATAATTAATTACAGTCAAGAAATCCCCTTGGTAGTAGCGTATAATTTTTTTTTGTTTCAGCTTTCAGGCCATCTGAGGAGAGCATTGATAAATGTCTCAGAATAACTCTGGTGTAGAAGATTTTTTACTTCTACCAGATTGGAGAGGTTGAAACAAGTCATTTTGGTCTGGTAACCTCCCCTTAAGAAGCCTAATTAAAATGATGGATGGGGTTGTAAAAGGTTAAGTCTCTTCAGCAGGAGGTAGCTCTCCTGGAGAAGGAAGCTTGAGGGACGCTGGCACGCAGCTTTGGATGGAGGGTGGCTGAGGTGTGGTTATCATGAAAGAAGGGGTCAGAACTGGATATCTCTGCAAGGGGATGCAGTGAGAGCTTGTGCTAACGTGCTGTGTGTCAGGAGAGAGAGAGTAATGGAGGAAATTGGACTGCAATTCAGCAAATGGTGTTGCCTGTGCTCCTAATTCATGGTGAGTCCTGCCTGTAGCTGCTGGGTAAAGGTGCTCCTATCTCAGCACTTGAGGGAAGGGTATCTTTGGCCAAGAGCAGCTGAAGGATCCCCATCCGCTCTCCCAGGGACACTAAGTGCTTCAGAGAGGGATGCAAGGTCACAGAGAGAGTCCAGGTTGTTGATCACACAGATATAGAAAACTCCCGGGGTTTGTAGAAACAAGACTGAAAAGAACTACACCGATCTCACAAGGCAGGTGGGAGCAGTGGTTTCCAACTGCATACGATTTCCGAGGATTCTTGGTGCATGCTTATTAGTACCTCAACACACCTGGGCTGGCCCCAGCCTCACTCTGCCAAGGCAGAATAACAAAGGCAAGAGCAGAAAGGGAACTTCTTGTACTTCATCTTCAGTGCAAAATAGCCCTTGGTTCTACAATAATGCACATGGATTCTGCCTGCAATGGTTGCATCTAGGTGTCTCACAGCTGTACCAGAAGGGAAGTTCTTTCCAAACACTTCTGTAATTTGTTGACATATACATTACCACTGTAAGAAGCAACATCCCTTCTAAGTCCTTGTTTTCTCTACCCTCTACTGTACTATCTTGGGCTGATGTTAATTCACTCCACCTCTGATCTGAATCCTGGACAGTTCATTCTCTTGATCTTGTGGAAGACTTCTCCATGCACTAATTCCACGATATTACTTTATCCAGTGTAAGAAACAACTGATTCTGACTATCACAAAAAGTATCCCTGCAAAAGTCAAAACAGGGTAGCACATTAGGCATAGTAGATTCATTTATTACCCAGTTTTGTCTTTAGACTGAAAATATCCCTAATCAACACTTTTTCACTCACAATGAATATCTTCTTCCAAACAGGCTGTAAGTTCATCAAGTAGGGGTAGAGACAGAGTCTTTCCTAAAGATCACTGAACCTTCCATTAGTGAAAGTTTAATCATCAAAATAATAATTTGTCCAATGTTGAAAAGCTGTGAGGAAAAGAAAGAAAGAAAGAAAGAAAGAAAGAAAGAAAGAAAGAAAGAAAGAAAGAAAGAAAGAAAGAAAGAAAGAAAGAAAGAAAGAAAGAGGAAGAAAGATAAGAGAGAAAGAGAGAAAGAGAGAGAGAGAGAGAGAAAGAGAGAAAGAGAGAAAGAGAGAGAAAGAGAGAAAGAGAGAAAGAAAGAAAGAAAGAAAGAAAGAAAGAAAGAAAGAAAGAAAGAAAGAAAGAAAGAAAGAAAGAAAGAAAGAAAGAAAGAAAGAAAGAGAAGTCAATACATTTGACCTTGCTTCTGGGAGAGAAACTCCTGATAGTCATTACAAATCAACTGTGGAAGTAGCAAGACACTGATTTAATGGATGTATCTGAAAGAAATTCTTTCCAAGAGCCAACATTGTTCTGTCCTTCAACCCACACCTGAAGGAACAGGGAATGGAGGTTGTCTGCCACAGCAAAAGTCTTTTGTTTCCTTGGTTATCTGAGAGGAGAGCAGAGGGATAAGTGGAAAGTAATTTATCAGACCTGCAGGGAAACAAAGTTCATCAGGATTTCCTCGCAGTTGCAAAGGCAGCAGCAATATACTCAAATGTGATTAAATGACACACTCATTTTTCTCACTTATGTCGTGGTTCTTGGAAAAGAATTTCAGTATGTACTTATGCTTAAACCTGGGTGTGAACCCCATGCAGACTAGTGAAACTCAAGCATATGCTTTACACATAAGCAAGGATACACTCAAGTGCTGTCCTCATTAGGGCTGGTGTTTAAGTGGCTCCTTGAGCTAGATTCTCCAGCTTTGAAAGGGCTCTCCTATTCTTCCTGGGCAATGCAGAGAGACCTAACTAAATACTCGCTTGTTTTCTATAGCACTGATCAGAGCCACCTCAAGTGCCTGGGCAGCAGACATATGCAGGAAAATTGACTGATCATCCCTGGGGTCATTTAACTAAAACACACATTTCAGTGGAGCCAAGTGCTTTTCAACTCCCATGGTGTCAAAACAATTAGCAGATCACAGTCACATGGATTCACTGGTGCTCCAAGAAAAGCATCTGGCCAACATATGGAAATTTAACACAAGCACTTATTAACCTCCTCCTCACACCATCAGCTGCCTGCAGGACAGCACAGTTTGGATGATTCTAATATCAAAGGACAAGTTATGCGATTTGACTTAACCTTATGAAAAGACATCACTGCAGAATCCCAATCACATATTTATGTCATTCTGCTTTCCATACATTATACCTGTTAGAATTCAGAGAATATAAAATATCTTGAGTTGGAAGGAGCCCAAGAGGATCATCGAATCAAATTTATTTAGCGAGTTGAGGATTTTGATTTACATTAGATATTTGGAAGAAATTCTCCCCTGTGAGGGAGCCCTGGCACAGGTTGCCTAGAGAAGCTGTGGCTGCCCCATCCCTGGAAGTGTTCAAGGCCAGCTTGGACCAACCTGAAATAGTGGAAGGTGTCCCTGCCCATGCCAGGGTTTGGAATGAGTTGATGTTTCTAAATCCAGGACCTTCTGTCCATTTGCTATTGGTTACATCCCTATCCCACCTTGACAATTCCAGAAAGCATTATTAGGTACTAAAACAATTAGTACTCCTGCTGGCTGGTGAATGAGATCATGGCTGTCAGATAGGGAAAATGCTATAACACAATAAAGAGCCTGATCATTTAAAAGGCACAGGCAGGGAAGCAGTCTCTGTGTGGATGCCAGGTAGCTTTGACATGGGTATGCATCTGACATTATCATATGGGAACAGGAAAAAAAAGGGGACATGGATGATGCTCAGTTTCTTTTAGGCTCTTTTGTTAGGGAGGACTACAAATCCTGATGGGAGGATGATTGGTGTGTTTCCAGTTAATGTGCTTGTCCCCTTCAGTGGAACTACCATGGGTTCATCAGAGATCAAAGGACCCCAGTGCTGCTACACAGGGGACTTACCCCAGAGTTCCCTGTCTTTCCAGCAAAAGGTGTCAGACAGGGTAAATGGCAGCACCAAATACACTCTGTGTATGGTTCTGTGAATACTATTCCCTCACAATGAAAAGCAAAAGATGTCTTATCTACTTTGGTGTTGTGTATATTTCTTCTGATGCTTGAATTATGTTCTAGCACAGGTGGAGCAAACTGTGTTCTAGCACCAGTGAAGCAAACTGTGCACACCTTGCACACCAGCATCTCCCATCAAGCTACTTATGAAAAAGGACAAGCAGAGATCAAATCTTGTTAGATACATCCTAAAAAGCTGAGCTGCAAGTGCTTGCCCACCAGGAATAGGACACGGATGGATCTTCAGTTGATTATAAAAGTCTCATTTAGTCAGAAATGGATTTCATTAATCAAATGCATTTTTTACATAGCTTCAGACCTGACTGAAAGTGTTCCTTCTTATTTTATTGGCATTTATTAACACAACTATTAGCTATGTTAATGCAATGTCAGTGGTATTTTCATTGACTCCCAGCAGACAGTTCTTATGTATACCACATAGCAAACATGACCAGAAGGAATTTGACACAACCAATCCTTCCTTTGCAATCAACGTGGGATCCAAAACAAAATTCTGGTGATCCCAGCATTGCTGCCCAAAGAACCAGGCATCCTACAAATAAATACTGAATTGCAAATCTGTGGCTAGTTGAGAATAAATCTGCTTCACTGGAAGTGGAAGAGAAAGCAGAGTTCAAGGCTGCTACTGAATTGGTGGCCAAATGCCAATACCATTCCCTTTAGGGCAGTATAAAATCATTCATCAGTAAAGCTGACCCTCTAGGCTGGGAAAATAAAGCCATAAACTATCCTCTAAGTCTTGCAACAGTGGTTCCATGCCCTGTTGAATGGCAGCTATCTCTCTCCATGGGTTATTCACTCATGCAGAGTGTAGGACCTCAGCAACAATTTCAAAATGCTGCTGCTATTCAGTGTTGTTGGTGGGCTGTATTTCCACACCTCTTTCCTGCGTACTTCCTAGAGCTCCGCATTGACAGTCTGCAAGCTTTCTTGCTCACTTTCTCCGTTTACATATTTTGCTTCACTCAGATGCTTTTCAGACTGCTTTGGGTTTGGGTTTTTTGCTTCCTCCTTTCCCACGCTGTGCCCTGCCCCACATAAGCAGCATGTGCCCATTAGCTGCAGCTCACCAGCAGCAAATGAACTAGGTCACAAAACATGCACAGGCAAGAAAGTCATTACAAGATCATATACCAAAACATTTCAGATCTGAAATTTTTTTTTAAAGCCACACATGCAAGCACTGCAGTGCTATATTTGCATGTAATTGCTATTTTTGTCCCCTTTGTTGTTGTCCTTGTGGTAGGACATCTGTTGTCTTATCACTAACTGTCCTCTTATGGCTTTGGCATCTCTCAATAGCATCCTGCATCATGCAGAGGTTGTTGTCTCTGCTATCCTCTGAGATCCTTCAGTGTTCACTGAGTTTTGTGCCAATCACTGGTACCAATCTGTCCTATTTCTATACCTTTGTTTGACTCATTCATCATCAATGCAATAAGGTGATACCTTAGAGATGGTGCATGGTGTGCTGCAAAAACATTGATATTGCAATTGGGACGCCCACCTACATAGGGGCACTGGCTTGGGTACCCGAGTCTTGTAGGTACCCAAGTCTGGTCTTGTAGGACCCAGGTGAATAATTTAATCTTTCCCTTCACAGAAATTTGTTAGCACATGAACACTGCACATGTTCCTGAGGAGTCACTGAAGGGAAAGTGAGCTTAGGTTTTGCTGGTGCTCATCATCAGCCCCTTTGCCACTTAGGTCTTCCTCTCTAAACTCCAAATAGAAAATATTCACATTATTTTCTTTTGTCTAAATTGTCCATTTAACATTAACGTGGCAGACCTTTCAAGCCCTGGTACAGTATCTTGCTATTGAGGCAACTTCAACGTGAGCAACACTTTTTTTTTGCCACATCATCTTCTGTGCAGATACCTTACATGTGTTTGAGGTATGAATTTGGGAGGAGAATTGGTATTTCTATGTTAGAGGTCAGCAGCTTCCATCCCCCCCAGTCTTGCCAGCAATATTTGTTGGCTCTGTCCTGCAGCACTGCTATTTTTTGCTCTGCAGTTTGCACTGGCTCTAGTTCAATTTTAAATTCTAATCCTTGGATACTACAGACACAGTACTTCTCTTTGAAAAGATTTACTACAAATCTCTCTGGTGTCTGTGACAAAGGACGGTTTCTCAGCATTACCTCAAATGTTAAAATATTAATGAGTGAAGAGTTTGGTATCTGGCAAAGGCTGTCTGCTAACACTGGAGATGGACTTAATGATCTCTGTGCCTTTGCTACTGCAAAATGAATATCTTACACAGGAGAGATTAGACAGACCTGAAACCTTTAATAAAATATGACATCTATTTCTACAGATGTATTTAAAGTCATTTTAATCCTTTAATGTTTTATGAAATAGCAAAGCTTTGAGTGAATCTATTTAGAATGGTCTCTAAGCACTGCAGTAGGGTTTTTTTTTTTATCCAACTCCCATTTGTAATGTGCACACTCTTTGTGTCATGTTTATATATATATAATTTTTTCCATCCAGATGCCTTTTTGAAATGAATGGCTGTAAAAGGTGCATGGTTGATAGTGCGACATACCATGAGTTTGGAAATGGCTGCCTGTGGGAATCTTAATTCTCCACTTATGAGCTGAAACAAGCATCCTGGTTTTCCTGTACTCTTTGCACCAGTGGTCCCACTGAGCCCTGTGTCTGCCAGTGCCACCTTGTCCCAGGACACAGCCACTGTTAGCACAGACATCTTTGAAGTGAGACTGGCCACCACCAGACAGTGCTTGGTGACCACCCTCAGCCTGAGTCAGTACCCAAAATGGTCCATAGGAGAGCCTGGAAGTCTTGCCTGAGTATCTGCATTGGTTTCCCTGGTTAGGGATGAGGAAAAAGCTGCTGTTATTGAAAACTCTGAGCACTCCATCTATTTGTACCCAATGTTCAAAGGGGGAAGGCAAGGCCAGGTAAACTCTAGTTTCCCTCCAGCATCTCCCTGCTGACCCTACAGTCAAGACATGCTTTTGGTGCCAATGGGCTTCCACTGACTCTGCTACAGTGTAATATGCCAGTAAGGTGGATCTTGCCCCTTGGGGAACACTGGTAACCTGTTATGAACAGAATACAAACATTTCAGACACTCCCATAGAAAATTATGGCTCTGAAATGTCTCAATAAGCAAAGATGGGTCTGGAGCAGAGAAGCTGCTGAGAGAAGCTGGCTGCTGAAGGAAACAGAGAAGCCCTCCTTGCCACAGGCATGATCAGCTCCATATCAACCACCACCTCCCTACTCACAGGTCTTCATCCTCTCCAGGCTGTGGCAGAAGAGCAGAGAGAGCACTGGTGAGAAGGATGCTCACTTAAGCTCTCTGAGCTCACTGCAGGGAGGTCATGGCTTTGTAATTTAAGAGTTTTCCTTGTCACAGCTGGGGTCCTGGTACAGTTTTCAACTGCAGAAGTGGGAAGCCCCATGCTTTAGGGCAGGGAATAGGAGGGAAGGGCATTTCCCTAGCAGAGATTAGGGATAGGAGAGGTAGGAGTGAGGTACTCAGCCAGGAGATGGTTTAACCTCTCCCTCAAGGAGGCAGGGGCTGTGTTGTCCCCACAGTGCAGTGGTCCTGCATGGACACCCAAGGCTCCATGGGCTGGCCTCAGTGACAAAACACTGACTGGAGCTCCACTGCGTATCACCAGGGGCTGCCTGTCCTCTGCCCTGAATCAAACCCTCCTCATCCCTCTGCCCATGCAATACAGGGCCAGGTGGACATCTGTGAATAACTGATCTTTTAGTTAATGGGTAATTTTCAAAAAAGCCCTATAAAAACTCTGTGGCTTCAGCTGTGCTCCCAGAATTCAAACATTTCTTCATAGAAAATAAATATAATGTGCCCAAAAACCCATGTGAAGGATGGGGAACCTCCCATTTTCCTGCAGCAGGTGGGGAACGTGGCAGATTATGTTTAGTTCCCACAACTGCCAGGTTAAAATTTGATTTTTTTTTCCCCACAGAAGAACTCCAATAAGCAGACCATTTATACATGTTCAGGCAAGCTCCATCTATCCCATCAGTGGCACCAGTTATACTTAGTGCAAACTATTTACCTGGTCACTGGGACAAGGCCCAAAAGGAAAAGACAGATCCCATGGATCTCATGTTTTGGACTGCCCTGGGAGGAGGTTACAAAGTACATGTTCCCCTGACACACAGGACACATGAGCCAGGGCTGCTCACATTCCTTGTGAACAGTCCCAACCCTCAAGATGCTGGTAAACCAATTCTCTGTTTCCCACACTCCTTTGAAGCCAGATTTGCATTTCACTTACTTTCTTTACAGTGCCCAAAATGAGTTTGTTTTTTTTTCCCTGGAGGAAGGTGAAGAGAGCATTGCACAGCCACACATTTTTAGTGGATTGGCTGAGAAGAGCAAGCTATAAACTCAGGCTTCAGTTACCTCCAGCTAAGAGCTTGGCTTTGAGTGCTGGGAGCTGGAGCTGTGCATGTGTGTAGCCGTATGAACATGTAAAGAACTAAGTTTCAGTCCTAGAAAGACGTGAAGTCCCCCTACACGTGAATTGGTCAAACCTTCAGTCTTTTCCCCTAAAAGAAGCACAGAATCACAGTACAGTTTAGGTTGGTGTCCTGGTTTGAAGGACAGGTGTCTGCCGATAAAGGCAGTTTTCCTTTGAAATAGAGACTTTAATTTCACTCCCCCCAAGTATTATAATTGTTTGAATCAAGGACTCTGAGGCAGAGATAAGGGGGTAGGAATAACAGCTCTTTTACTAATATATCTAACCGTACAAGCAGAAACAACAGCAGTTGTTAAAATTACCAACAAAACAGAACAGATAACTCGGTTCCAGTCCTTTCTTTAGCTGCAGGCACACTCTCTCTGCCCTCGGTCCCGGTGCTGCAGACGGGCAAAGCCCGGCAGCTACAGAGAGGGGGCGGGAGAGGGGGCGGCAGCGGCCGCGCTGGTCTCGGGTGGGAGCGGCTGGAGGGGCAGCTCCTCGCTCACCGTTTGGGTTCTGGTGGTCAGCTGTGTCTGCAGAGGCAGGAGGCTGGAACAGGGCAGATGCAGGGCAGGTGATTGCAGAGGGTCTGGCTCTCCTGCCTTCGGCCCCGTGGCTGCAGACGGGGGATCCTCCTCCGAGCTCCCGGAAACACGAGTAGACCCTCTGAAAGGCCAGATCCCACCTACCCCTTTGTCTAGAGTCATCAAAGATCCTGGGTGTAACCCGGCCAGCCCCATTGGCATGATAATGGGAAAAATTCTTAAAATTGACACAGTAATAGAAAAACACTCAACCCCCAACAGCTGGAAAGGAAAGTAAAGATCAGTTCATTCCAAATCCTGTCTCATGGACAAGGACACCTTCCACTAGTCGTGGTTGCTCCAAGCCCTGTCTAACCTGGCCTTGGAAATTTTCAGGGATAGGGCAGCCACTGCCTCTCTGGGCAACCTGTGTCAGGGCCTCACCTCCCTCTCAGGGAAGAACTTCCTAATACTAATTTAAATTTCTCCTCTTTTAGTTTAAAACTGTTCCCCCTTGCCCTATCATAAAGCACAAGTGACATCTGATCTGCAAACACAGATGACTTTTTAAAAAGAGCAGCTCCTGCCAGTAGCACCACTCTTGTTTCTATAGTTTGTTGTAACATATTAGGATAAAAAGATATATATTTCTTTGCAGGGGAGCTTATAGAGAGCTGCTTTATGTAGGCACAGGTCTTTCAGGCCAGTTATGGCACAAGCGGTGTGTTGTAAACACCAGGGCAGCAGGTTGGCAGCTCTCCTCATAAAACGAGATCAAAGCCTTTCCCTGTTGCTATGCTTTTACTCTCCCCATATAGAGGCTGGTGAGACCAAAGGCAACCTGCATGTGGAAATTTTTAATTAAATTACTAATACAAAGTTGAGCCATTTCTGGTGGAGTTTTAAATAGTCTGTGGAAGGAGTGATGAGCTGTGGGAGAGGACGGCAGCAGCCTTGTCTCCAGCCCTAGAACTTGTCCATTCATTAGTCATCGCAGGATTTATAGAAGACCCAATTGCATATTAACAACACTGGCCATTCCTCACTAAAATTCAGTTATAAAAAGTTCTTTAAAAGAGCATTAATTCATCTTGTTTCTTCCCCTCACCTCCCCCTCACCTCCCCCTCCATCCCTGCCTCCCCTCACCCCTTTGCTGGATTTTTATCAGCCCTAGTGAGAATTTTTTGGGAAATTGTTTTGGAATGGCTGTTTTTCAGGGGAGGCAATTTATTTTTTTCTGTTAGAAATTCAGATCAGTCTTTTTAAAAATGAGTATCTAAAGTCAGGCTCCTAAACTCACAGTTGAACAAAAGGACATCAAAAGAGCTCAGGAAGTCCAAATATCACCCAGGTCTTGATGTGCAATGACATGAACCCTGGAGTTCCCTTTTTTATCACTCCAGCTTAGCCTCGGCAATGCAATAAACCATTGATAAATGGCTTCAGCCAGATTTCCTGAATTTTCTTTGTGACACTGACTCTACTGCAGAGACACTGTATCAGGTTACCACTTGGGGTTGGTGCTGTTTTACTTTATCTTCCTTATGCAGGTATAAACGGATCCATCAACCCTAAGAAACTACAGGGTGTATTTGCAGGGAAATCTTTCACATACTTTCTCATACCTATGCAAATGACTGTGATGGGCTTTACACTAGTGGCTTTTCCCCATTGCAGCTCTACTGACCTCAGCAAAAGTGTCTTCTAACTTACATTATGGAGATCAAACTCAAACTAAATTCTCTGGCATTTTATCCCCCTATTAGTTCTCATGCTCATCCAAGGGGACATGAATCCTCCTTGTACCTCAGAGAACCAGATACTCCCCACATCAGGGGTTTGCGTGTTCCTGGAGGTGCCAGAAAGGAGCACTTCCTGAAACTTCTGAATTCATATCTCTTTTATACTGGGCTGCAATGGAAGCTTTCCTAACACTTTGTATGGAAGTGGGAGCCATCTTCATCCCAGCCTACTCTACAGTGGGGAAGCAGGAGTGCTCCTTCTCTGCCAAGTAGCACAAGAGTTTTCCAGCCAGGAGGCAGGACCCTTTATCTATCTCCCATAGAAGAATCACCATCCAAAAATTCTCACTCACAAAGACATGGAAGAAATCAAATGTTGCACACAGTCACTGTCTGCCAGTGCTGGCTCCTGGCCATGGGCATTCACCTGGGGATGTGCTGTGTGAGACTGTGAGCATTGCAGAGGCACTTACCTATTGCTGGGAGGTACTGAACCATTATCTACCATTCTTTCTCCTGTTCATATTAAAAAATTAAAAAAATAAAAAAATAAAAACTTTAAAAGTGCTCATAATTTTGTTAAATGAGTAGTTGGTGTTCCTTGAAGAAAAAGGAAACATTTAATTTTCTGTAGCAAGTTTGTGCTTCTAACACACCCAGCCCATCTGGTCACACACTCACATATTTGAACCCGTTTTAACTCAGATAAGAAACAACATTCTGTTCCTTCTAAAGCAGGTACTAATATTCTCTGGTTCTGGCATGCAACTTATCTTTGTGCAGTAAAGAGAAATTCAGCTACTATTAGTTTGCTACTGGGATTTCTGAGCAGCCACAACACACCCTGGCCTAATAGAAGGTTGTCATGCTGAAAGGCCATTTATTTAAGAAGGGATAAAATAATTCAACAGGGTGAGGAGTGGATCCAGAAGAGGAATCCAAAACTCCAAAACTTTAGCAAACTGAAACCTTCCTGGCATTTCAGAAATTCACAAAGCATAAAAAAAAGGCTGCATCTGCCACGAGGGCTGGCAGAGGGGGAGCAGAGGCAGCTTGTGACATGTACTACCTGCATGTGGGCTGAAGGGCTCTGCAGCCCCTCTGTAACCTGGGTCAACTCACCTAAGGAGGATTAACAAAGGCAATGCAATGAACTCAGCTCTGCATGGGAGGTCAGTCATTAGAGCCGATTTTGAACTCCCCCACAAACCTCTTCTTGCCTTACCATGGTATATTGGGAAAAAGACATTTCCCTTTTGGCTCATCAATAGCTGTAAATGCTTTGGGACAGGGACTGTCTCCTTGTCACATCCCGAGGTGTCTCCTTAGACCTGAGATCACCTCTGGAGGACATGCAGGTGGTCTGGAACCCAGCTCTTTCCAATGCCCATCAATGAGAGACTGCAGGAGGCTGTTCTTAGAGGTTTTTATGGTTGTTTATTCTTCTTTATCTAGATGTCCAGGGCAGAATCTGCCTGGTAGAGGCAGGACTTATCTTTTATAGTCTAAATTACGTACTAGGTATTTACAAATGACCCCTAATACAATACAATCTTGTTACATGGTCCAGCTCTGTTCTCATCTAATCTAAAAATGCCAGTGTGTCACCCAGCATGGATGACATGGAGAAGAAGGAGGAAGAGGTATCCACACCCCCAATTCTTCATGTTGGCCACGTGTCCCTTATCACAAACATTTTAGAAATCTGCTAATTCTACATTCTAACAGTCTAATTTACACTCTATTTATTTTTGTGGGTTGCATTTCTTCTCTCAATGTGGGTAAATTGCTCCAAGCAGCTAAATCCAGCCCCTGAGACACCTGGGTCTCATTCGAGGGTCTTTGGGGACCCCGCCAGGGGGGTCTTAAACCTTCCAGGAAAGCCAGAGGAATACTCTGGACTCCCACATCTCCTCATATGTCTATGCCACACACATCAGATCTGGGCCGCTCTGAGGTCCATAAGGACTGAACTAAATAACAGGATGGCTAATTAATACTAAATGACTGCATTGGTTACAGTTCTGTGATAGCGGTGTAGGAGAATTAGATTTCAGACAGGTGATTTGGGGATTTTGGTGAGCACTGTGTGGTGGGCATGATAAACTTTTCAAAACAAAGGTGATTATCCAGAAGAAAGCAGGACAGATGCAGAGCTGTTGTCTGCTAGCCCAAATCCCTGCAAGAGGAAGGGGCTACACTTCCAGTAGCCATTCCATTCCCATCCTTAGGAAGAGGAAAATACAATAGCTAAGGAGTAGCAAAAAAAAGAGATGGTGGGGAATCTGGAAATAGCACAAATCTTTCTGGCAAGAGGAAGGAATGGATGCTGAAGGAAGCATATGCCTTGCCAAGGAGGGGAGGTTTTCAGGGAGATGGCAAGGGCAGTCAGATGAGTGACTGCTCCTGGAGGTATCAGAAAGGTTTTTTAAAATATATCATGGGAACACAAAAGACAAGAGAGGAAAAAAAAAGGAGAAAGATTAAATTAATGGTGACTCTGAAATGGTTGAGCAACTGAGCTCTCTTATTAAAAATCAGTTTTTAACATGAAAAATAAAGGAAAGAAGTACTCTACAATGGATTTGGAGCTCCCCTTCTGGAGGCTGTGACACCTCACAATCCTCTCTCTCCTAAAGAGCTAAAAGAAAGCTCTGATTAAACTCCTTATAGGACAAATCAGAAAGGTTTCTCTTCCCTACCCAGCTGTAGGGATCCCAGCAGTTGTTCTGCCCTGTTTTTTTCTGAGCGTGCTTTGCGCCCATGCTTGCGCAGGACAGTGAGCCTGCATTTGTACCCTGCAAGACCCTCCTTCGTGGTAGGGTACATTTGCTCTAACACTGGTCCTCTGAAATTCCTCAGAAGCCCATTTGGATCTCCTCCCTGAAACAACAATTTCTGTATTGCCCAGGGGGAACAGTATCACTATCCAAGGAAGTGTTTAAAAGGCATGTGGATCTGGCACTTGGGGATACTGGTTAGGGGCATTTATGGTGGTGCTGAAGTAATGCTTGGACTTCATGATCTTCAGATCTTTTCCAAACTAAATGATTCTGTGATTATGGAGGTAATGGGCTGGACTGCCTTTAGTTGCAATAGGGATTGTTTCACTTCCCTGGAGATGCAGATATTTGAGACGATCTCCTGAGCTGGCTAATTAACAACTCCTTATCTTCACAATCCCCATCTCTCCAGGTCTCATAGGCATTTTTGTGTTTGCAAAGCATGTTTTAAACTGACCCTTGTACTCTGCATCCATCTCTACACCAACACACGTACCTTGCAGGAGTGTTTTCATGAGCTAAATTATTATTTCTTACAGATCGAAGCCCACCATGATGTTTATGAGAATGATAACGATGGACCTCTGGAGTTTTCAGTGATGTACTGCAACAGCACCACAGTCAGGGTGGTGGACGCCATCCTGCCACCGCTGCAAGGAGCAGAGTCAGACCCTCACTGAGGTCTCCTCCCTTACCATCCCCTCCTTCAGCTCCCAACCTCTGACTGATGTGAGCAGCCCCTGGAAAAACCTCACTAAGGGTGGAGGAAAACTGTCTTCTGTGCTTGAGCTCCTGTGTTTTGTGCCTGAAGTAATTTAATTTAAATAGTTCTTCCTCTGTGCTCTTGCTCCCCTTCTGTAAAGGGGTGATAACAGACAGCACTTCCCTCATCCCTTGGTTTTATCTGCTTGATTTTACTTATTTGTGGCCTGGGCTGCATCTTACACTGTATTTATAGAGCACATAATTTCATGTGATCTTGATCTCGGCTAGGAAGCTTAATTCAGTTAATATATATAGTAAGAATAAAAAAAAGCCCTGGCCAAAGTCAGAACATTCCCTCCCCAACACAGTCCACAGACACCAGACTTGAATTTGCAGTGCATTTCATGAGTACTGAAATGTATTTTAAAACACTGTCATGAAATATACTGAAATAAGTTTAGAGGATTGTTTTTTATTATATAGGAAGCAAAAGTTTATGATAAAAAGCAGAATTTATAGAGTAGTTTTAAAAGAACATTTATGAGGATTTTAAAAACCCAGAATGCTTCTTTAATGCTGTAGTAATAAAGGTGCTTTAAGGGATTTAAGTTATGCAGTAGCCAAATTCAGGTCAGATTGCTAAAGTTGCTAATGTTAATGATGCAACTCCTACAAGTTTCTCCATATAAAAAAATCAGGCTTAAACTTGACTTATTATTTCAGAAATAGGCAAATAATTGGTTGGTAAATACCAAATACAAATCTTTTGGATGGCATGGAAAATTACAAAGGTCTCCTGAAGGTGAATATGTGAACCAAAAACCATGACTATATACGTCATGTTGGTCTGTTTTGAAAACAGAGTACCTTGACAAGATGATGCAGGACTGGTTAATAAGTGGTGATGGCCACACTGGTTTCTCTCAGTCTCAGTATTCTGTATTCAGTACAAATAAGTGGAAAAGAGTTTTTCCTTTATAAAAACCTTTGTCTTTGTTGTTCCACCTCTGACCTGTGTGATTGCCCACTGTGAAGCATGACTGTTCCCTTCCTGTCTGTTTCTCAGAGGTTCAGATAGGGCAACTCAGTGCTTATTAGTTCTTTAAACCAAGGTAGTCATATATATGGGAAATGGTCTAATGGGCTGAGCAATGAGAGTTCTTCATGCTATTTTGGGTGAGTCTGAGATTAATTTCCCTCTCTATGTGACCAGGCTGATCACATTGAACTCAGAGCTCTGAGACAAATGTGCCATGTCAATTTTTGTGTTGCACAATCAGCAATCTCTCCACATCAACAGGTACCACGTCATGTTGTGCTGACACACAAAGTCAGTTGTTTTCAGCAGGCTTGTCTCTTTCCAATTTTAATGGACACTAATCCTGGTTGCATTCAGGCTCAATTTTTCTCCAAATAAACAACAAACCTCTGAATATATTTCTTTAATATTTTCTGTATTCTTTTTCCTCCCTCTTGCACTTTGAAGGAATGGAGGACACTTTTGATATCTTCAGTAGCTTCCTATACCACTGTGCACTTTTCAGCCCAAACATGTTTTTATATTTCATGCTTCTCAGTGCAGAGGCTGGAAACCAATACAATGAAAACTTTGTGATTCCTCACTGATGAGGTAGGGCCCACCAGGACCCTCCTTCCAGAATATGGATAAAGAGACAGTTCGAGAAAACAGCTCTCAAGACGCAATTTTGCCGGCCCTTGCTTTGTTTCAGTGACCCACAAAAATACCATCCCCTTGTTCAGATGGGGATTTGGTGAGAACCCTTTAACAAGACAGGACATTCCATATTGCTTGTCATAGCACAAACCACAGCATTTTACATCTTAGGTAAAGGTGTAAGGTAAGGTGTAAGAATTATTAGAAGTTTAATTAGAATTATAAGTTCCTTGTAAGAATCTTTAAATGATGGACTGGTAGACCAGGCAGAGAAGAAATGTCAATCTCGATCAGTGAATTAAAACATTCAGCTGCATTTACTGTCTTACATTTCTTTCTGCTAGGTCAGGCCAAGCAAAGCTGATACTAATCAGCTGAGAAAACTGCAAATGTTTTGAAATAATGTGGATTAAGAGAAAGTGCATTATTTGAGCAGACATTAAATATTGTGCATAGATATAAATAAATATTATTTCCAGCTCAGCCTCTGGTTCGTCTCCAACATGCCACAAATTCATCACAACCTGAATGGGGTAGTGTGCTAACAAATGCCTGACAGACTATGAAAACTTCCCAGGGGGGTTCACCTGCTGTACTTGACCAACTACTGTTGTTTGCCAAAATTAACCCTTGGAGATGAGGGTAGGTGTGAGTTACACTGAGCTTGTTTCAATGTTGATGTAATAACTGCCAGAACCAAATAAAGAGCCCTAGGTGGAAAAGAGCTCTCAACCTGATCAGAACAGCTACATTGTTATCTGCAGAGCAGCAGGGACAGATCCGTGATAGCTAAAACTTCACTTTCAAAAACTGTTCTGAATTACTGATGATCTCAAAATGGCTTCTCTGTAGGCTGTCTCTTTCATCTCCTGCTATTTTTAATAGCCCACTATGAATCATTTTGATATATTCATAAATGTTATCCTTTCTCCAAGATATTTGCTATGGTTTTCAGCTGCTGAGGCTAATGTGAGCATGGTTAGTTAGGCTGGGATGTGAGAGCTTCAAAAAATGACTGCTTGGCTGAATGATTAATAACAACTCTACCCCAAACGTCCATAAATAAGGAGAATGTGTATTCTGCTTTTCTATGATGAGGAATTAAGCTATGATGAGGAGCTTAAGCTGAGGAGGATGTCCTGGACCTGGTTTGTCTCTCAGGATGATGTACCCCATGGGTTCCATTGGAGTCAGTAGTATTGCCACATATTTTTGAGGGACGTGGACCCACTGCAGCAGCCAGAAGTCCAAACAGGAAGCCTCTGAATGATGTCACTTGCGTGGCACATAAGCGCCCTCCCCTGTGGAGGGATTTCTGCATAGTCTGACAACATCTCCATGAGACACTCTTCCATGGAGTCTCACGGTCAGTGCTCTACAACAACTCTGCTTCTTGGAGCAGGGCTGCTAAACCTGCAGCCCTGCAGCCTCCTCCACATAGTATTCCAACCAGAGGCTCTCCCTTTCCTGAGGACCTGGGGGAAGCAGTCTGCAGGCAGATGAATTTTCCTGACCGTAACAGCCTTCTCCTGGAATCAGCTTGCTTAGGAGCTTGGATCTGCAGCCTGCGGGCCAGAAACAACTTGTAGAGTTTGCAGTCAACAGGGCATGTATGGTATTTCTCAAAACAAAGGAACTTGCCGTGTCTTGGATGCATTTTGTGACTGGAAACACAAGCAAGGCATAAATTTACTTTGCCCATGTATCATCCCAGGCTTTAAGATGATGGGGAAGGACACAGACTACTGCTAAGAGCAGTAGGGCTGACAGGTCTGTGTTGCACCTCCTGTTACAAACTCTACTCTGTTTCTCTTATGTGACACTTTTTTCCTCAGAAACTAAATTGATTCTCTCACAAATTAGAATATAGAAAACATTCCTCCCTTCATAGCAAGAAGAAACACTGGAGTTTCTCACTCTTCTCCCACAAGGACTCGCCTAGTTTTCCACTCAGGAGCAGGAGGGAAACCAGTCAGTCTTCCTCTCCCATCTCCCATTTGGGAAGGCTGTGCTCGTCAGTGAGGTAGGTGTAAAGAAGTTACTGTAAGAAATTACTTCAGGCTGAAAGACACTTCCCCAAAATAGTTAATGTATGTGTACTGAGCACTTTCTGAGCAGTTGCTGAGTATAGGAGATCAGGTAAGCAAGCTGCTTCTTCTGTTTTAATCTGATTTCCTCTCTGCTCTTAATAAATCTTACATTTACTAGATCTTCTGAGTCCTAAACAGCTTGGGAACTTGACATAGATTTTCCAGGAAAAGAAAGACCTCTGAAAGAAGACATGAAAAAAACAAACAAAGGGATTCTGGACATATTCAGGCACCAATTCTCAGCTGAAGGAGCACAGGACACAGGTCTTTTTCTTCAGAAAGTAATTTTAAGGGTAAAAGGCTTATAGAAATAGTTATTCTTGACTGTCTGAGAACTTTAAGGATAAAAGATAACCTGTCTTGTCACAAGCAGCAATGTAAGGATGAGTTTAAAAGGGCTGGTTGATGTGATGCAGCATTGTAGTGGGTTAAGTAGCTCCTTGCTGGATCTGTGTGGCTGGTTGCTGCTACCATAGGGAAGGTTTTGCCATTTATTGGGAGTGACTCCCCTCACGCTGACTTCAGCAGGGCTCATCCCCTGCAGTAAACCTTGCTGTTTACTCTCCATCACCAACATGCTTGTACCAGATTTGACATTAACTCCAAATCTGATTGCAGCTGAATTTAGTCAGCGAAGTTTTACCTAAGGAAAGGCTGGAAGTTTTTCACTTGAAGTGAGCGATTATAGCTCGTAGTCCATTGCAGGTGGAAAACAGAAAGACAGACTTTCCAAAAAATCACATCCCCCAGTTTCAGCACAAGGACACCTTGGACAGCTCAGAAGAGGCAGCAGTTTTTAGCTTCTGCTGATTTCCTATGGTATATTTGAACTCTACTTTGGGAAAGAAATCAGTCTGGCATACCACTTCAGAACAGCAACTGAGCCCTGATCTACCAGAAGTACTACTTCACTCGTTCTTGGAAGCTTTAACTACTCCGTAACACTGGAATCAGGATGGTGGGAAGGTTTGGGGGTTTTTGTGGGAGTCTTTGTATCAGGATAGACGGTCCTCTGGGACAAAACTCATGCACTCTGAATAAGCTGGTGTTACAGTTGTGGTTTATTGTAAGGGTGTGGGTATACAGAGTCTTGCTAAGAGCTGCCAGCTGCAGCCCGGAGTAGGACAAAGAGAAAACGGGGGAAGAGAAAGAGAGCAGAAGGGAGAGAGGGGTAAGAGAGAGAGTAAGAGAGTAAGAGGGAGGCAAGAGAGGTAAGAGAGGGGTGGTAGCAGTAAGAGAGTGGTTTCCCGTTTACAATACAATAAATCTTCTTCTATGATGAATATTCTAATTTCCACTAACCAATCTAACACAAGATACAAATTCTATAGCATTTACATACAGCCCATAAGAATCCTTACATTACCATAGTGTGTTATACTTTAAACTCTAAAAACTATTCTTTGGACCCTAACAAAGTCTTCTCTGACCTTTGGACTTGCTCTACAGCAGAAGACATTGTTCTATCAAGAGGGGATTACTTTCAGCTGGCCATCCTATTGTCTTATAGTTATTCAGTAACTGAGGTTTGGTATCTCAAAAGTGGCTTTCATTTCAATCTCATTCATGGTTTCCATATTCTCAGAATCTAAACATTCATATTTGTAAGGTCTTCCTGGTTCATCTTTTCCAACAGGTTTTGATGTTTTTGATGTTTGGTTTTTTTAACCTGCTAATTTCCATGCAGAGTTATTTGCTGAGGGCAAGTATTTAATAACATGGGAGTGGCATGTTTCAAGCTCTTGGTTGGTATCAGTAGATTTTGCTCCTGGTTGTGAGGTTTCTTCATTGAAGACCAAACATTATACAATACACAGAATCACACAATGGTTTGGGTTGGAAGGGACTTTAAAGCTCCTCTCATTTCACCCCCTACCATGGGCAGAGACACCTTCCACTAGACCAAATTGCTCCAAGCCCTGTCCAACCTGGCCTTGGGTACTTCCTATGCTTCAATATTGGATTGATGTAAAAGCATCAGTGCATTACAATGTTGAATTGTAGAAAATCCCTGAAAACCCCAAATCCATGGCAGTACAAGTAACTCAAAGAACTACTTAACTGATCATCAGGATCACTGGGAGTCTCTCAGCGACAGAAGCTGTGAGAAGTCCTGACTCAAGATCTCAGGAGGGGTGTAACTGACTTATTGAGCAGAGATCACTGGCTCAATCTGGATGCCTTAAGCAGTCAATCAACTTTCTATCATTAGAGTTTGGTCTGGCCTCTAAAACTTCCTTAGCTCTTTCTGTCTGTTATTTTTGTGTTTCTGATATGTCCTAGTACCCTTCACTTTGGACAACATTTCTTCTTCTACATCCTGGGCCCCCAAAATCAAACACAGTTTGGCTTCACCAACTAATTGCTCTAAGCTCCAGCTTCCCCATGGTAGATTAATAAACTAAACACCAGTCACTAGCTTTTAAATGATCTGCAAATGATGCCATCCTATTTATTTTGCACTTGGCTTCCAGAGTTCCGTATCTGAAAGTGCCTCAAGTCTCTTTGGAGCTCTAACATTAATGCCACATTCCATGAAGCAAGAAAAACATAATATTGTTATAGTAGGTCTTTAAATAATTTTCTGACAAAAAATGAATTTACAAGAAGCCTTGTTGGTGTTACATGTGAGATTTTAACACTGAAGTATAACAATAGTTTGTCTCCACAAATTTGTCTTTCTATGTACCAAGCTATTGCATTCTGCTGCTGAGATGTAATTAAGCCCCACCAATCAGCTTTACAAGAGTGCTAATAGGAAAAAGGATCATATAAAGTTGTTAATATGTGATCTATAATTAACATTAATAGCAGTTGTGTGGTTAAATGTCCCTTACATCAGCCTGAGAACAAATCTGTAGGTGCAAAGTTTATGAGCAAGGGAAGCACTGCAGATGCTGAACAACTGCCCATCTTGGCAGCTAGCAAAATGCTAGAGATGCTTCAGGAATTGTTCTGACCCAGAATGGTGACCTTGGAGCCCCGTGACAAGAAAAGAGTCTCTGGCAACCCTCTCCCTGGTCCTGTGATAGAGGTACTGAGCTTCTATGAGCTAGATGGTGGGAGCTGAGTGGGGGGAGTGCTGGGAGCTCCCTGGAAGGTCCATGTTCCCCTTCTGTACACCGTAATTCCTGGTGCTTTCTAGAGTATTTTGTGGGGCCAGGTCCTGTGGAATCAGTGCTGTGCAAAGTCAAACTTTCAGTAATGAGATCCAAAGCCTGTAGAGACCTTTTGGGCTCGAATACAACTCAGACATTTGGATACTTGCATCCCCTAAAAATCCTAAGATTATTTATTTTCTCTCTAGGAGTAGCTTTGGTGGTTCAACCCAAATGGGTATGTGACATTTTATGTGCCCTAAATCCTCATTATTGTTTCACAAGGTTGTATTGCTCAGTCTCAAAGTCGATGGATAACATTCTCTTTAATTAGAAAAGTAGTGTTATATCTCCTCTCTCCAGGGGTGCAATTTATTGCCCAAGTGAAAGGCAATGAAAATCATTATACCTTAAATCTTTATACCTTTAATCTCAGCCTGATGCTGAACACTTGACTACCTCAATCTTTTGTTCTCTGACCCAAACTGCCCTAAAACCAACTAACCATTTTGGCCCTCTATGCAATCATTGCGCGTTGCTGCGTGCTGTGTGTTTGCTGCGTGATATTTTATTTTCGCAAGTGCAAATTAGAGGGCAGAAAAAAGGGCAAAAAGTAGAGATGCAAACAGGAACAGTGAAGTGATATATGCTTGGCAACGAGAACTTGGAGTAAAACCGGGTATTAACTATGAGAAATGTGAAGTCCTAATTTCTCCCCAGCTCCCCAAGCAGAAGGACAGTGGAAATAAATGCTTTGAAGTAGGATATTCTCAGTGAATTAGAGTGAGTATTTTCATATTATCCTCCTAATAATGATTTAAGATGACTTTTGTATGAATTTAAGCACTATAAAGAAATGAAAGCCTGGGAGGAAGATTGTTCTGAGGAAGATTTCCATGAAAAATTATTGAGAATAACTTTCAAAAGCATTTAAGTGACTTATAGCCTACATTATCTGAACTTAAACTCTTAAGAGAAAACATTTTAAAGATGCCTGGGGGTGCAATTACACCATACTGCTGGAGCAGTCCAAACCATTCCCTTCTCTTTTTGTTCAGATTCTGGTCCAAGGCCCTGCTTTAGCTTTTCAACATTTTCAACAGTGCCTGCGCAGGGCCAGTTCAAACAGTATAACCAGCAAAATTAGCAATTTCTCCCTTTCAGGTTAGTAGGTTGAATCTGCTTAGCAAAGGATCCAGCCACCTCCTGAACATGTATGAGGGCAGGATGAGGTGACAGCTGCAACAGCTCTTCAGTATGATCCCCTGAAATGCACATTTTTACCCAAGAAGTACAGAAACCAAACTTTCAGTTTCAAAAATGACTTTAGAAACTAAACATGGATTTTTTTTTTTTTTAATTTTTATTTTTAACTAGGCATTCAGCTGCTGATTCATTTTTTATTAGCCCTCCCTTGGCTGTTTTACAAGGATTTTGCAATGTCCCAATGCACTTCTGGTCACCCTCTTGCTGTGCCAGACACCACATCCTGGCCACAGGTGTTTGCTGGGGATGAGCCTGGGGATGCAGCAGAGGGAACAGCCCCAGTGCCTGGCAGAGGCCGTGAGGATGCTCCAGGCAGGGCTCTGGGCACTTCTTTATGGGAAGGGTGACCAAGATCTCCCATCTGGCCCCAGCTCCCACCTGAACACTGTCACCTGTTCCTGCACTTTAAAAATGACACCCCGTTTCTTCTTCCCTCAGGGTCACTGGCTGGTTCGCTGGGTGGGAAACTGCTCTGGCACTTGTTCTGCAGGAATAGACTCCCCCACATCTCCCCCCAAGAACTGTTGTTCTTTGCCAAAAGCAACCTTTCATAATAAAAAAGTCCTTAATTCAGTTTAGTTTTTGAAACTTTTTGTTTCATTGTTTGTTTTTCCATGGAAAACGTGTGCTAACCCCATACAGTGTATAATGGTCATTTAGATTTTCATCTCAGTGTTGATGATACATCTCAAGTTTTGGATTTGTACAACTGATCTTGTTTGTACATACAAATTTTCTTCCTCATTATCTGGAGTGCTGTGTCCAGTTCTGAGCTCCTCAGTAGAAGAAAGACAAACTACTGGAGAGGGTCCAGTGAAGACCACAAAGATGATGAGGGGTCTGTAGCAAGAAGAAATTGCTAAAGAAGAGAGATTGTGGGAGCTGAGCCTGTTTAGTTTGGGGAAGACTGAGGGGGATCTCATTAATGCATATAAATAGCTCGAGGGATACGCCAGTAGGATGGTGCCAGACACTCCTCAGTGGTGTCCAGTGACAGCACAAGGAGCAATAGCCAGGAACCATAACGCATGAAATTTCACCTCTACATGAAGAACTTCTCTGCATGGAGGGTGGCCGGAGCCCTGGAACAGCTGCCCAGGGAGGGTGTGGAGTCTCCCTCCCGGGAGACATTCCACTCCCACCGAGATGTGTTCCTGTGTCACCAGCTCTGGGTGATCCCTGCCTGGCCAGGGGGGCTGGAGCGAGTGATCTCCAGAGGTCCCTTCCAACCCAAACCATTCTGGGAGTCTGTTATTTTAGGTCATTTATTTTGTAGTGGTAGAGAGGTGAAAAGCTTTTTGACTCCTTCCACGCCGCTTTTATATATTGGCCTGAGGAATGTCAAACTTCGGTAAAAGAAACCCCACTAGTCCGGGGCACGGCCACTCCTCACACGAAAGCAGCCCCGGCAGCGCTCCAGGACGGCGCCGACACTACCGCCCCTCCCGCCCCCCTCGTCGGGACAGCCCCGGAATGGCCGCTCCGCCTCCGCGCCAGCGCTAACCCGGAAAACGTTTAGAGGTCGCGCAGGGAAGATGGCGGCGCCCAGGCGGTGAGGGGAGAGCGGCGCAGCAGCCGCGGCCATGAGCGCCGCCCGCCGCTGCCGCCGGCCCTTGGCGCTCGCAGGTACCGCGGAGCCGCAGGGCTAGAGCGCCGGTGTGCGGGCGGGGTCGGGCCTGGCCGGGGTTGCTCTGTGGAGCTGTCCCCGGAGCCTGCACGGCCAATGTGTGTGCGTGTTCGCGTGTGCGGGGTGTCACCGTGCGCCACACTGCGCTATGTGTCCTCCACACGTGCTTGACTTTGGTGCTGTTCTATGGCAGCTGCTTCCTCTCAGTGCTGCTCTGGCAAGATAATCTTGTGGATAGTGTATATGGTAGTGGGATAGTACTATGTCGGACGGTACTCCATCGCCAGGGCTGCCTGAGCTCAAGCAGCGTTTGGACAACGCTTTCAAGGTCAGGGTGGGCTTGTTGGCGTGTCCTGTCGAGGGCCAGGAATTGAATTCGATGATCCTTGTGGGTCTCTTCTAGCTCAGGATATTCTGTGAGAATGTGTCTTTCTGGAGTTTAAAAGTGTATAAGAAACACTCAGAATTATTGGGACATGACTGCACTTCAGTTTTGGGCCCCTCGGGAAAAGAAAGAAAAGGAGGGTTGGAATGTGGCCAGGGAAGGGAACAGAGCTGGAGAAGGGTCTGGAGAACCAGAAGCAGTTGACGGAGCTGGGGGGCCTCAGCCTGAAGAAAGGGAGGCTCAGGGGAGCTTGCCAAGTTCTCCACAATTCCCTAACAGGAGGGTGCAGCCAGGTGCGGGTCGGGTTCTGCTCCCAGCAAACAAGGGACGGATAAGAGGAAGCCGCCATAAGCTGTGCCGGGGAAGTTTATATTGGATATTAGGCAAAATTTTGTCACTGAAGAGGTGGTCAGGCACTGGCACAAGCTGCACAGGGCAGTGATGGAGTCACTAACCCTGTAAGGGTTCAAAAAACATGTGGATGTAGTACTTAGGGACGTGGTTGAGTGGTGGACCTGGCAGTACTGAGTTAATATTCAGACTTTATTTTAAAGGTATTTTTCTTTAATGATTCCATGATTCTGCACTATCGTGTCTTTCGCCTACCTGAAGCAGCAAGCATTTTCCCTCACTTGACCCTGGTTCCCATTTGTTGGAGTGTCCTGTGTCACAGGCACTGTAGTCTTATTTAGGAGCAAACTCGTGGCAGAGAAGAAACTGGAATCTACTGTTCCCTTTTTTCTTGTTTTCCTTTAAACAGGATTATTTGTTTGGCGTCTGAGGAACACTGGCATATGGCAGATACCATGCCAGTTTGTGCATCTTTACCATGTGGCCAACGACAGGTTGATTACCTTTCAGTACTTTAACTTTCTCAAACGAATGGTAAGTTGAGTGTAGTTATCCCGTGTTTCTCGTTCACCCCATGTGATAAGTCAAAATAGAGATTAGTTGATAAAAGTAATGTTTTTCTTATTAGTCAAACTCAGGCAATTCTAAGCGTCTCCATTTTTCACTAAATCAGAGTTAAGACACTTCATATCCTAAAACATCTGAGGCTGGAGGAAACCTTTGTAGCAAGGACAGTGCTGCAAAGCCTCCTCTGCTTGACAGGAGGCTTCTGTGCCATTGAAATAGGGCACTCATCTCCTGTTGAGAAACATGACATAAAATTATTTTAAAATTATTATTTATAAAAAATGCTGATAAAGTCACATTTTGGCTAGCAGTCATACAAGTGGAACTCACTTGTGGAGATGGTGTGTTCTGAGTTAATCAGTATATTTGAGTCAAAATTCCTAAGCTCATTAAGTTAATGGGTTACATTTACAGTGTGCTATTAGTTTTAGGTATTAAAAGAGCTGTAATTATCATTCAAACCCTTGAAAATGCATCTTGTTCTTTGACCAGTTTTATCATATGTAAGTAGATGGTAGTAATTTTTTTAAATTGTGCTGCTGATTTGAACTGTATTCACATGGCTCATTCAGAGTTGCAGACCACTCTTCCTCATTGTAATTATTACTGTGTATTTGAAATCAGGATTAGTTGAAAGTTATGTCTTTCTATTCTTCTGGTGCTTGAAATATATAGAGTATTTTGGGGAAGAAATGTGAAGGTGAGTCTAAATGTTCTTTTTCTTATTCTGTCTTTATTCTGTGAGCTCTAAAAGAGAGCAAGCAACTCTCTCCTACTTTATTGTTCCGTCTATGTTCCTTTGAAATTCATTGTTTAATTAATGAACAAAAAGTTTGGCATAAATAATGATAGACTGGTGTGGGAGATTATTTTATATCATAGGTGGTAGACTGTATTTTTTGGCATATTTTTAATTTTTTCATTTCTTAGATATGCACAAGTTTGTACTTATATTTGTAAACTGCAGTTGTATGGGCATTTGTATATTTCTCTATTTAAAGGTGAATTTTGTTTGGTCAAATGATCTTGGAGGTCGTTCCAATCTTTATTATTCTGTGGAATTTATTAATTGTAAGTCAAGTCATGTTACGTGGTGGTTTTGAATATGGACAAGAGTTTGCTCTTGTAGCTATCAGGGAGGAAGTAAACTTATTAAAATGCAATTCTCCAAGCTTACATAAACATTATTGATTCAGCTGTGAGTTGTAAAGCTGCTTTTGTAATATTTAAACCAACTTCAGAAGCCTTTCTGTGTGTGAAATAAGTGTCTGAAATTCAGACTAACTGTTGTGTTATGGAAGTAATTCTCCTAACAGGAATAAAATAGCAATAATATTGTTGGTGTTAATAAAGTGAAATATCTTTATCTATTTGTTTTAACATGTCTCATTGTATTTAGTATGTAACACGATGCAACAAAGACCTCAGCCAACGAGCCAAACCCAAGTCCGATTCAATTGTGTCTCCTTTTCATGAGCTTCAGCAATTGGATCAGGAAAAAAAGGTTGTAAACAAAATTAGCCCAGTGTCACCTGTACATCAGCTGTGGTCTGAGACATCAAGCAGAAATGAGTTGAGAGAAATGAAATCAGCTGCAGAAGTGGAAGACTCAGTCATACCAGTGGGAACTGAATCCAAAGAAGACAGGCGATGGAAGGAAATGAAGCTACGGCTGGATGATTTGCCAGGAATTTTGGCACGCTTGTCCAAAATCAAGCTTACAGGTATTACTGGTAATTTTTCCTCATTTTCTGCATTCTGCTTGATAGCAGAATTCTTTGGGATCTTACTGGTATGGTTTAGGTTTGCATGTGATAATTCCTACTTTACTGATGCTAAGTTGGATCAGTTTCATCAAGTATGTGCTATGAAAATTGTTTTATGGAAGCATTTAATAGTTTTCCCATTACATTTTTTGAAAAACAATGAGAGGAGCTTTTGTCCTACTGTCAGCTGGTTTCTGGGAAATAAGCAAGCATTAGTAGACAGACTAAGGTGGAACGGGGTAAGGAAGTGAATTTACAAATATTGTGTTCAGTATTTGAAGTTGTCTTGCTTAAGTTCACCAGTGCTTGGTCTTATTTACATACCCTTCACTGTAGTACTGCTGGATGTGAAATTAGCACTAGAAGTCCCAACATAAAATAATCCAATTGGTTTCCTGTATTAGAAAGGAAAATGTTTGAGTCTGACCAATTCAATTTTATAGAAGAAGATCTGATTTACTTTTCAGTCAGTGATAGAGTTGTCTCTTCAAACCAGCAATTTGTTAGGCAATTGCCTTGTAGCCTTAACTACTTGTTCAAGTAGTACTACTTGACAACTATAAGTTACTGCTTTGCCAATAGGTAGTACTATGAATACTTTTATTTCAAAGGAAGCTCTAATGATCTGACCAAAGCCTTACATCTCGTCTATGATAAAATATAAAGTCCAAAATCAGAAATCTAAGTCCTTGCCTGAGTGCTCTCCAGTGGGTCAAGTGAACTCCTGATAACAGGACTGTTCTTTGCCATAAAAAATTTGTTATAATGAATGTCCTGAATTCAGTTTACTTTTAAAAACTTCTTTGTCTTGCAATATGTAAGTTTTCATTGTTTGTTTTTCTGTGGAAAAGTCTTGCTGACCACATTGAGTGTATAATGGTAATTTACATTTTTATCTCAGTCCTGCTGATGCATCTCGTGTTTTGGATTTGACACAACTGATCTTGTTTGCACATCCAAATTTTCTTCCTCATTGTTTTTAGAAAGCCTGAGGGCATTTATTTTGTGCTGGTAAAGAGTTTAATAAGACTAAAACATGTATTTTTGATATTTTACTATGACACTTTAACATATTAGACTTGGAAATTTTAGACTGTGGTTATATAAAGCTCTCACTAGCACATTCAGCACTTATGAGGATCATTTGCGGCAACTTTGTGGTACATACAGCTTCAATTATTGCTTCATCTTTCTTTCTGCATTATACCTTTTTTTCCCCCATGCTGTTCAGTTTTAGTAATACTTCGTTTCTGTTGGGCTCACCATGGGTAACTTGGAAGTGCTTTGTGAGGCATATTTTCATTGAGGTGATTTTATTGATGTGTGTGTTACATGAAATTGAATGCGATGCTAGCTGTTGAAGTAGAACTAAATTAAAAAATTTCACTAGATCCAGAAGTGAAGACTTACAATGATGATCAAGGGGCCAGAGAGAGAGAAAATGAATTATTGTTTGAAAGCACTTTAGATGTTTTTTTAGTGCTTGCTGATGGATAAGCTCAGTGCTTGTACCACATCTCAGTGATACTGGTGCTCAGCTTCAGCAAGATGTGAGGGTGTCATTTTCAAGGGGAAACAGTTTAATGTCATACTTTTTTATGTTGCATCGGAGTTGCTGCAAAACTGTTCAGCAGTTCCTGGTAGCCTCTTTTAACCAGGCAAGAACCCCTCTGGATTTAAAACAGGGTATACAAGGCAAGGGTTAAGGAATTTCATTCCCTTCAGGATTGTTGTTTTCTATGAGAGTGCCTTTTGAGGTGTAAGCTTGCTAATTTCTTAACAGCTGTACAATTTTTAATCCAGCTTGCAAGCCTCTTGGGAAAGGGACTGTGGTTTTAGTTTGTTTCTGTTTCTGCTGTTCCAGGAAGACTTTTTGATCCTAGGTAAGTGTGGTAAACTTTACCTGTTGAGAAGGTATAGAAAGATACAGAAAATAACTTAACCTCTTTTCTTGTGATCATTTTGGGTTTGGTGTGCAGATTTTTTGGAAGTGGAAAGTGTAAAATAGTAAGTTGGGTGAAGAGGACTTTGTAGGAGAGGAGTTCTGTTGTTGATCTTTATTGGTCATGGGATAGTGTAGGAGATAAGCAGGAATAATACTATGTCTAATATGTAGAGCCATGAAAATTTTTTCCAACTTGTGTAATCATTTAGACAGATTTTATGTTTTGTAAAGACAATAGTGTTGTAGTTCTTTGATTTTATTTTTTTTTAAAGAAGAATAAATTCTCTGAGGTCAGTTTTTAAGTTGCAAATGCCGTACTTAGTATTTTGTTCCTTTTGCCTATGAAGTTCTGATAGATCTCATGTCCTATGTGTTATTTTTGGCAGACACTTAATTAATACTTTTTAGAGTATGAATTAACAAAAAAACAAACTCTGCATGATGCTAAAATGGGACTTCCTTATGCTCTGTTCTTTTCCTGCTGCTGCTGCTGAAAAGAGATTTATTGTTTGTAGTATGAACTGTACTTCACCCTGGAAAAGAAATGAGTTTTGCTATTTCAACACCCTCCTGCTTCATGTAAACTGCAGCTTTCATGACTCTGCTGTTAGAAGCTCCGCCTTAAAAACAGGAATAGATTTTTGTTTATATTCTTTTGCCATAGGAAACAACTAGGAAACTATTAATTAAATGTCACATAATCTACCTTTTTGGAATCAATTTCCATCCATTCCCATCTCTGTGGTGTTTTATGTTGGTTGCTTTCTGAACAGCTGTATCCTACCATGCAGGCACTTGGAAAGCTAATGCATCTATCTGATAGGTTTTCTGAATTATAAATGCATTGTTTTGAACTTGATCCTAAAGTTAATGTGTAACTGAAAATAGAAGAGAGACAAGGAAAGAAATGGGAATTGGAGGAAGTTCTGGCGATTCATAATGCACACACACACTAGCAGTATCAGGTTGTCTTGTCTTCTTAAATTTAATTTTATTTAATTTTAGATTTAGGTAATGTTTTCTCCACGGGTTGCAGATGAAAACTCAGATGAGCTATATGGAGAACGACAGGAAAATAAAAGTTCAGTTTTTAGTTTGGGCAAACTGATGAAAGCATGATATGAAAAAAGCCGAGTATTCCCTTAGATAATGTTCTACCGTTTGTGAACATTTCCTTTTTGTCGCTTCTATAGCAGTTGCTCTTTCTGTGAGGACAAGCAGCTAAATTGGAGCAGGCTGTCCCAACCCTGGAAGTACTCAAGGTCAGGTTTGATGGGGCTTGGAGCAGCCTGGGTTAGTGAAAGGTGTTCCTGCCCATGGCATGGGGTTGGAAGTAGAGTATCTTCAAGGTCCCTTGCAACACAAACTGTTCAGTGATTCTGTGATGTACAGCACCCTGTGTCTTTAAGAAAAGACTGAGTGTGGCACTGAGTGCTCTAGTCCAGTTGACAAGGTGGTGATCACAGTCTGGACTGAATGATCTTGGAGGTCTTTTCCAGCCTACTTGAATCTGTGATTATGTAGCACCTGTCTGAGAAGTGGATCAACATGGGTGGACAAATACCCTAATTTCTGAACATTTTCAGTTTTGAAGACTAAACTAGAATTTTTTTTTCCTATATCTTGTTATAAGAAAAGAATTCTTTTGTGTGTAATAGGAAAAAGCTGGAATTTATTGGATTAATTTCTTCTGTATAGGTTTGTGTCTGGAATAGTGATCCTCTAGCACAAATGTGCTGAACCTAAAATCAGAGGCTTGTGATATTTGCTACTGATTGAAGATGTGATTGTGAACATCCTGCTTCATCTCTTGTCTGTTGTGTATTGGTGACAAGAAGATGATGAAGATCCAGTTTTGATAATGACTCTTGACTCTTACCAAACTGCAACAATGACTAAATAATGGGCCTGTGTTGTGTTTGTGGGCTGAAAGTCTGGTAACAGCAGCTATAGTAAAAAAATGTGTGTGCTTTAGTGGAGTTCTCATATGTTCCCAATTGATTCTGGAATAATAGCATTTATTCTTTAAATGGTAACTTCAGTATAGCCAGAAACTTTGACAAAGATTTATTGGTTGTTATTGTTCTGATTATTGCTAGTCTACATTTATTAACAGTTCTAAATATATTTCATATACTTGTCAAAGTAGTTCTTTTGTTATTATTAAACCAGTAACTATTATCCCTTCAAAGAAACTAAAGTTAAATAGTGGTAGCTTTTTGGCAATTGGTTTTCCATGTTACAAAAAAAAAAAAAAAAAAAAAAAAAGAGACCATTATTACAGTTCATTTTTAGCAAAATATCTTAAAATTGTTTAATGGTGAGAAGAGGTTATCTGCTCTGTTTGTAATATTTCATTTGAATTTTGCATGATTTGGTACAGACTTGTTTCAAATCATTGTCCCAAATTTAAGTTTGCTTCAGGAGCTTTGCCTTTATTAGTGTGCAGGTTATATAATCTGTTATCAAAAATATGAACTGCCTAAACAAACCTGGATTTACAAAGGACATGGTGGTCAGGTGGGTAGCACTAAATACTACTGCTGTAATTGGCTTTCCAGAAACCAAAGTGTGAAAAATCAGGAAAGAATATTTCTTCAGCTTTTGGAAAACTACTTTCTTTAAGGGTATATAAACATCTTCAGTAAAGCAGTGAAATTATTTATTGAAAAAAGAGTACAAATGCATTTGCTTTTCTCCTTCCTTATGTACTGATATATCACCAGTACAGGAGTAGAGGGGAATTCTAGAGCAGGACTGATTTGCTTTGGCTTTCTGTGCTTTTATTTTGGCTTGGCTACTTTTTAATAGTAGGTAAACAAAATATGGCATAGTGATTCACATGATATAAACACAAAGAGTTTATAAAGGCAAAGCACATTGTTATGAAGTGGAAAAGGAATGTAAAGAACACACTAAACTTTTGGACTGTATTTTTATTCCAGAAACATTATAATTTAGTCTTTTTCACCAATCCATTAGCATTTTCTTTTTCTTCTACATTGACGTGGGAGGCAGTGTCCCCTGTTGATTTTTGTTAAAGCTAAAAATGTTTAAAAGACTGAAAGTAAGGCTTAGGCTGAGATCATAATTTTAAATCTTGGCTTCCTTTTGAAGAGCATGTATAATGCCAGCACCCATCAACAAGTCTTGAAAGGATCGATTCCATCTATTATGCAATAAGGTGAAGTTAACTTGGCCCCTAACACACTAAACTAACAGGGATTAAAAAACAGAGTAAATGACCTAATTCCTTTGATATGATCTCAGTTAAATAAACTTTTCCTCCACGAGGGAAGTTGAAGAATAAATTATTACTTCCACAGTTAAAAAAAATAATCTTTCCAATCCAAAGGAAGCATTTTCCTATTTACTGCTAATGTGTTGTATTGGAATATCTGAGCAATGAGGGAAGCAGGGGATGCTTGGTGTGTAAACTCTGGCCAAGCAAGAAAAAATACGTAATACTTAATGGGATGTACTGTATTATTTTTAAATGAGATCCTGATAAGTCATGCTGAAATGACTGGCTAAAATTAATCTGGAGAAATCAATGGGGAATTTAATATGCTGTAACTGTACAGTGTTAGAATTTCTTTGCGGTCAGGGTACTGATAATGTTATACTGATTGCCAATCCATTCCATCTTTCTTCCCCAGTAAATGAGTTGGTGTTTTCCTATAATAAGTTGGTGTAAAGTGCTCTCTAAGAAAAATTTTAATTAAATTTTTGTCTAGAAATGAGCGTGTGATTTATTGTGCAAAAAAATGAATGTAATCACTCTTGGAAATGCAAACGCCACTGTTCACTGCCATTTTCAGCACATTTTTAAAACTCTCTCGGTTGTTCCAATGCATTTCATATTTTCTTGTGCATTCCTAAGGAGGTTTCAAGAGTTTGGAAACTAACATGGTGTTATATTTAGATAATAAGTAAGATCTAGTCATGTTCATTTGTCTGGGGAAACAGCAGAATCTGTGGTTCTTTCAGAGCTGCTCAGAAGGGTAAAGTTCTCTCATAGATCCACTGTATTGTAGAAGTAGCCTATGAATCTGTAACAAGGCAAAATAATTAATACCTATAATATGCATGTTATTATAATAATATTCATCCATCAATGGATTTTAATACTTAGAGAAAAGTTTTGATGAGCAGCAAGTTTTCTCCACTGTGTTTTCAGGATTAAAACCTAAGGTTCTTATGCAGGCACAGTTCTTAAAATGAGCACTTTGCATGTGCATCCTTACTGGCAGGTCTCTGCCATGACATTTAGTTTTTCACCTCAAGTAGTGCTGCTTAATAGATAATCCAGGTATTTTCAGTCAGCAAAGATTATTTATTTGTCATTTAACTTCAGACAAAAAGGAGACTTTGTAGGAATCGGGAAAATAAGAATATTTTGGTGCTTTGATTTAAGGTAGCTGAGGATGGAAGCATGTAACTACATCAGAATGTTATTTAAATACCTTCTGTTTAACGACTAATAACTTTAGATTGTAAAGTTTAAGGTCATGAGCAAGATGTTCCATAAGTATGCTGACTTTTATGGTATAAGAAATTTGTCATGTCATACTATTTCTTGCAAAACTGAGGTTTTTGAGACCTGTTATTTGGCTAATTACAATATTAGGATTGAAACCTGGTTAATTTTTATTTTAGGGATGTGACTTGCAGTACTGTACTAAAGTTACAATTTTGCATGACAAAACTGAAATGGATTTTTATGAATCCACTCCAGTGTTGAGGCCATTAAGTGTCGTTGGGTCTCTGTGATGAGATGATTGTACTTTCAGCCCAAAGTGGGCATGTCAAATAGGAGCAGTGGGAACAGAGACTGCAGTGAAATTACTGTAACTACATGCCCCAAGTCCCTTTTTGATTCTGCACTGCTTAAATTCTTGCTATAATTTGATATAAAGCATATATCTCAGAGTGGGATTTTTTTCTTACTGTTTTTCTACTGTGTTAGACTTTGCAGTGATGTGTGAGTTACTGGAACAAATATCTGTCCTGTGCATTTTGTGTGGGGCAGTTTGGTCCTGTAGCAAATCCATAAAGTAGGGAATACAGAGACACAGGTTGTATCCTCACATCTTTTCCTAATGTGCTGCTGCTTTTGGGTTCTTTATTTCTCATATTTGATTTCTTTATCTAGAATGTTCTTATTAAATGTGCCCAGTTCCTGGAGCTACTATGAGCCATAAAAATATCAAAAAGTTAATCTGCACTAGACTTCTTTCAGGGTTTGAAAGCCGTAACTCTGGTGTTATGTACAAACATGTTTTCTTGCTGATACTTTGAACTGTGCTCTCACTTGTGTTGCAGCTCTGGTCATCAGCACTGCATCCGCTGGCTTTGCCATGGCCCCGGTCCCTTTTGAGCTCACCTGTTTCCTGCTCTCCTCCTTTGGAACTGGCCTGGCATCCTGTGCAGCCAACTCCATCAATCAGGTCAGTCCATCTCTTCATCTGTACAGCAAACTTGGTGGTGTCCTGGCTTCTGAAATGCTGCCAGGAGTGTGACTGGATGGCTGGGAGTGCTGTGCCTTCAGATGTTGCTGGAGCTCTGAGCTGCTAAAACTGACACTGCAAAAGTAACACATGCCTGAGGATTCAAGTGGAGTTGCTAGGAATGATGTGTTTATCTAAAATGGAGTTGATGAGGTTTTAAGCCTCACAATAATAATGTTTATCTTGGTAATACCCAAGCCTAGGTACTTGGAAATGACTGGAAGAATTGGGTAATTGGAGTGTAAGAATAGCCAGTGGGCTCCAGCCTTATGGGCTGGATTTTTCAGTCGTTTTATTGTATGATCTTGTTGGAACTGTCTTAAGAGTGGTTCAGATCCACTTTAAACGTCTTCAGTGTGACTTTGTCCAGTCTGGGTTCATGGTATCTCCTGCACATCTGCAGAACATACTGAGAACCTCCATTGTATGGAGGTTGTTCCATTCTAGAGATGTTCCAGGTTCCTCAATTTGAACTTCCCTGCATGTGCCAACGTGCCTTTGGAGCTTGATGCTGTTATTGGCTCTCCTGCACTCACCTGTGGAACACAGTGGCTCTTGGGCTCTCCCTACCTCCCAAAGGAAAGCTTAACTAGTGAGCAGTTGCTAACACTTGTGTAGTAGCTGTGGTCGGTCACTTTCAATTGTAAATGTGGCCTGGAAAAAGAAGGAGCAGCAGCAGTGCCATATGTCAGAGCACTTCATGGTTTCAGCAATCACTTGTGAGTCCTGGGACTCCAGTAATGGAGGTTTCCTGTGATCCACACCCTGGAGTCAGCTTGGTTGAGTTGGGCTTTTTGATGTTTACACCTCAGTTGTAGGCATGTGATGTGTTTTCCGGGATTGCACCCATCAGCACACATTTTGTTCAGCCTGAAGTAAGTCCTATTTACTCTTTTAGCAGGTTTATTCAGTGTTTATTTCACTGAACTTAAAACTGGGGCAGGCAGCAAACTGTTTTCTCTGCAAAATGGGAAGGATGATGCATGATTTTTAATTGTTTGGAAGTGTTTAGGTAGCCTGCCTAACTTGGAAACACACAGATAAAATTATTTTTCAAGGCTAATAATTCACACTATTTTCTGAAGGATACATTTAGTTATCATGTACGTATTTTTCACACAAAGGCTGGGTAGAAAGGCTGCCATAATTAAGGTTAAGTTTTTCTGGGTTTTGATACAATTTTAGATGTACCTGTTTTCCTCCCCTTTTTTTCTTTACTACCTTTCTAATATTAAAAATTAAATTTATGGTTGTCATTTGAAATATTTACTGGCATATGTACCTTCACTTTTGATGTGGATACTACTGGACTAAGAGAATTAATGATTGCTTATTTAGAACTCCTGTGCCACTTGTCTTGAGATTTTGCTAGATTTTCTGAGAGGTGACATTCACACACAAATAATTGGTTTGCTTTGTCTTCAGCTTCCATGCGTTGCTCATTGTATTTTGTCCCAAAAGTAGACACTTTTTAAACTCTTGGAAGCCATTTTTTGAACTCTTGAATTACTCAGGAGTACAGGAATTCTGTGCTGTGATTTGGAATTGGACACTTGGGATAGGAAAGGGGAGTTAGGAGGAGTGCTGGGGCTTGTAATTCACTCTTTATTCACGGCAAGTTACTCCAGCCTCACGGTGTGTCAAAGTGCCTTTCACAATTTCAGCTGAACACTTTAAATTTTCACACTCGCTCATGTTGAGCCACTTTCCTGTGTAGAGAGACTTTGAATGCAGATTAGTCCTACTAAAAAAAATAAAGGAGTAGAGTTGGTAAGGAAGCAAAAGGAAAGAGCTGTGGTTGCTGATCTGTTGCTTATCAATGGATCCTTTCAGTCGCTGAGTACCCTTTTACCAGTGTTACCGTGTCTGAATTGGCTGGGAGTTTAATTTTCCATAAATACTTAAAGCTTGGGTAATCCATCTTGACTGTGGGGAAGGAGCACATTTGACTTGGAACTTCCTTTATTGCTACTTTGCTCTGTCCATTGCTCCCCATACGCATCCACTTCTCTGTCAGCTCATGACTCATGTTTCCCCTGTTGCTCCTCACTATCCCTTTAAGGACCTTTTAATATGATAACCATCTTTCCGCTTCCCATATTGCTATAAATCTGTACATATTTAAGGGCAACTCATCTTTCCCACTCCTTGTTTTCCTGATAAATCTATGTGCACAATTTGCAGTCCCCCCATATGTTGTGGGAAGGTGAAGTGTGAATTGTGTAAGATTCTTCCCTGTGATTTAGGACAGGATGTGAGGAACCTGGTCCTGTGCAAATGTAATGAAGATTCATGGAAGTATTGATAGAAACTTGTAACTGGTCAGGTTCTGAGCTTTGAGGGAGTTTTCCTTTTTTTTTTTTTTTTTTTCTCTTATCTCAACTACTTGATTTTAGCAGTCTGATAAGAGCTGGGACGGTTTTACCCTCAGTGAATTAAGCTGTATTAACTATTTAAGTTGACTTAAGTCCTGGGGTGGGAGCCAGGCCTATGCTAAGTTGTACACAAACACCAAAACATTGTGTTTTATTTCTTTACACAGTTGGTCTGAAACAATCTTCTAATTATCACTTTCTCCTTGTTTTCAGATGGTTGTATGTCGTACTTTTAACTTCTTTTTTCTTGGCTGCAAGAGCCAGAAAGTTACAAAAATATGCCTAAGTGGAGATCCTTGCCCCACTTTCACTGTTTTTAACAAGAAAGCAATAAAAAAAACTGGTGCAAATTGACAAAAATACTTTGTATTTTTTATTGTTTATAGAAGTACAGCCTGGATATTTATCCATATGTGTATTTAGAAAAAGTTTCACAATCCCCAGGTTCTAAATTCCAGCAGTGCTTTCCAAGGGAAATAGGAAGAAGACATTTTGATCGTGATCCTGTGAAATTGGTCAATTATTTTTAAGGAGATTGTGACTTATTGTTCTGTAACTTGAGAGTGAAGAAGTGAATTGGAAAATGCAGACAAAAAATACAAAAGGGAGAGGTGGTGCCTGCAGTACAGCAAGGTAATTCTAAAAACATTTATTTAGAAAATGCTTGGAATAATTGATGTCAGACAGAAGTTTTAGAGAAACAGACTCAGGCTGATAGAAAATGTTGTGAATTCTGGGGATCTGGATAAATATCAGAGGGTCCTTGGGTTTTCCTGTGGAGTGTGTTGGATCTGTGGGGGAGGAAACTCCTATGGGAAGATGCCAGAGAACAGATAGTGTTTTATTTCTCTTGTCTTCCACCAGTGTTTCTGCCTGTGCCTCACTCCTTCCTATCACAATACTTCAGAGTGTACCTCACACCTAATCCAGCATTGCAGTGTCTCCCAGAGCCGGTGTTGCCTTGTTCTCTTCCACATCATCCAACACCATGTTATGCCCTCCAGCCCTTCAGAATTGTACTACAACATGTCACCACTTCTCATTCCCACCTGCAAAAATGGCTTTTGTCCTTTTTTTTTTTTCCATCTTTCTAACTGCATTCTTACTTTTTTTCATCATTGAAGTAGCTTAAAATTATTTCAGACAGGTGTTTTTTATTGGTATTCTGTCTTTTGAAAATAACTCTTATTTTACAGTGGATTTTAAATAAAAAAAAATCAGATAATGCTTTTGCCAAGGACTGGATTGAGATACATGGTGTCTGTAACATTACTAAGCTAGCCAAAACCTCCAGAAAATCTCATAAGAAGGGATCAGTCTTATTAATTGTAGTTATGATAAGGAAATGGAAATATATTCTGGGGTGTTGTGTGGCAAACAAATAAATGCTTTAGAGTTGTTCCTTACAAGTTACAAATAAATTAACTCTTGGTTTTTTGATGAGTGAAGGCTAATTTTGTAACTTCTTCTTTCCCATACTCCAGAAGCTTTCATAGAAGTGGAGTGGGAGATTATATTAAATTGGTTAATAATCTTTCGGTTTTTCATAGCTTTGGTTTTTGATGATTTTTGAAAGCTCACTCAAGCTTCAAGGTATGAAGGCTTAAATTTATATTAGAGAGAAAACATGTCATTTTTGAGGATTCTAAGGTAGTCACCTCTGATTTATGGAGGAGGAGATAAAACATGAACAGGTGTTTACAACACAATACATGGCATTACAATGTTAAAAGAATCACATGCACATCTTATATGTCAAGTACATTCTTCTGTAACTGCGGCATGGTTAAAAAGTTGGAGAGAACTATAAAGATGAAAGTGGGATGTTTAAAGTGGTTTGAATTTAGTAACTGAGAGATAAAATGATGTGCTTGGGTTTGACTGATGGTACCTTGACAAGGAAGTACACTGGGCTGAATGTCTTAGCTGAAGTTACCTGGAAATGAGGAATACCGTAAATATGTTATCCGGCATGAGAGAACAAATGTAAGTTAATATCCCTATCCCTTCAGGGTCTGATCTGATGGCTGTGTTTTGCTTTTAAAGTCTCATCTTCTCCTGACAGCAGTGATTCCTTAGAAGTGTAGCTGTAAGGAATGGGAGGGTTATTGTTAAAATAATGGAGTGAAATTCGGGGTTTGAGCTCAATTACCAGCCCAGGGAACCTGCATGTGATCTTTGGTGTAAGACAAACTATGAAGGCTGAATAAAGTAAAAATAGAGCAACGTTTCCTCCTGTTGTCAGTCCACTTACTGGATTATCCTCACTGAAAAAAAAGTCTGGTCTTCTTTTATCTGGTCTGTATTGTCTTTTGAGTTTTGAAACCATCACCTCTTGTCCAGTCACAACAGGCCTTGCTAAAAAAGTCTTTCCTCATCTTATAAGTCTTTTTTAAGTATTGAAAGGCTGCAATGAACCTTCGCTTCACCAGGTGAACGCAAATACGTTTCCTAGCTTTTCCCAGCCTTTCTCCATAGCCTCCTCTGGACTTGCTCCAGTAGCAGCTCCACATCCTTCCTGTACTGGGACCCCAGAGCTAGAGACAGCTTGGCTGGTGCTGTCTCACCTGAGCAGAGTAGAAGGGCAGAATCAAAAATTTTTTTTTGCTGTCCACAAAAAAAAAAAAAAAAAAACCAAACAAACAAAAAACCAAAAAACCCACAAACTTTTAAAACTCTGCTACAGGGAAAAAACCACCACCCAAGGGTTAAAGTAATACATAGAAAGTGGTGGCTAGTGATAGATGCTAGGGTTATTGATGAAGTGGAAAATAAAAATAGCATGATTCTGTCTCCTGTCCCCTTTCTCTTTAATCCCAGTAAAGAAATTGAACACAAAGAGAACAGCAGTAGTTCTGTTCCCCAAAACCAGCTGTGTTTTTGGTGTTATCTCCCTACCAAACTTCTCCTACCAAAGTATTTTATTGAATGTCCATGGAGTGGGAACTTTTTATTCTGATGCTAATGTTATTAATATGCTCTGCTTCCCTCTGTCAGATCATATAACCCACCTCCGCTCAGTGCGGAGGAAGTTTTTGCTAAGTAAACTCCTTAAAGTTATTTCTTGCCCACTTCTGAAATCTCTGAAAATTTATTTTGTTGCTCCTTTCCCTCACAGATTACTGCACTGTTGGAATGAGAGGACTCATTTTAAATGCCAACAAGATTTGCTCCATACAATGTATGTAAAAATGATATAGTTGAATGATTGAGGTGATTTAGAAATAGTCTAAAATGGCTTTCCAAGGTTTTGGCTTTCCAGGTTGGAGTAATTCATGCCTAGCTTATAGCACCTTTCCTCTCCTGTCTCTGGAATGATCCCACTGGCAGGCGTTTACCATTTTCCTGGGCATGGCGAGTGTCAATCAGCTCAGTCAGGCCACACTCCCAGTTGCTCATTTAGGATTCATACCTGATGCATCTCTGTCTGTCTCTGAAGTCCCTTTGTTTTGACTGAACTGATCGCCTGCAGCAGCCGCCTGGCCTTTCATCTGACCCCCTCCCCATTCCTGCTAGTGATCAAACAACTGACAGGAGGGGTTATTAAAACCTGGTGTTGAACTCCACACTTCAGGACTGTCAGTGGCAGAGGCAGCCTGGGATCTAATTTACAGTGGATAATAAATTTAAGAAAAGTGCAACACTGGAAGTCTATCTTGTGCTCTAAAGTGTGTTGATATATGCTGCTTTGATATTTTAACTGCTAGGCAGCCTTCATTAGTGGTCATTGAAGATCATAACTTACAGTTCCAACAGATGATTCATAATTGCAACAGTTGGATCAAGTTAGCATGGTGGAATTGTTGATATGGAGTAGGACTAGCTCAGCTTGTGAGGATGTATTTCATGAGCAGTGAGAATGATGAGCATTAGTGAGAACCAACCTCTGAAGGACCGATACATTTCAAATGCAAAAATTATATTTGCAGAGCATGAATCATTTGACCTACAACTGAAGCTTGATAGAGAGTCTTCGAAAAATACTGTAATGCATATCACTGTTGAAAGAAATTCTTTCTCACATGCATATTGTGTGAGTATGGTAGGCAAAGAGTCTTAAAGTGGATGGATTCAAATAACCCTTAGGGACTTAGACTCCAGTCACCTCTGTGATGTTTAACAAAGACAATAAAAAAGAGTATAATGATGTCTTTGTTACTACTTTCCTGCCCTCTGTGGCTCTCACTATTGGCATAAAGCTTCAGATTCTAGAGAGTTTAAGTAAAAATGTTTAGATCTGATTCTTACTTGTGTTGCATCTCATATATATTAAAATCTAACAATGATATAAACAGTGGATAAAAAATAAATTTAATGTTGTGTCTCCTTTTTATGGATCATCCTACTTCCTGATTTGATAAAGTTGGTTTTCTGTGGATGCACAAAGTAAGTATGGGCCATTGTTAACAGGGCACACTCGCTTTCTTTGCCTGGTTGCATTGTTGATGAGCAGCTAATTTCCTAAATGAGCACCAGCAAGGTGGTAGGGTGGAAAAGGGGAATTTTTGGAGATGTTAGTGTGGGGACTGGAGTCTCCTTTTCCCTGCAGGGACAGAGCAAGGTGTCACAATCCGCTCAACACGAGCGGGAGTCGTGATGGTTCATTTGACCCCAGGGTGCAAAAGACAAAAGGCAAGAGACTCAGGTTTGTTAAGCAGAAAGCAGTAATACAGTTTATTGCATGCTAACAATCAAGTTTTGTGATAGAGAAAAGATGGGATATAGCTACCAACAGACGGGACGCATGCTCATGGCCGTTCCATGAGACAAGACACGTCTTCAATCCGTTGGGGAGAAAGAGATCTCCAAGTCATCCCTAAGAAAGTCACTTTTTATAGTCCTTTTTCAAAGCGAGTGGCTTCTGGCCAAAAGGTGGGAAGATTTATGGACTGTTGCATGTGGAGATCATAGCCCCGTGACACAGGTGCAGGGACAAGGTGCGATAACCAGCACCCTGCAGCGTACCATGACAAGCACCAGGCACAGCTACAAACAGTCCTTGGCCCGCAAGCCTCCACCTTGGCCAGGCCAGAGCTCCGGTTCAGGGCAAGTGGTGCAATCTCAGGTCCCAGTCTCTGATGATGGTTGTGAGGCAGATCTGAGAAAATTTAGGAACCGACTCTTACACAAGGGAAATGGCCTTGTGATCCTCTGTTTTCTTTCCATCTGAAACTGTTCTTTTATCTGCGTGTTGGTGATTGACAAGAGCTGGGTGTGAACAGATTCCTGTTATTCTGAACTACCGGTGTGATTGACAGGAGCTTTTGGGTGGCAACTTCAGAAGCCCCTTAACTTCTGTGCATACACAGATCCTTGAGATGATGCATTTGGATGCAACAGGAAGTTTTGCCTCATTAGCACCACACTCACAGGTTTGTGGAAATACAGGGTGCAAGCAAGATAGGGGGTAAGAAAGAAATAATTTACCAAGTGGTGGATTGTCAGGGGTACTTCAGTGATGTGGGGTTCCCTTTAGATCAGTGCCAGATTTCCCCTGGAAACCCTGATTGTGGACAGAACAAAGGAATTTCAAAGAGCTGAAATGAGGGAACGCGAAGAGAGGACTAGACATAAGGGAAAAACTAGTACTTAATAAGATTTATCTGGCCTTTTGATCCGTACGGGTATTGCTTTTCTAAGCTTAGAAGAGTGAAAATAACTTATTTTTTGCCAGTCTTTAAGTACATGTTTTGACATTTCCAAGTAGCTCAGAATTCCTTCAGCAGTGCAAGTATTAAATTCTAACCTTATTAGATAAGTAGTGAAATGTCACTTTCTTTTGTAATTTAAATGGTACCATAGTCAACCTGTTTATTGCCTTGAATTAGGCTCCTGACAGTTTCAGAAACGGCAGTACGGGACCTAGTGTGCTTTACGAAAAATAGAAACAATGTGGCAAAGTGTGACTTAAAACGGTTGGGGAATATTATTTCCTGGCTCCCTGAAACAGCCTACTGATACCATTTCTTTGGGAAATAGCTCATTGAAACACAAATCCAGAGCATTCTTGCAGTCCCTTTCTTTTTGAATTATTTCAGGGTTCTCATCAAATTTCCATTGTTAAAAAATATTACATAAATACCATGAGTTCAGATTCTACTTTGTCATCTTAGCATTGGAAAGGATTTATGTGCAGTAAAACTGAGTAAAAGTCCTCTTGCTTTAATTTTCCATTACTATTGTCTCTGTTAAGATAAAATTTCATTCTGCTTTGACTTTTGACCTTGTTCCACACTCTGGTTGTTAACTGCCTGTGAAGAGTTGACCTGCCTAGGAGAGAGCTGATTGTGTTTTGCTGCAAGCTGGGGCTGGAGTAAGTACTCACATGCTCAAGTTTGTATGGGCTGCAAGAAGTTCAGCTGTCTTGTGTGGCTTTTGACTTATTTTTTACAAAGCTGCAAAGCCTTACAGGAAGGTAGGGCAATGCTGGCTTTTCTGACCTGATCTGCCACAGCTTGGGACAGGCAGGTGTCCCGGGGGAATCATCCCTTTGCTGTAGCTTGTAATAGAGAGAAGGAAAAAGAGGTACCTCTAGGATATGAGAAAAGGGACAGGGAGGGTCTTGGCGCACCTTTTCCTAGGAAAGAGTAAAAAAGAAAATGGTATGAATGCTCCCCTCTGAAAAGGGAAAGGATCTTTCTTGTGGAGTTGCTGGGACTGCTGGAACTGTGAGATTAAGAAATTGAACTCATTTTCTAAGGATCTTTCATGTGAAGAAACTCAAACTGACCATTTCAGTTTTCTGTAGGGGTCTGGTATATATGTGGTTAAGTATCTCTGTGGCCCGTGCAGTAATCACAGAATCATAGATTCATAGAATATCCTGAGTTGGAAGGGACCCATTAAGATCATGGAGTTGTATACAGGTATGTTGGTTTTGTGCAACCTGGTTTTTGATAGCTGGGGGACCACAGCGGTGGCTTCAGTGAGAAGCTGCTGGAAGTTTCCACCATGTCTGGCAGAGCCAATCTGATGGCTCTGAAGATAGATGTGCTGCTGGCCAAGTCTGGGCCAATTAGGGATGGTGGTAACTCTTCTGTGATAATAGATTTAAGAAGAAAATCAAAACAAAGGGCACACAGTTTTTCCTCTAGTCAGAGAAGAGGAGGAGGTCAGAACATGTGTGGGAAAACAACATGGAGACACCAAGGTCAGTGGGGAGGAGGTGCTTCAGGCTGGAGCCAAGATTCCTCTGTAGGCTGTGGTGAAGACCATGGTGGAGTTGCTGTGCCCTTGAAGCCCATGGGGATCCACAGGGGATGAAGAGATCCACCCACAGTCCATAGGGGAGGTGCCCATGCCGCAGCAGGTGGATGCCTGGAGGAGGCTGGGATCCAGTGGAAGACTCAGTGGAGAGAGAGAGCCTCTTCTTCTAGGCTGGAGCAGCCAGTGTTTGAAGGACTGCACCCCATGAAAGGAGTGACCCACACCCCAGCAATTGTGGGATGACTGTTTGCCCGGGGGGTGGGGAGGAATTTATGTTGCAGCAGTTTTGGGGGGACTGCTGCTCTTGAGAGTGAACCCACGCTGGAGAAGTTCACAGAGAACTGTCTTCCCTAGGAGAGACGACCCCACGGCCTCACAGGGAAGGGCTCCTCCCTGAGCAGAGGAGGAACAACTTGGGTGACCAAACCTCCCATGCCCTGTCTCCCTGCGCTCTCAGTGGCAAGGAGGGAGAGGTTGGGGGGGGAAGAAAAGGTGTTTTAAGGGCTTATTTTAGTTCTCATTATCCTGATTTTGTTAGTAATAAGTTCATTTTGTACGTCTAAGTTGAGCCTGTTTTGCCTTCAGAGTGTTTTCTCCTGGTCCTTAACTCATGAAATCTTCATTAAATTCCTCTCTCCTCTGCCCATCCGTGGCAGGGGAGGATGAGTGAGTGACTCTTGTGGGTGCCTGGCGTTTGGTCACTGTCAAACCACAACAACAGGACCTCCCAACAATCCTATGCTGTGCCTGAGAGCTTTGTCCAAATTCTTCTTGAGCTCTGTCAGCCTTGAGGCTGTGACACTCCCCTGGGGAGCCAGTTCAGTGTCTGACTACTCTCTGGAAGAAGAACATTTTCCAAATATCTTAACGTAAACCTCCCTTGACTCAGAAAGTGTGATGACACTAGTATGAAGTTCTTCATTATTTCAATTCTTCTTTCTTTTGTCACATTGACAATTTTTTATCTTTATATAAAATTTCACTGTCGTGGTAGTTTGGCACAGATATCACAGTGATATAATTATTTTGATTTTTCCTTCGAACTCCATAAATAGTTTGTTGGAAAAGCCTTCTAGGATTGTCAGGGTGGCGGGTCACGGAGAGAGATAAGGCGCTCTCTGACAGAAGGGATGCACTGGTGGGTGGGTTTGGTTCCAGTTTGGAAAACTTGCTGTCATATGCAATACCAGTTGTCTGCTTCTGTGTCAGTGCTCATTTAAACATTTTTGAAGGCCCTATAAAAGGTCTTTGAAGTAGAGTGTGTGGGTTACAGCAGATACAGGTAACAGCGGAGCCTTTCCTTCATGTCTGTGGTGGTAGCACTGAATTTTCTTATTTATTATGTGAATTGCAGTAGTGTCTTGAGAGTCTGGTGGCTTTCCAGCATAAGAAGGTAATGATGTGTGTCCCGCAGAGTTTGCAGTCTGGGAGGTGATACTGAAAATATGTGGGTTTGCCTCTAAAAACCAAAACACTTCTGCGAGTCACACACTTCAGTTTTTCAGGGGAGCATAGAGAGAAGATTGAAAACTGAGTTGATTAATCTGTAAAAATCAAAGAAGGTAGTTATTATTGTGAGAGATACAGTCTTGAATAGAAACAAGCTGCTTTAAGCGTGTAAAAACTCAAGGACCATCTGTCTTCTTTCTGGACATGACTTAACTGAAGCTTGGAAGTGCTGCAGGAAGTATTGAGATTTGTCAAAGCTTGTGAGTGTTGGTATAGTTACTGAGCAGTGCATCTGAGAGTTTACTGAAAATCAACACAAGTCACATCCTGCAAGAAGGAAAAAGTTCACGGAGAGTTGCCAACTCTTGGGGAATTTGTCAGTTGTCCTAAAAACATCACTTGACCCATAGTTGCTAATGGCTGGATTTTTTTGTTTTAAAATTCATCATTCATGATACATTCCTTGGGAAGGTGTAGATTATATACATATATATATCTCCACAGTTTCTTGGGTTGTGGTGGGAAATGGCCATACAAGTTGCACAAAAAAATTCATCAGCATCCCTGGTGGGATTATAAGACTGGTATGATTAGAAAGCTGAAGTAATTTTTTTTTTTCAGAAAATTTTTATTTGTAGTGTTGAATAGCCATTTGCCACTAAGTGACTTTTTAAGAGGATTCTAAGCATAAGCTGTTTAATGAACAAATAAACCACAGCTCTGGGCAGTAATCCATTTCTTCTGGCTTTTATGAGATCTGTATGGAAATTGAAGGAGGAGGTTAGTTTTTAATACCAAAATCATTAGGTACATCATCCAGATTAAAAAACACAGGGTATCTTAGAAGTATCATTAAACTAGGACAAGAAATAAAATGGGATACGTGGATGGAGATGTAAGAGTTATAGCAGCTTAATAATATAAGCTTTGACTTTAAACCAGACGTGTCTGTAAATCTCAGAGGTTTGGTATTCTCAGGTCACTAAAGGCTAACTCTGCCTGGATCTGTATAGATTATGTAAATTTTTGAAGTAAACCAGACTTCTAGAAGATGAAATTCTGTCCCTATAATTCTCCTTTTAAGACTTCTTATTACAGTCAAGATTTATGTTGGTGCTCCCAACAGAGACATGACAATCCGTTGTAACTTCAGAGAATACTATAAAGGTGCTGGCATTTGAGAGCAGGCTGGATAGTTTGGCCTCAAACTCATTTTTATGTTCTGAAATTAGATACTTTTAAAAATAATAACATTTTACAAGCTGCTTAAAGACTTGGAATGCCTTGTGTTTATTAAAGGACATTAAGAGCAAAATGCATCTTTGAAGGGCATCCATTTTAAAAGTGTTTATCTGAAATGGCCTTAGGCAGCAAGGGAGCAGAATTGGGAATAGAAAATAAAGTTACAATGAAGAGAGGTCTCTGCTGTGTTTCTCTTGCTGCTTGTGCTGGTTACAACCTGATTTCCAATGTTTTTTTACCATTATTCTTGGCCTCTTCCTGGGAGCAGGAGTGTGCAGCAGAGCCAACCCTGCTTCAGGCAGGTTCCTTCTGCTCAGCTGAGTTTTCCTCAATGAGGAAAGTTCCTGTTGGTGTGAGGATAAGTAGCAGAGCTACGTCTGGAAGGGACAAATGGAGAATATCACCTGGCAGAGTTCCAGCTGTAACAGGGAGATGTTGAACTGTGATCTGTGTGTTGAGTTCACATTCTTCATCCCTGATTAAAGTCTTCAGGGCAGGGACCACTCCTGGTGGAAATCATTCTTGCCTCCCCTGTAAAATGACAGTTGACTGCAACTCCCTACTGATCTGGATGTTTCTAAAGTTTCTTTTGAAGTGGGGCCAAGAGGTGATGTAAAGGCTTATGAGCAGTGCAAGTTTTGTAGGGAGATTTCAAGCATTTTATTAGAATTACTGCTTGAGTCATAGAAAATGGATAACCTGTAAAGCACAAACTTTCTTCAAGTCGTCATGCAGATGTGATGTCCATAGCTCTGGTCATATCTGGGATTAACTTGGAGTAGAGTTGGTTTTGTGCCAGGATTGTGGAAGAATAAATGAGTAGTATTATTACAATGTCATAATTAGTTTCGAGTAGCGTTAAGTAAGTGACAGTGAGGCAGAGTGTCATGAAGTACTGTAAAAAGACAATTGGCTGGGAGAAGATGTTTACGAGATGGTTATTTAGTGTCTCGTGAAAACAAGAATGAGAACATTGAGGGAAAGGCAAGTTAGAAATGAACAAGAGTGTGGTTGGGCACTGAAAAGGCTTCCCAGGGAATGGTCACAGTCCCGAGGCTGCCAGAGCTCCAGGAGCGTTTGGACAATGTTTCAGGCACGGAGTGGGATTTTTGGGGTGTTTGTGCAGGGCCAGGGCTCCATGATTCTTGTGGGTCCCTTCTGATTCAGGATATTCTTTGACTGTGATTCTTCAGACAGTGCAACTCCTCGCTCCAAGAGGTTTGGATGTTCAAGGTTTTGGTGATGGTGCTCATGTCTCATTTAAAATCTTTGGGATTTGCTTTGTTCATTTTTCAGTTTCAATTTTGTTACTGACCACATTGAAACATAAAAACTGGACACAAGATCTAGAAAAAAACCATCCCAAACAACCAAAAACGGAAACTCCCAACAAATCCCACCCCTAACAAGCTGCTACTGAAATTTAAAGGCAATGGACAGCAAATTCCTTTTCTGTCCAAAAGTCCAGCCACTGGATTCACTTGACTTTCAAAATCTTTGTTCCTGCTGCTGTCACTGCTTAACCCTTTGTTAGGTTAGCTTGGAAAGCTGTAAACTTTCTTTTTAAGTCTGGATTTTGCTGCAAATGCTTGGGTGGCTTTTTTTGTCTCTTCTATAACAGGTTGTGCAACTTCTGTGGGGTTTTTTGTGGTTAAAAAGAGAGGTAGGAAAGGCTGATTTTAAGTATTTGTCCCAAAGAGAGAAATAGAATGAAGAGCCAAATGCTTGACTGATTTGAAATGAAACATACTCATTACACAGGGCCCTTTATATTGCTGGAGAATGTGAAGAATGCTTGGAGATACTTTTGGATTATCTGCCCTTTTCATTGGGATCTAGAGCAGAATGATGAGTAGAAATGGTTGGTTACATATAAAAGTAGGCTTTCTCTCTGTTTCACGTTTAATTCTGTGTTACTGCTGAGAATAAAAAATTTTAACCGTGCTTCTGGCAGTCATGGTAGAAGCTTCCTTTCTGCTTTGCTGCTCTTTCCAAAAAGATCTGTCCATAGGGACCAAAATTGCAGAGTATTTCCTTAAACCACTCTCTATGGATCACTGTCTGTTCTGGCACTGCTTTGGTGATACGGTTTCCATGAGTGATTGTGACTGCCTGCAACACTTCCAAAGAAACCCCTCAAATGAGTTATCCCATCACCTATTCATTGTACAATTTTGCTGACTTTGGATTTGCAACTGAAGTGCAGAAGACTTTTTTCTGTGTCTCCAGACACTGGAGATGTACTGGACACATATCCTTGGATATGTTTTTTTTAAATGCCTGTGAGTTCTGCGTGAGTATTCTTTCTGCAGGCGACAGTCATTGTATTTCAGAAAGTGGCATTAATTGTGGTAATGTAGCATAGAGCTCCTCTTTGTGAAATTCAAGTCTTTTTAACATAACCACCTTCAAAGACAATAAAAATTCCAGTCTACATTTATCTATTCCCCTGTGAGGAGTTACTGCAGTGTATATTGTATCATTCCATATGAAATTCTTCTGCTTAATAGTCTCATTTATACACAGTTGTCTGAGGTCAGTTTTACATTTTGCAGTTGTCAAACAGCTGTCAAATTAAGAGACCAGATCCCAAAGTTCATTTACATTTTATGCCATTCTTTGGGTGCCTGTTTCATATCTTAATATAACAATGATTTATCTACATATCTTAGTCTTCTTTCTGCACTTGTTTTTCACAGATGTTCACATCCTCTCTTTCTTCAAGAGCAGTCCTTAAAATAAAACTTGTGTAACACTTCATTTGGTGAGGCTTAGTTATATGGCAAAAGAAAGATGGTTCTGTATCTTCAGTGCAGGCAATGAAAATGAAAGCAGTTTAAATTCTGCCTCATATTAATGATAATTTGAATTTTGAACTGAGAAACAGAACACTAAAAAGAAAGTTTTGAAATGTGCTGCTAGAAATTACAAAAGAGAAAATCTTCATTTCATTAATTTATTGTTGGTATTAGCCCAGCTATTGATTTCCTCCTTTAAGTTTAGACTTCTTTTTCTCCAGTAAGAAACCAAAATAAAAAGGGCTTTGTTCACAAATCATCTTTGTAGTATAATGTATTCATTTTTCATCATAGGGAATATCAAAGGCTATCACATGAGTGAGAACACAGAGGCTAAATGGAATATTATTTGTGGTTTTGTGATACTTATGTCATTGAGTTCCAAACATAAATTTATATGGTGAATATTTAGTTGTTTTCTTATTTATTTCCACTGGTTTAATGATCAAAGGAATATATCTATACATACCATTGATGTCTTACTACAAAATACTTACATAGCCCAAGGTAGCCATCTACTTTATAAAAATTCCTTAAAGACAGGTAGGACCCTTGGGTGTTAAACTTATACTTTTGAGCTCTGGGTGTTGTCAGGGGAGGAAGGCAAGAGAGGTTCTGTTGTAGGCCTCAGCAGTTCCCCGTAGCAATGAGATTTAAAGGGCTCTTTTAAAATGTTGCCTTAAATTATGGTCACTGGGGGAAGTTTGTCTGGGATATGCCGGGCTAGAGAATGTTCCTGTGCCATTTCAATATTGTTCACTAACATATTCAAGCAGTGAAACTTGATTAACTCTTTCCAGGTTTGGGGGGAAAGATTCTGTATTTGTATGTATTTGTGGCTGCTTTAGATTCTGGAAAGAGATTGTTTCAATGCTGTCAATCCTCCTTTGTGCCAGTTGCCTCAAGACACTGTGCTTTGCTAAGGATATCCGTGCTATTTGCTGCATTTAATAGGCATTTCATAGTCAATTATTAGTTGTTTCAGTTGATGGGATCTGCATTGGAATTGTAATAAAACACAAGTCAATGCAAAACTGGATGCAGACTAGGAGAGAAGATAAAGCCAAGTGAAAATTAATGACAGATGTAAAAGTTACTGGTAATAACGTAGTCATCTTCTTACAATCTTTTTCCAAACTATATTTTTATTTCAGCAGATGTCACTTGAGATCTTCACGGTAAATAATCTCTTTGATTTCAGTTATGCTCTTCAATACTAAAAGTAGCTTAATTGTGATGGGTTCTGACTTACTTATGAACAGGTTTTTACATTTGAGAGCAGTTGCTGAGTTGTTCTGAATGGAGGGATGCAGAGTGCTCCAGTGCCTGTAAGTTTCTTTTAATGGCTTCAAGTGCCACTAGTTTTAACTCCAGAGTCCACAGAGCTTCTCTGAAGCGGGGGATCTGTGCCACAGTTGGGACATGGGGAGTGGTAGGGTTGATTTGCCTAATGTTCCCTAAGAAAAATTTGGGAAAACTCAAGTTTTTGGTTCTTGTTCAGCAGTGAACATAAACAGCACTTCTAATAGGTAACTGCAAAAAACCTTCCCCATTTTTTTTAAATCATAAGCAAGCTTTGTTTTCTTAGTTTCTTGCAGAAGAAAGACCATCCTGGGGATAGTCAAGCCAAATGCTGTCTGATGCAAGGATTTTCTATTCAGCAGGATTCATGGATGACCCTCTGTCTCAGACCCATTGGGTCTTCTCATAAATCTCTTCCTGGCCCACCAGGAAGCACTGGTTGCCAGGAAGCACAGTGTTGACTGTTGGCAGCACTGGCAGGAGGGTGTTGGACTTGTGAGTTCCTAGGAGCTGAGACTTTCTTCTTGTCCTCCATGAAGCATAACTGGGCAGCTCCCACCCATTCCATCGGTGCCTGCAGGGATAATGGGAATTCCTGGGGAGTGAGAGCCTGGAAAAGGCTGGTTGATGCCTCCAGCTCTTCCCTCTTCTGCACTGTTGCGGTTCCTTCTCCTTTTCATTGTCCCTTCAGCTTACCCTGCAACACTTGTTTTGGAATGGAGATGGAAAAGGGTATTTTTCTTTAGAAGGTGAAATTCCATAACTAAATTGTATAGATATTAGTTAGTAGATACTTAACCTAAAGATGTGTACAGACATGAGGGGGTAAGTCTCCAGAAGACTTTCCAGCAGGTTTTTTGTCAGAGACAATGATAATGTCTGTATCTGTGCAAACTTGCTTTCATGGTGTCCTGGTTTGAAGGACAGGTGTCTGCCAATAAAGGCAGAAGCTCCTCTTAGAAAAAGAGAATTAATTCTGTCCCTTCCCAAGTATTATAATTGTTTGAATCAAGGACTCTGAGGCAGAAATAAGGGGGTAGGAGTAACAGCTCTTTTCCTAATATATCTAACCGTACAAGTAGAAACAACAGCAGTTGTTAAAATTACCAACACAACAGAACAGATAACTCAGTCCCAGTCCTTTCTTTAGCCGCAGGCACGCTCTCTCTGCGCTCGGTCCCGGTGCTGCAGCCGGGGCAGGGCCCGCACAGCTGCGCAGAGCAGGCAGGAGCGGGAGGGGCGGGGGCGGCAGCGGCCGCGCTGTGTCTCGCCTGGGAGCGGCTGGAGGGGCAGCTCCTCGCTCACCGTTTGTGTCCAGGTGATTAGCTGTGTCCTCAGAGGCAGGAGGCTGGAGCGGGGCAGATGCAGGGCAGGTGATCGTAGAGCGTCTGGCTCCCCTGTGTTCTGACCGCGTGGCTGCAGACTGGCGTCCTCCTCCTCCGAGCTCGCAGGAGGCACAAGTCGCCCCCCCACTACCCCAAGCCAGCTCCCACCTACCCCTTTGTCTAGAGTGGTCAAAAGAGCATAGGTGTAACCTGGCAGGCTCCGTTAGCATGATAATGGGAAAAATTCTTTAACCTGACACAGTAAGAGAACAAAAACCCAACCCCCAACACATGGATTAGTCCAGTTCTCCATTTTAGCTCTGGGAGAGGCAATGGCCACTCACCTCCCATTTGGTTTTCCATGCCTTTTATGATTTTGTGGACATCTCTTGTTTCTTCCTCTCTTCCCCTTTTCCAGGCTGAGGAAAGCTGCTTCGTCTTGTTTCTCCCATATGGAGCTGTTCTGTACCTGTGCTTGTCTTGACCTTTGCTTGATTTGTGAGTTTCTCTTTGGGAAAGGTGGACCCGAACTGCATCCCCAGAGGGTGAAGGCCCAGATACAGGACAGTGCAGGGAGGTTTTATACAGTGGTTGTGTATGTGCGGGGCAGCATCCCTCCCTCAACAATCATGCCTGTGTGTATGACACATGCTGTTAGTGAGTACAGCTGAGAACAGCCAATGTGATTAATCATTTCCTTGAGATAATTAAAATGTCATAAGATCTCTTGGGACAGCAGTCAATCACAGCAATCAACTCAACGGTGCCTCTAGCTTTTGTTTCTCTTTTCTTTTTTAAAGTAATTTCTGAATAATGACTGACTCTTCCATAGACCCATCTATTCTTACCTTTGGTGTCCTTCTCCAGGAAAAAGTTGGACTTGATTGGTTTCTTTTTCATGCGTAACAGAACATTGATATTTATACCTACACAACAATTTCTGCCTCTCAGTTGGTATCTAAGGTACTTCTGGAATTCTTCACTATCAGCTTCCACCCTTAAAGGTCCGAAATTCCATATGTATCATGGAAGCATTTAGGAACATTGTTAAAACCTGTACTTTATGCATTAAGAATCATATATTTTAAAATCAGGCATGAATTACACATCTAGATAGCCCATGTTCTCAATGTGATCGTGCCAATAAAAGACCTGATTTACATGAGCATCGTGCTGAGCTTAAGCACAGCCAGCTGGGAGGTGTGAGCCCAAGTCTGCTGCAGAGAAGATTCAGATTTGGGCAGCCTTATCCTAATGTGGGTGTTCCTTGCTTTTGCTGCTCAAAAGTGACTGAAATGTTGGTTTTGATGTGGGTGAACAATGATTTTATTTCTTTCTTTAAATCATTGTAGTGAAGTCAGATGTTCAATTGCTGTGTGGAGGGAGGGAGGTTCAGCAGGTTTCAGTGTGGTAACTTAAAGGTTAACCCATCATCTAAAGGATCCAAAATGTGTTCCATGTGGCTGGCTCAAAGAATGGCTTCACTGCAGTCTTTTTCTTGGTCCTTAGTGTCCATTCCAGAATTTTCTTTTTATTTGCTGGAGGAAGTGCGCACATTTTAGCTGCCTTTGGGAGTGTTACTGCTCTCATCTCATCTTTCTCACCCCTGTCTTTGCTTTTCTCATGAAGCTCAAATAGAAAATGTCTCTCCTCCCATGCTCAGCTGAATAGTTGCATCTGTTTCAGATCAGGTGTGCTCAGAAACTCGTTCCTTTTTTTCTTCTCCCTGAACTGTATAATTTATTCGAATAAAATGTTTTTGATTTTTTTTCTGTCTGCTATTCTATAGTAACTTGGAGGCAAAAAGAATTTGAGAAATGTGTCTTAGCTACCTTGTACTGTTGTGCCTCCAATACACGGTTTACCATGTTTGCATTCACCATATCCTTTTATCTCTTTATTTACCCCAAGTGGACCCAAAACTGAAGCTGAATCAGTGTTAGGATAATGTGTGAACCAATGGACCAGACGTGTTCTAGGCAGAAAAGTAGCACATCCATTGGTGACCTCGCTGACAGAGTAAAAAAATGAAAGCATCAAAAAAGCTTAGACATGTTAGATAGACTGGCTCTATTTTATTTTTAATTACTGAAATTAAAAGTATTAGAAGGGCAGGAACATTTTTCTCTCATGATTCATTTGATTTGGCCCTGAAATCCATACTACAAACTGCATGCTGATAAATAATTTTTGTATAGATCATAAAATTAACAGTAAATTTATATAAAAAGGTATAAATTAGAGTATTCAAATGTTATTTTTATGGCCTATTAGGTGGAATTATTTTAATATAAATGGTTTATTTTAAGGAAATTGTGAAATTGATAAATAAATCTAGTCTGTTCCAGTGCTAAACATATGAAATGTAATCTTCTTGAGTCTTACATCTGCACGACCACATCGTTCTGTTTGGATGTGTTTGGAGTAGGATGTAGGTGCTGCTAATGTGTGTAACAGGTGCATGTATTAGCTGTGGAACTAGTCAAAATACCTTTGTTCAGTTATTGGTAAGTCAAACCATATGTGTCCATGCTGTTTTCCTTGTGCTCTCTCTTCAATGCTTTTGTGGCTCAATGTCCTGCAGGATCCAGCAGTGGGATGCAGGAAGGACCCGGTTGCTGGAATTTTAATCTTTGTGCTCCAAAGTAACAGCTGCAGGTACTGAAAGTGCACAGTGATCTGTTTCAACTTTTCTGCTTTTATGTAGGCATTAGTTTGGGAAACTGTGGCATTGTGAGTGATGCCGTGAGGAGCACAAAGATGAGTGTGTTCCTGGGAATGGAGAGCTGTTAAAGATGCTTCAGCATCAGTCTGTGTGAGAAACATAGCTGAGACTTGAATGTGGAGAGAACGGGATTTTCATATGGTCTCACTTTCAACACCCAAGTTTCTGGGATATTTTAAGACACATGCAGTGAAAACAAAGCATAAATATCATGGAAGATGGAAGCAGTCACCAAACAGGCTCTTCCTGCAGTGGAAATGCATAGCAACCAGAAAAGAGCTTCACTGCTTATCCAAGGCATGGATATGTTTTTATGCATGTAAAAGACAAGTTGCTTTCTTACTCTGGAATATTGGTTTTGCCAAAGACCATTTCAACTGGAACAGAAACAGATTTGCTGGCAGACTGAAGTAGTGTGAGCATCCGACAGCACTGAGAGGTAGGTGGGTTTAGTTTGTCTTTTGCAGTAGATGGATTTCTGCTTGAAATTGTTTGCAAGGATTTAATTTTTCAGGCAGTGTATTTGGTGTATTTCCCTTTAGCGTGCTGCTGGAGGAGAGGTGTTCAGTGAAATTGTCTTTCTGGGTGGTCCTTCCAAAGCTGTAATCAACGTACGTGCTGCAGGTCTTGTCAGCACGGGGCTCAGCACCACAAATTTATCATGTAAGATAGCACCAGCCAGAGCATGTGGCCAAGGAGCTATTCAAGGGTCCTGTATACAATTAATAAAACTAACTTTTGAAGTGGCCTTTTTCTTTCATTTTCTTAAAACAATTGAAAACATCAAGTTTTTCCTTTGAAGTTCAATTTCACCGGCTGGGCTAGTGGCCTTTATTTCTGCAGATCACAGATTCAAAGAAATCAGGTGATGAATTCACTCCTGAGATGTTTGTAGAATTTGTTTTCTGGACATCTTTAGACTCTCCTCAGCAATTAGTTGCAAGCAAATGCACACAAATAAAATGTTCCTTTGACAGATATTTAAAATAACCATGGCAGCAAGTACAGTATTAAACACAAAAGTACTTTCAAAATAATTTTAAAGGCCATTTTTGTACTTTTTTCTGTTATTTTAATTACAGTAAGTGTTTTCAAGTCATTAATTTAATGACTTTTTTTTCTCTGCTGATACAGTCTAAAAAGCAAATGTTGGTCACTATTATTAAACTATTTTTTTTGAAAACTAACTTGGAAAGCTAGAGAAAATATATTAGATGTCACACTTAGGCAGGGTCAGAGAGATACAAAACCATAAAATAATTTTGACTAAAAAATTACAGGAAAATAGCTTTTGTTGCTGCTTTTACTAAAGAAAAAAAAGCCAACCCAGCAGAAAACAAGGCAGAGCTGTACTACAGGGAGTGTGTGCAAGAATATTGGCATTTCTTTTATGCCTCTTGTGAAAAGATTTCATCTTTGTTCTTTGCCCTCAGCTCTAATGTTCTGTGTAGCAGAAGACATCTGCTCTACTTTCAGCTTTTAAAGCGCGGTGAGCACTTAAGTTGGGTAGACAGCAGCACTAATCATGTTACGCACAGTCCCCGAAGGCTGGGTGAATGCAGAATTAATTCATTGTTTTAGGATGCGGGGCTGGTGCGCGGCTAAGGGTGTGCAGCTCCCTGCTAGTGCCAGCCCAGCCTGGAGCTCCCTAAATCTTGTTGGTTACACCTCGAGCAGGAGCCAAGCCATCAAGGAGACCCATTCAAGTGTTTGCCACACTGCGCTCTGGGGTAGTCAATGCTAATTTGGTGTCAGTTTGAAAAATGCCAGTAATGGGACGGTGCAGTTAATCAGAGATGCTTCTGTTGATTCCCGAATAGGTGGGTTTATTCTCACTCCTGTATTTTGTGCATCTCTCAGCACTTTGCTTTTTCAGTTTTGAGCAACTTCAGTGTGTTTTGCTATTTCATCTTCCTTGTAGATATGACTTCAAATTTACTTTAAGTAGTATGTGCTTTAGTCACCTAATGCAGTAAACGGTTGTATACCCTCTGTTTTACCATTAAATGGCAGTATAACTCTTGGATCTGAGCATTTACGTTTTTTTTTTTAAATCAAAATTTAATGTTAAAGGATTGAGTGTTAAAAATATGTGGCATACTGTGCTATATGAACGTGTGGGTACTTTGCTGATAAATTTACTCCAAAGTGAGTCCTAGTTTAAACTTTCATCCCCCCCTTAATGTTCAAAAGGTCTAAAATGTATGTTGCAGATACATGGTTGCAGTCGGGGGTGGTTTTATTTGTTTGTTTGTTTGGTTTTTTGATAATTTTTTTTGTTTTGTTTATGTTTGATTTTTTGTTTTTGTTTTTGTTTTTTTTGGCTTTTTTGTGGGTTTTTTTTTTTCACATTCCTGTGACAACATTGTTTCTCCAAGTTAGCCAAGTGTTAACCTCAAAAATGTTAGTTTTACGGGCAGTGTTGCCCTCATAAAACAAAAATGAATGGATAACACTTTAAAGAAAGTCTGCAGAGGAAAAGGAGTTTGAAATAACATTCTGCTCTGGCTTTCTTGACTAATTTAAACTACTGTTATATTTTTGGTTAAAGGTTAATGTTCCTTTAATTGGCCTTTTAATCGAACATCTGTGTTTGACTGGGGTGGGGGGGGGAAATCACATTGAACAACGTGCCCTTAGCATTCCCATTTCTCCCTAGAAATCTCATGGGATTCTCCAGCCTTTCTGAAGTGTGCTATCAGAAATAATTGCCTTCATGCCTGGAGCAGCTTACTGCCAACAAATAAGATAATATTTTAGAAACTAGATAAATTCTAGCATTGACTTTGAATAGCACATATCGGAGCTTTCAGATGCTCTTTGGAATGATTTGGAGAGGGGTAATATAAAATAAACTACTTTTAATTAGCAAAATAAGATTTTAATTAAAAAATTAAGCTTGAAATTTGATTGTATCATGTGAAAGGTCTGAGAAAATGATTGGGTTTTTTTGATGTTTGAAGTTTATTTATACCTTGTGCAGTGCTGTGCTCTATTTTTTTGCACGGAGTAGTGTGTTAGTATTTTCACTTGCTTTAGCCAGAGTCTGTTTGGACAGAAGTCAGTGGTGGATTTATGCTGCATTTAACAGACATAGGATTGATCCTACAGTGCTAAATATGAATATTTTTATATGCTGCTAGAAAACAGGAGAAAAAGGAGATATCTCACAGTGAAAGCATATTTAATTCATCCACTCATTGGCATCACTGCAAACATGAGAATGGCTTTGATTTTATAACTGGAGTAATCAAAACTACTAGGAGACCGTCAGCTTAATTTTTTAAAAATTGTTTTTTAGATCTTTGAATACTGATGTGCTTGGTCTGTAGCCAATTTTGATTTCCTGTTGAGAAGTATGTACTTTATTTTCCATTTGATTGTGTAGGCCTTTCTTATATTAGTAAGGGACAGAGAAAAGTTGGAAAGAAATGAAGCATGTTAGCAGGGAGTCTCAGTAATTTTGTAATGCCTGAAATAACTAAGGAAAGTCAGTTAGAAGTTATTTCAGGCATTACAAAAATTACTGACTTAATGATATTTATCTGTTACAGAATAATAATCTCTCTGTAGCATAAATTAAAATGTGAATCAAATGACTGCATGTCCAAAAAGATGGAAAACTTGTGAAAACTTTGGTAATTGCTAGAAATAGAACTTTGAGATATAAAAAAATGTTTTGGGGTGCTTGTATTTTTATGCCTGGTAAACACCAAGTGCTTCTTGGTTTTGGAAGCCTGAATGGTTCTGCTTTTTCTCACAGATTTAGGATTTGCATTATGCCTATGCTCTGTGTTTCTTACCAGAATAATGATATATTTATTCTAGTGAATATGGGGGCCTGTAAAATGAACAGTTATCTTCAGGGCAATAAATAATAATAGGGAGAAAGATGTAAATCAAAGACCTGGTCTAAAGCTCTTACAACTTTTCTCCTCTATGAACCAATACAGGTGTATGTTTTTGAATGTTTATGCCCACACTGAAAAATCTGCTCTGTGCCATTGAATGATGTGGGACCATGATTTCATTCTGCATGTTTCTACATGTTTCTACATTCTACATGTTTCTTCTGTCCCTGGCACCACGTGCCTGACAGTAGCTGGAAGTCCTGCTTCAGGTTAATTTATTACCAGTCCACTGCTGTGTATTGTCTGATTATTCACCAGTGCTATAACAGCCTCCAAGAAGCCACATAAAAGTTTGGTTCTCCTTCCCACGAGTATTCTTAATTTATTCTCAAGTCACATTTCTAATAGTGGTCTAAAGCTCTGGCACTGTGTGTGGTTTTGCAATTACAGCAGCAAACCACAAAGACAAAAGCTCCCAGCCCAGATCCTGCCGTTCCTGGATGTAAAGCTGACTGACTTCACTCGTTTTCTTCAATGGAGAACTTTAAAATGGTTTTGTCAGAATAACTTAGGATCACAGTCTACGTTGTGGTGTGTGGTGAAGGAAGAAGCGATTTCCTGAATAGTTTGGAACACTTAGTTAAATAACTGTTTTAAGTCGATGAGCACTGTTGTCCACTGTTACCTGTGCTGTAAGTGTGCAGAGGTTTGTGGAGATGCCCACACACCTATTTCTGTCTGGAGCTGGGGGAGTGAATGTTCTGCTTGCACAAGCTGGACCTGGACTAGAGCTTGTTTTAAACTGAGAAAACTACCCTGCATCCAAAATCCAGAATGAGAAAAGTCAGGGCTTCTAGCAGTGTTTTCCCTATTTGTGTTAAAATACCCAAACACATTCTACAAACACTGCCAGAAATGCTCTGCTGAGTAGTTAATGTCTGGGTTTTTACATTTTAAAACTTAAGGTGCATTTCAAAATTATTTTTTTGAAATTAATACTTGCTTCTGCAAGGAAGGCCTGTATCTACTGCTTAAATTTCATCATATGCCTCTGGAAAGCCTCTGATTGCTGGAAAAGGTAGCATGACTTTATTATTTCAACAATAAGAAGTATAAGTTGTTACCTGATCAGGAGAACTTGGCATGTAAGACACTACACATTTAAAAAACTCTTGTGAAGATTTTTTTTTAAGTCTTAAGTTTATTTTTACTAAAAAATTAATTGTAGAAGTGCTTTTTTTTCATGTATATAGTGGCTTGTTAAGACTATGGCAGAGTTGTAGTTAGCAGATGAAATTTGTTTCCTCATGCAGTACCTGTGCTGGTACTGCTGTGATCCCCACAGAGCCCTTACTGCTGGGGAAGCTGCAGTATCCAATCCTCAGAATTTGTCTCCTTCCATCCCAGATATCTCTTGCTGAGCTTGCAGCAGTGCAGACACCAGTGTCAGAGTGGGTTCAGGGATATTTTGCTCTAGCAGTGTGTAGTGTTGGATCCAGTACGTGTATTTTTCTTTGGCAGCCCCTTTTCCTTTTGTGGCGATATTGATAACTGTGCAAACAGTCATTCTAATGTGCACTTTGATAACAGTCTGATTCAAATCTAAATGAGCACTGGAGGATGAAAATCATGAGCTGGCTGGGTTAGAATACCAAAGGTGTTGCCCTGCAATGTATCCTGCCTGTATCCTACACCTCCAGTGCTGGGGCAGGGCTGGGGCCCAGGCACAGGGAGCGAGGCTGTGGGTGGGGGGGAACGTGAGCGAGACGCTCACGCTGCTGTCGGCAGTTACCCTGCTGTTGGGTGCTATCAGCTTTTAATTCCAGTTAATAGGGTTCTTGCATGACAGTTGCAAAGTTTATATTTAGACCACACTGGTGTATATTGCTTACAGGACTTTATTTTTCTATTTTAATTTATAGAAATGTTCATCTTCGCATATGGTAACATTTTCTCATTTTCCAGTAATACAGCGGTTTTGACTGTTATATAATACAGGATATTATGGATTATGTATTCGGTACTTTTCATAATAGCCAGGATTTCTTCATTGACTCTGACTGTTTTGAATGGTTTCTTTGAATAATCTTTGTGTGTGTTTTTGAGTTTGCTGGGAGGGACAGGTTACAGCAAACGCTTAAATCATAGGTAACTCCATACAGAATGAAGTACACAGCTTCAAATTAGCCATGTTAATTATAAACTTCAGAAGAGAAAGTCCCTTCGTCTGTGCTCTGACTTCTTTTATAAAGTTCATTTTCTTATGTGAAAGATAGTATTTTAATGCATAAAAGATGCAAATATATGCCAAATAAATACCAAAGTATTTATCATTCAGGCTTCTGTGGTTTTGCTTCGCTAGGTGCTTGCTGAAACACGACTGAATTTTTGATGAGAGCTGGGTACTCACCCAGATTTCTTTATAACAGCCATGGTGTCAGATTAAAAACAGACCACCTTGTTTATATCCTTATATCAGCTCATGAGTTTTAATTTACAAATATTTAGAAATTCAGTCATTTAATCCCAGAGGAGGAAAGGAGAAATTCTGAAAATGCTTTCAAGAGGATTTTAAAGGATCTGGATGTGTCTGTGTAAATACTTGGGTATGTGTCATTGGAGGTCGATACATGTGAGATACAGAACCAGGTTTCCCTTTGGCTTCAGGTGAGGACACATTCACCTGCCTAGTGAAGGACCAGAATGCTGGTGACTGTTCACCCTCTTTCTTTCATATCAATTCTTCTGAGGGATTGTCTGGACTGGAAAACTGAATCCCATCTGGAAAATATTTCAGATTTTAGGGCTGTGCAGGCAGAGTCAGTCATGACTGACTTGGAAGGACAGTGGTGGCAGGAGCTGAGGTTCTTCAACATGTCCTTCCTGGAGCCAGCTTCTCATGCATTGTGCCAACATGAACTTTACCCACCTATTTTACAAAGGGAGAGTATTAAGTAACTTGGGGTTCATTGCAAACTTTTTAAAACAGCCTTAAATTTTCATGGGTGTGGTTCAACACTGGAGGCCAGAATGGCCAGCGACAATTTTGAAACAAATCCTTTAGAAAACTTTGCTATTTTAAGTAACTTCTACTGTATTTTTGCTTTTCCCTTAACCTTCTTACACATCCTGGCTTGATGTCTCTGGGTTGTGAACAATGAAACCTCTATCTATGCTATGGGAAAATTCTGCAGAGAGAATGTGTAGGAATTGGTGAAGTTAATGTTTATTTAGTTTTCATTGTAATAATTGCTTTAAGAATGAATTTGCTTCAGATTTTAAAGAACTTGGTAAACTACGCTCACATCTTCTTGGCAAGGAGACAGTTATCTAGATTGTGTTGCTTATCATAGAGTGGGATTTTTCCCTTGGTGATTTTTTTCCTCATTTGGGAAGAATTATTTGTTAAGCATGAAATTGCATTTAAGCTGAGAACTATTTCTTAGAATTAACTTAAAATGTGTGAATATAAGTTAGTTTTTTTTAAAGGGTGGCATTATAGCATTTTTAATTAATATAAAAGATGCATCCTATAACTTAGAATGCTGTATGGAGACTTCCAAGTTTTGACATCTGTAAAATATACAGAAGTTGTATTTAATCAGCTTCAGCTCTATTTTGTATAAACATCTATCTGGAAAATGGGTTTTATTCTTCTGCAGCCATAGGCTGGGAGATGTTTCTGCAGTCTCCTGCTAAAGGTTTATAAGAAGTAAGTTCTGAACGAGGGATCTTGCTTGGAGCAGTCCTGTGGTGAGCAACTACATGTCTTATATTTCCCCTTGATTAACTAGTGTCAAGATCAGCTGAGCAGAACAACTTCTGAATTTTCAGAGTGCTGACCTAGCATTGGATGCCCAACTTCTACACCTCCACCAGACAGGAGCCTTTTTCATGCTTGATCTGTGGTCCACTGAAAATTGGCATGAAAATCCTGCTGGGCTTCAGGGATCTTGGAGAGCATCTCCTTTGTCATGCTGCATCGTGTGTGTGCATGCATGCGTGAGCTGAAGGTTTTTAAGAGGGAGTGGTGTTGAAAAAGTGTTTCTTGGATGTCCAGCAATGGAGATGAAAAGCCAGTTCCTCTCCCAGACATTGTCTCTGAGCACAGTGGGGCTCTTCAGGAAGCCTGGGTTTCCTTTCTGTGTGCCACAGACACGTTGAGCCCTGGGAAAGGAATGCTGCTGCAGCCAGGAGGACATCAAGTTCATGGAAACCTTGGTGCCATACCTAGGGGTGAGTTTAAAAAACTTAACAAACTTAAAGCTCTGAAAACCAGCTCTGAATATAATCATGTGTGGCTTAAGCACGGAAAAGTATGTTCTCAGTGGCAGTTTGATGGCTGAAGTAATTTTACATTCCTGGGGTGTAAAATGTGCGGTGCTGAGGGAACTACATTGCTCTGCAGAGGAAAGAAGAGTGGCTTTTTTATCATTCAGGAGAAAAAAAGTCTGTCTAAAATCTAGGTAATCATGTTCATAGCTACTAGTATTTCATAATTTGAAAGTTTAAGCCCATAGCTGTGACCTGGGTAAAAGACAAGAGTTTGAATCACAGAGCTGCTCTGGCAACCCTGGTTTGTCAGCCCAGATATGTTTGTCACCCTGGAGTAATACACGGCCATGCCTGAGTCTCTCTGCAGTTTTAGGTGTGAGTATTTTAATTACAGCTAGTATGCTATTGCAGTTCAATTACTCTCCTTGGAAGCTTCTGTTACTTCTCTGGAGTAATAAGGAAGTTTTATCTCCATTCCATTGATGACACTAAATGGAAGCATATGAGTAATTCAGCTATTCAGCAATAGTTTTTAATCACTGAAATCTGATTTTTTGCAATCAGTCCTCTTATCCTTGGTTTCTGTTGGACTGATGTAGCTGTTACTTTGGGTACTGGAAGTGGAAGAGTTATCTTTTGGGTAGACAAGTGATTGATTTTAGGCATTAGACATTCACCACAGTGTTATAAATATTTACCTTTTCCTGCTTCTAATTCGAAGTGACCTAGGGGCTTTCCCAAACAGATTAGTTGCCTCAAAAAGCTACTAAAAACATATTTATACTTTCTTTACCATAATATTTTTAAAGCAGGGTGGCTGGGCAATTGGCTGTGTGGAGTAACCTCTCCTCTTCATCCATGTGCATAGCTCTCATTATACTCATAGGACAACTACATGTGCATTGAGGAGAAAAATAGGTCCCGAGTGTCAGAGCTGTCAGGAATTTTTTCTTCCACTACATTGCATTGCTTCCTTTCTACCTACAGGAACGTTGCAGCTTTTGCACCTTGTTACCTGCTGCCAGTCAAAATGTCATGTTTTCTAATTCCTTATTCTGAGCTGCCATGGTGCTGCGAAGGTTTCGGGAGGATTTCTCAGCCTTGTGTGTTGCTCTGAAAATCCTGGACCGCAACACAGAATTTCAGCTGTAATAGGAGAGAGAGCGAAGTCAGAAACACAGCAAATACAACATTATCATTTGATCTTTCCTATTCTGATGTGGCACACCTTTCTGATGCCTGCCTGACACCAAATGTGAACAGCAGAGCTTTGCTCTCTTCTCCCCTTTGTTTATAAATTTGACACATAAAAGCTACAAATAAAAATCATCTCTCCTAGAATGTTTTAAGAGGCATTGTAAACATTCATATAAATAAAACCCAATCTTGTATTTATTCAGCATCTTTGCCCTCGTAAGAAAATTGGGGTGTTTTCAGACAATCATGCATTTGTGAAGGCGAGTAGAGATAAATTTCAAAAAAATACTTGGCTTAGGGAGGATTGAGGTTCAGTAGGAAGAATGAAGCTTGACAGAAGAGGAGAAATATGTTTCTGTGAGTGGAGGTTCAGTTAGGGCATTTTGTAATGCAGAAAGCTTTAAGTATTTTTTTACAATAAATGTGGATTAGTTTTTTAAAAGAAATGTGAGTTGTGGAAGTCAGAACTTTCCTTCTGTTGTCAGTTTTCTCCATTCTGCTTAAACATTTTGTTAATGTGTCTGACACAACTTTCATATTTTTCTCTATTACTTTCTTTGTTTCCTCTTGCTTTTCTTTGAGAAAGGTAAAATAGGATTGGTTAAGAAAATACATAATACTGATAATTGTTCGTGTTTCTCAGGAGAGTTCAATAACTTTGGTTGTTGTGCTGTTTGCTCCGATGACCTTGTCAGACAAAATGCAGTTGTTACTTTAAAAAATTTCTTTATCTGGTTTTGCTGATTTGACTTTGGATTTTTGGGACCTAGTTGATGGGCATGAAAGGTCTATCTTTCTTCTGTCTTTCTGTCTTTCTGTCTTTCTGTCTTTCTTTCACTGGTAGCTGTGATTGCCTATGTTGAACATATTTTCAGTTAAATGCATGATGTGGCTTGTAAAAGAATTCCTCTCATTTGGCATAGGAGATACCAGGGGGAAAAAAAAATCAGTTCTTCGTAGTGTTATCCAGGGCTTGGACTTGATTAGGGATGGTAATTCCATTAGCTAACAGGAGAATTTTGTTCTCTGTCTTCTCTGTCAGCAACTTACAGCGTTTCTCAAAACTATGTAAAAATCTACTGTTCCTGTAAATGTCTGCCACTTAATATTTCACATGTTCTGCTTTGTTATGAATAATGTATGATATCTGTATATTTTTATTTCACTGTAATGGTAGTATGCAGGGGATTACACTGTGAAGGTGCTATGTGGTGCAGTGGTGGAGGGGGTTTGGGTTTCTAGGATTTGTAGCAGTGTTGTAAGGCATAAATCCCAATCCAAGTGTCGTCCAGAGTGATCTTTTAATTTACTTTTGAACTGATATTTTAATTGCCTCCTGTTAGCTTTGAATTCTTTTATAAATGATCATATATTATCGATAAATCTTTCTTCTACATAATTTAATTGGTAGTCTGTAACTGTTTCCAGCTGACTACAAGAAGGAATGGCTTAATTTGTAAGCTGCTGTGGTCCTCCCATATTTCTTGCAATGACCAGTTTTTTCTTTGGGTTGTGCTGTGTTTAACATAATTCCTTTTTAGCTTGAAACCAAGGTTTAAAGCTATTGCAGTTCCTACAGCTGAAAAATTTCATTCATCCTTTTCTCTCTCCTCATATGGTCGTGACCAATAACTTTAAGATTATAAAATTCATTGCAAGATTAGTGAACTTATCCAAATCTACATGTTGATTTTTAATACTCCTTAATTAGATACATCTTCTTGTATTTACATAGAGAAATCTCCTTCCTCACCAAAGCCTTGGCTGTAAATCACTTTCCATCTGTCTGGCCAACACCTGATCACACGTGCCATCACCAGGAAGGTTTCAGCACTGTTCTTCATTATTTAGTGATTGAAATACTTTTCTTACCTGCTCCCAAGAGCCAGAAGATTTATAATCCTCTGGTGACCCTCTGGAGCGGCAGTATTTCCTTTCACAGTTGTTCCTACTCCGATTGCAAATGGTACTTGCAGGGTAACTAATATTATCTCCTCCTCTTCCGTGTTCCTTTCTCTGAAGCCATCAGATTTGTTTATTTGCTCTTAAGTGCTCTTGCAAGGCACTCTACAGCTCTGGTTTCTTGACTGACCAGATTTCACATGCTTCCAGTTGGAGGGAAATGCCAACAGAGATTTGGTTTAGGGACAGTGCTCCCTCTTTATATTAAAATCTTTGTTTCCTGTGCCTTCTTCTATTGCAAAGGATGTGTAGGAAATAGCTGTCCAAAGTATCCTTGAAAAATCTCATGGAGTAAAGCAAAAATCACTAGCAAATTGTCCTTATATATGAAATCTTTTAGTATCTTATATATGATACTGGGAATTTTGTGAGTCTTTCTTCACTACAGCTGAAAATTTGGAACCTGATGGACACAATAATAATTGTATTTTATTACTATCTTTAATGAAATACCTACACAGCTTTGCATTAAATAATCTTCAGCACTTGAATCAAGTAACAGTTCTTTTTATTCACTACAGTACCTGCAAATAATGTACTAAAAATATTTGTAGCAGCTTCAGGACACAGTCATCAAATATTTTTGCAATCCTCTGAGGATTCCTGTTCCTTAACATCACATGCTCTTTGCACTTTTCTGAAGTCTTTCAAAATGAGAACAAGAAAAGGAAAATTGAGAAAATATGAAGAGAAGTAATATGAAGTATTATGTTCAACTTGGAGATTATCTCTGGGAGTGAAGCATCACCTCTTGGAAAACTTCATGAGATCAATGAAATTATGCGGAGTTGAACATCTTAGGTGAAGCATTTTAGGAAAATAAGTGCCAAAGAAGTCTTTGTTTTGGCTGAACAACTGATGAGATGTCCTTTAAAATATCTGTAATAATCATCTCAATGGTTGAACATCAAAATATGTTATCCATAAGCTGAGATTGTTTTGACTACACAGGAGTGGATTTGAGAGTGTGTGTTGCTTCATTTCAGGATATGGGAAATAGTGTGTCTGTAATAAGGAAAAAAATTCAACATCATATTTTGTGTATCATAAACATACATACCATGTTTTCTTGAAGGAATGAGCTTTCGCAGAAAGGCATTGTGAATTCAATCAATTTTCCCTTCTGCATCATCAAGAAACAGTACTGTTAGAATCCTGAATCTCGTATATTTGCCTGGTGCTGTTTTACTCTTCTTTTTAGTTAATTTTTCAAACTTGAGTGGTAGTGCACATAAATTTCATTTATTTTTAGTATTTTATCACTCTCAAAATCATTTATGTTCTCCTTCCTTCCACATTGTGACACTGATCCAACCTAAACCTTGCTCTTGTGAGTTTTTTTATTTGATTTGGATTTGAAAAACTGGAGTCCTAAATACTGTTTTGGGTAACTGGATGACATAAAGAGCATAACTTATTTAGCACTTCCCTTCCTTATTTTGTTACACTAATATATAGGATTTAATGTGTTTTTCCTGTGTATTTTTCCACTGCTTATAAATCTAAGCATTAGTATGTGGTACTCCATTTCCTCATAACTTTTATTGAATTAATTACATTTGGGCTTAATTTAAAAACCCCTTGTTTTCTCACTTGTGGAAACAGAGAATAATCAATTTTTTGCAGTCTCTGCTCCTTGTCCAAAATATTGTGGTACACAAGGAGACTTCCTATAATCCCACTGAGCCTTTAACCTAGTGCTTTTGACTGTCTTCATCATAGCAGAGGATAGGGGCAGAGACGTGGCAGCATGTAACCAGAGCATGAGACACACATGGCTGAGAGCAGCTTTTCCAGTTCCAGCAGAGTTGTTTGAATCAAATATTTGGAATCTTGAATGTGAAAACTGGTTCCCAAACTTTTCAGATCATGATTTGCTGTATTTGGGAATGGCAGGGTAAGGGCTGCTACACCTCTGGTGAGGCTATTGGACTGGGAAGTGAAAATGCTAGTATTCCCCTTGAAAAGCCTGAGTTCAGTTTTGTTTGTTTGATTTGTTTTTTTATATAAGTTCTTTTCCAATCCATTATGAAAATCTGAAAAGCTTTATATTATTTTATTGGTGTTGCTCAGAACTGTCTATGAAAATTCATGGATTCTTGAAATTGTTTTAGATATTGGATTTCAGGCAGTAAGCTGCTGGCTGCTGCTGCTAATTCTGTTGGTTGTTTTAGGTATTGTTTGTATTTTATCTCTTATACATGGTATTAAACAAAAAGTGATAATGCTTTGTTCTGAGGCACTAAAAAGCTTAGCGTGTGACCACAAGATTTGATCCATGCCAGTGGCATCAGGACTGGCACATCCCTTCTTTGGGCAGGTCCCACTGCAAATGGAACAGCCTTCCCCTGCCCTCCCTCTTCTTTTCCCATCGTTCTCGAAAATTGCAACACACAACTGACTCTTTCAAAACACAGAAGCTGTTATGATACCACGTAATAGAATTTCACTGGGACTTCTTTTTTCTTGTTTTCCTCCTTTTTTGAGAAGCAGGCATCAAGTAGTACACAGGCCAACTGAAATACCGGGAAAATACTCAGTATCCTATCCATTATGCATGGCAAATGTCATTCATGCTGTGGGACACATCAGCAATTTCAGACCTTTCAGCAGCTCCTCCTGTGGTCCCAGTCCTGCCCGTCTGTCACGCAGGCTGCCAAGGTTGCCCCATCTCTCTATCACTTGATATGGGCTGAGAATGACAGGCAGGGGAGTGAGGCGGCCGCAGGCGGGCAGTGGGACTCTGCGTACAGCTGCCGAAAGCTGTCAGGATCTTGCCAGCTCATCCCCTAAATGAAGATCTTCCATTATGGTCTTTCTCTGTGGCTAGTGACATTTCCAAATCTAGCACATGCTTTTCCAGAAGCCCTGAACAGAAGTTGCTGTTTGTAGGGATGAAAAGTATGGCAGAGATTTTCCCATTTGTACTTTTGGCCTTCAAAGGCATCTTAGCCCTCATCTGTACACGCCCTGGCATTGTTCAAAGCCACCTTTGTGTCCTTTTACATCATGTTACCACAGTTAGCTTTTCCGTTGTTTATTGCATGCCATCTCTTATGTCCTGGAAAGCTTCACCAAGTGTTTTTGGACAGCCACACTCATGCTCTTTTCCCCCATCTCCCCTGATCTCCCCAGACTCCCTTTTCTCAAAGTACAATTTGAAGAGAGCTAACATTCCCCCATATCCTGCTCCCATTTTGGCTTACCCTGTTTTGCCTGTTAGGGCAAAGCCCTCCTCCTTCTTTTTAATAAGAAGCAGAATGCTGTCAATTACAAACCTTTCCATGTTGCCAAGAGTCACTGGATTAGTTTATAAACCACTCTGTAAAAAAATAAAAACTAAAAAAAGCAGTTTGTGTTGATGTTGCATTAGAAATATATATTATGCTTTATGTCATAATCTAAGGCAGTAGTAGCTGGCTCCTAGTGTGCAGTTTCCTTTTAAATTCATGATATAGGCACAGAACTTTTGAGTTGCAAAAAAAAGCCAAGGAAAGGCCCCCAAAATACCCAGCCTACATGGTGTGCTGGGAGTATTAGTAGGGTATCCCATAACAGCCTGGCAGGGTGAATCCAGACCTTACATACTCATAGAAAGAGATATCTTGTCCCAAGACATTTATTCATTAAACTGTGTTTATCCTGCCTCCCCTACTCACTCTGCAGAGTAGGCTACTACACAAGTAGTCCTATTTTTAATAGGAACATTCATAAATAAATTAGCCTCAGGAGGGGGCAGAGGTTACATCTGCGGTTATAGATGAAACAGCTCCACAAGGCCAGGATGATATTATTTACTGCTTGGTTCTGTATTTCTGCTTACTGCTTTGAAATGCACAAAAGTCACAGCGACTTCAGCATTGAGGGTGGCTTGTTTTGCAGCTGGAAATCCTGTTTTAAAATAGCGTCAGCACACAATCCAGCATTTTGCTGGAAAATGGGCACTTGGTTGAGTCTTTTTCTTCCCTGGGTGCCCCAAGGAGGTAATGCATGTGCTGATGATAAACCCAACAGGTGCCAGGGTTGGTGGGTACTGGAGCCAGTTGGCTTTGTGCCGGCAGTGCACAGTGGCTATATTGTGTCTCTAGGTTTCTGTGTGCTTCCATGTCCTTGTGAGGGATGGTATAACCCAGTTGAAACACATACTTAAACTCCTGAGGGATTAAGTGTGTTTCCTTTCCTTTACAGTTCAGAATTTTACAGTTTCTTTGTTTAGGGGTTCTCAGATTGCTTAATGATCTTTTTCCTCCCTGTTTTGCCCAGATGTGTATAATAGCAGTATTTGAATCTTACTAGGTTTGCCAATTTTATTACTCAACATATGCTATATCCTTTTATTTTTGTCTAGTATATAATTCTTCTGCTGAGAAATCCCTTGGTATAGGCTTTTTCCTTACTATTCTTCAATGGGTCAGTCTGTAACTTGTCTGTACTCCAAAATTTAGCTTTTTACTAGTTATTCAAGGAGACAAAATGTCAGATGTTTTGCTTCTGTCTGAAAAGTATTGTTTAAGCTGTCACTTACTGGAAGTACCACAGTCAGTTATTGTTAAAAAAGCAACTCTTCCCACCTCCTTGGGAAGTTGTTGCTCTCTGACATAGGAGAAGGCCTGAGATGATATGAGTGCTGCAGTGCTGCATCAGCCCGGGAGCACAGGTTGTGACCCAAGCCCGCGAGTGGCTCCTCCATGGGTCTGCCATGGCTGTGCTGGAGAGCCCAAACTTCCTGCTGAGGAGGATGGGCCCACATGGGTCTGCTCACCAAGACTGGTGGTGTTTGAAGTGCACCTTCAGCCCTAGCCTGGAATCTTGCAGAGGTTTGGGAAATCAGTGTTTATGTCCCCTTCTAAAGCATTCCCAAACCCAGACTCTTATCTATTCTTCTCTTGGCTGTATGGGGAGGTTAGAAATGTGACTCACATGGGCAAGTTGGTTTCCCATGATACAAAGATACATTCATTGCTCCAAGCATTATATCTGTACTTATGAGCACATAATAGTCCATCCAAATCCCTGCATCTGTGGCTCATCCTTACATATTTATTCTGTATTTATAGTGACCAGCATTTGCAGAGAATGTCAGCAGGGATTGTTTTCCTGGTAGGCTTGGGAGCAGATTCTTTTGTGGTTTACATCTCTATAACTCAATTAAATGGCATTAGGATAGACTTACATCAGCCGAGTTCTCCGCCTGGAGTCAAAGTATAATTCTTAATAATAATAGTTTTACAAGTGTTTTTTCTTTATAAAATTTATTAGTGTTTTCTTCTGAGTGGTTTCTTAAGCTTTTCTTCCTTTTTAGCAAAGTCTAGTGTCTAAGAGACTTCAGACTAAGAATATCTTGTTTGAGAGTCAGAGACTCAGAATAATTTGTAGTCTAGTGAAACCATCCCAAATGTCCTATTTGCATAACTCTTGTATAAGCTTCCCAATTCAATTGTAAAGGCACAGATCAGTTGAATTCTGTCATTTGTTTCCCATGCAATGGGAACAACACATGGCTTTCTCTCTGCAAATTGTTAATATTTCTATCTGAGTTTGAAAATTATAAATGGCTGTCAGGTGCTAATTCCTAATTGCCAATAATAATAATAATAGTAATAATAATAGTAATAATGGCAACTGCTCAGGTAATCTTCCATTTAATATAAAATAAAAATAATTTCCTGAAATCATTTCTGATATTCACAGTGGAGTGGTTATCTTGTTATATGCCTTGAGAAAAGGAATAAAATTTTGCAGCTACCAAATCTATCAATCATGTATCAGACAGGAAGACCCAGTTAGAAAAATCCTTTTCAGTTTCTGTAAAAATCAGACAGAACAAGTTGTGTTTCACCATTAAATGATGTATTTTTCAGAACACTGATAACATCTGGCCCTCCCTTGTCTGGAATTCAACTGTTGACTTCCCAAGAAGTCCAGTTATTTGGAAGCTGATGCCCAAAGCACTGAGCTGTCATTCCAGCATAATTAATTCCTAACCTTTCACTGTGATTAGGGTTGGTTGAGCTTTTGGTTGCTGTTCTGGGATTATCCCATTGGTGATACCTATTGGGGTGTCTGCTGGCTCTTTCTGCAGTTATTCCCACAGCAGACGCTTGGGGTTAGGTTTTATGCCAGCCTTTTCTTTCCTACAGCATTTAAATTAGTAACTGTGAATGAGGGTGAATACTGAAGATGAGATGAGACAAGTGGTGGGGAGCTGGACAGCTCTTTTTTTTAGCCATATTTCAGGGCAATGCATTGTTGAGGCAGACAGCTGGAGTCCAGAGTGTATTTTAAACTCAAATAGGCCTTTCACAAAAGCACCAAGCTAGGGCAGTGTAACAGTGTGACTGTGAAATGTGTTAGTAAGAAGGATGAGGTTCAGCCATTTCCTTCACTAAAACCTTGCATTGAAATTTCTCCTTAAGCTCCTTTCTCAACGTTCCTGCCATCCTGAGAAGTTTTATTTTGTCATTAGGAAGACACTCAGCATGTGTTGCAGTTATACCAGGTACTGTGCTGCTGGAGCTGGGCAGAGCTGCTGGCACCTCATGCTGCTCCCACTGGGAGTTCCTCAGCATCTCCAGTATATCTGGGCTGAGGATGGGATTGAACCCACTGTTACAGCTGAAGCAGCATGGCATGAATAGCACACAGCATACATTTTTCTCCAAGAATAAGATAAAAAATCTTTTAATATGTATTCTGTTTTTAATGTGTCATTTGGAAATCTTCCTTCCCATGTCTATGAGTGGGGAGGGTTTTTTCAGCTCAGATTCTTAGGAATGCTCATCTTCAGGTGCTAGTGCAAGTGCCAGCTACTGCCACTCAACCTGTGTTTAAATGATTTAAAACAAAAAAAAAGTCAAAGTATTAGCTTTTAAAACTTTATCAATTCAGAAGTGTTTCTATTTAGTACAATTATACATCTCATACTATCATATTTTTAATTAGCAGTATTAGAGCCTGCTTTTGGTGGAGACCTATTTTGGGTTTCAGTTTACTGAATTATGGGCGGTTTGCGTGTGTGCCTAAATTACAACTTATATGAGTGATGGTAATGCTGCACTCTCCTAGGAGAAATTAAATTCCCATCAGGATATTGATTGGTAGGATATCATTTGTCTATGATAAACTGTTCAAAGCCAGGTTGCATTGAGAACTGGGCAACCTGGTCTAGTGGAAGGTGTCCCTGCCCATGGCAGGGGTTGGCATGTGGTGATTTTTAAGTGTCCTTCTAACCCAAACCATTCTGGGATTCTGCAATTACTGATAATGCTTAGATCTACTGTGCCCTATGGCAAGTCCAGTAGGATTGGTTTCCTCTCCTCAATATAACTTTGGATGAGGGCTTTTTCTAGTGCTGAGAGGTTTTTCACTTTTTTTCATATTTTCTTGTGATGACTTGTCATGGCGGGCGAGGGTGATAGAGTGCTGTAACCTTCCTAAGGAAGCATCTTGAGAAGGACACCTGTGGTCACACAGGCATATCTGCCTTTGCCTGATTTCAGCTCTTGTGAGAGCCACTGTGGGCAACACTGGTTAAAGGGACAGGAGCCTTCATACGGGGTTCCACAAAGACCTGTGTTCTTCTTTGACAAAAGAATACAAGGTCAAAGACTGACTGATGAGAGCTGGGGGATTGGGATTTATATGGGGAAAGCAGAGGGCAGGACAGAGCAACAGGGCCAATGATCTGAGGGTTCAGGGGCAGAACAAAGGGAAAGGGCCAATGGGGTACAAAATATTTACATACAACCAAGGGGTACTGTGGGAGAGACTTTCCTTTTACCATACAGGCAGGGTGGTGAGCTTTCTGGCTTAGGGGCTTCCCCTCCAGGTAAGCGCCATGGCTTGTCTCAGGCCCTGTATGGCTGACTGACTGTTAACTTGTATAATTTGTAAAAAGTTCTGAAGAATATTGAATAAGGTCATCCTTTCTTCACAATTTCATTTTTGTGATGGGACAGCATGCTGGGAGCCTGGAGTAATCCTGATGAGCACTGTCCCCATCTCTTCGGGTTTTACAGCAGACATTGCAAAGTGTTCAGTGGATTTATGTCTCCCCAAATGCAGCTTGACTTCTGATTTTCAGTAAATCTCACAGCCACTGCAGTCCCCCAGAGGTTACTCAGTAATGGACATTTATGGGAACATTCTCAAAAATAATGGAAAACTTGCAAGGTCCTGGAAATGCATTTGGATTTTGTCATAATTCAGTGAGCCATTAGCAGCTTGCTTTTTATTTACTAATACCTTTAGTAGCTTGCTTTTCATTTACATATACTTTTGTGGCTGTGCATTAAAATACATGTCTTTCCAAACAATGACAAACCAGGAAAATAATTAAGAGCTAGATTGTTTCATTAAACTTTTGAGCTTAGGAGGCATGAGGATTTTTTCCAGCCACAGGCAGAATTGTTTTAAGGCACTGAGGTAATTTAGATTAAGAGGTGATGCTTGGCCTCAATGACTTCTGGATTTAAATAGGTAAGTGTGGGAATGAAAAAATAAGAACTTGAAATTACTTATTTAGGATCATTCTCTGGGCTATTAACACCTGACCTAAGTTAAAAGCCAGTTTTTTCTTTTTAGTTCAGGGTTTTATCTACTCTTGGATCAAGCCTGAAGGTTTCTCAGGCAGAAGAAACAGAAAAGGAAAAAAAAAAAATCTCCTTTTCTTAGAGCCTGACTGTGCAGTGGTGTGAAAAAGGCAAATGCAATTTTGACTCCAGCAAGGCATTTCCATGGAGTCTGGGAACCATTAATGCCATTAGCAGATAGTCATCTGTAAAACTGCACTATTCTGCAAGAAAAATTAATTCAAATGGGAACAGGTGCTGAAAAGAACTTGCTGGGATGTGGGAGGGAACAAGGAGAGAGACTTACAAGAGGTGGCTGAAAGAGCTTGGCTTCTGTGGCCTGGCAGGACAAAAGCTGGTGTAGATCTGATTGCTCCATAAATATATCCAGGGGTAAGTACCAGGAGGAAAAGGACCTTGTTGTGGCTGGAGAGCAGTGTTGGCAAAAGAATCAGTGGGTAGAAATTAGCTGCATGTAAATTTAAGCTGGAAATGGGTTGAAGGTTTCCAGTTATCATAAACTTCTTGGCAATTTATGAACCAGTGATCCCTTGTGCATCACATAGTTACCTAGGCTCCAGTGGCAGTGGATCTTATTTAACACTTTCTTCACCCTGTATTTGTTCAGCCTCCACAGGAAGGTTGAGTAACCTGCTCAAGTTTTACACTCAGCTGTTTAAAACAAAAAGCTTCTGTAAAAACCTAGCTTGTTGTCTTGTCTTTGATGAAATTACCAAAAAAGTATGAATGCTGTTCAATAAGTCCATTACATGGCTGTTTATTCCTCTAATAAGGACTCATGCTGTTTGGAAATCTAGTTTTTGGGATTTTTTTTCCCTATGAGTGGCCCTGGTCTGAATTTAAAATGTGATATATTTTCATCATGCAGGGCAATAGCTATTCCAGATAGCTAAAACCTACCATGTTTCTTCAGTCCAAAGAGCTGATGCACCTGCCTGGACCAAGAGATAAAAACTGGGAGCTTGGGGAAGCTTCCCTTGAGCCACTTTCTAGTGCTCGAGGTTTTGGGATTTGCACATCTTCCAGATCATCACACCTGCTGTGTCTGAGGAGCCGTGCTCCCTGGCATAGTTCAGAGCTACCGTTTCCTGCATCCCCAGGGTATCCCTGGTGCCTCTTCTGCAGGCGCCCGCAGCTGCTGCTTGCAGAGACCCAAGTGACTGATGGTGCCACCTAATTTTAAATTGCAATTGAAGCCTTATTAGTCTGTGATTGCTAATCAGAATAAAAGCTGGTTTTTGTTGGCTTCTATTACTCATTCCACTTTGTCCATATTAGTTACAGTCATAATGCGATTGCTGCTCTGCTTTGCATACATGGCATTCCCAAGTGATCCCCTTCACTAAAATCTGGATTTCTCTTTACAGCTTGACAGGTTACTGTTGCAGCCATGGAGTGCTTTTTTATACTGTATAGTTGTCAATGCAAAGAAACTTCATGTTGTTTTCATAGGTGAGGGTGACATAAATGTCAAAGTGCCTCCTGTTACTTGATATTTAATTATGAAAGCATCCACTGGAAAAATAGTATGAGACTGGTGTAATCAGCACTGGGGCAGACTTGATAATCTTTTCATTTGGTCTAGACATCAGGGATGCTTTGTACTGACTAGTACTGTAGCCGGATAATCTAAGACCTTCTGGACTAAAAGTTTTGGGACTCTTTATGAAGGGGAAAAGTCTCCTCCATAAAACCCCTTAGGTTTGCATATTCCTCAGCCTGATAAATGCCTGTTTGATTAGTTCATGGAAAAGTTTGGATGAACTTACCATGGAGGCAGCTTGACTCTGTGTTAGTGCCTTGATGTCTGGGAGAGCAGCAGCCCCTGGGTGTCAGGACGAGGGTGCTGCTCCTGATTTTCATGGCTTTTTGTACTAGATAATTCTGATTAAATAGCATTTCCATGTTAATAAAAAATATTTTTGTAATTTGTTGCATTCCTAAAGAGATCCACAATTCCTGGCAATCATTTGGAAGTGACAAATGGGTTTCCTTGCTCTTTTCTCCTCTTTATATTGTTAAATAGCAACAATTATTCTTGTTACCTCTTTTAAACCAATTTAAAGATTCTAAATAAACACCAAAATAATTGCCAACAGTCTGTTTCCCAAAACCTATCCACATACTTACTTCTCATGTATCATGGCTCAGTTTTAATCTGTAACATGGTTTATGTCAGACCTCTGCATCTTTAATTAAGGACTGTGTGGGTAGGCAGCAGCTGGAACCCCCTTCACCTGTAAGATGCATTGGGAAAGTCATTCAGGGTCAAAACAAAGAAATTCTGTCTCAACAGTGGCCAAAACTGAATGCCTGAGGAGGAGTATCAGAACATAAATGAGGTCTTGTGTTTTTGATGAGTATTTTAGTTCTTTGCATGGAAAATTTTAGATTTTATCTAGCCTGGAAGAATTCCAGTGCTGTCTAAAGAAAACTCACTGTCTGAATAAAACCACTGTCTGATCTGGCACAGCGCTGGGAAGTGCTGATGTGGCTCCTCCTTGGGGAAGTGGTGATGATGTGAGTGCTGGGATGGGTGAAGCACAATGTGTCTGAACTTGCTTTGCTGGGGCTGGAGCAGGAGCAATCCCGGTGTGCCCATGCTGGTTGTGCTGACCTGCCCCAGCCAGTTTGTATTGAGATAAAACCCGAGTCCCCTGTAATCTGATGTTACCCTAGAAATAGGAAACTGTGACATTAAGGAATGTCACAGTAATTCCACTGGGAACTACAATTATTCCACCGGGAATGCACAGTGGAATTACTTTTTGTCCTCTGGATAAGAAGGCAAAGCCTGGCTGTGGCATTTCTGCAAATTACCATGCAAATGTTACCATGGACTGTGCCCAGTGGGGAAATCCAGGCGAGGAAAGGGTTGGAACCCCTCAGGGGTGAGACAGAGCTGTATTGCCAACTTCGCTGGTTTGTATTTGGTTTGATTTTATGCTGCTTTTCTGTAGAATCATGGCTTGGTGATGGTGGAAATATCAATGCTCTGTCTTCAGAGAGTTCTGTGTTTGTTGTTCTGTGTCCAGAGAGTTCCAGGGAAAGTGCAGATACACATCTCCTGCACTCCTGGTCCCACTTGCCTTTTCTCCTTTCCTAAAAGAGTATGTTCTGTAAAATGCTGATCATAATCTACTTATTTGTGGGGAAGAAAGACAATAGGATACTGCAAAATTAAATAATGGTGGTTTTTTTGTCTTTGCCTTATTTTGAACAGTCAAGCAGGATAAACAGCCCTTCCAAAATATATTTCTATAGAGATGGTGAGGCCCCGGCACATCATTCCCAGAGAGGCTGTGGACTCCCCAGCCCCTGAAAGTGTCCAAGGCCAGGTTGGTTGAGGCTTGAAGCAGCCTTGTCTAGAGGTAGGTGTCCCTGCCCATGGTAGGGTTTGGAGCAAGATGGGCTTTAAGGTTCTTTCCAAACCATACTATGATTCTATAATTCTGTATCTGTAAATATGGTTTGTTTTGTAGTCTATAACTTCTATAACATTATCTTTCCTTTCTTTAATCAAAGGCTGTGTTTGCTAAGATCCAAGTGGTGCTGGGCAATGGGATGGTTGACTGAGGTTTGGCTGAAGTACTCTGCAATGAGAGGAGAAACACCTCATGGAAAGGCTTAGGGCTTGACTAGATCTTTCTTTGGCATCTCAGTATTTGCAGGTCACCATGCCTCCCCCTCTCCCCTCCCATCCTTTTAGAAGCTTGGCTTAGTTGTCAGCTGCTTTTTGCTGTTAGGCACAACTGTTCTCCATCAAGGCTGTCTGAGCAAAGCATCTGAAAATGTGGAAATTCAAAAGAAATATCACTGGTGAAACCCAACTGAGAAAACCTGTGCAGGTTTGGAGAGGAAGCTGCCAAACTATAAATATTTATATAATAAATGCATATGGTGGTGTGTAAATGAAGTGCTTGTAAAGACTATGAACAATCTTCCAAACCTGCTTTAGGTATGGTTTAGTTTAGAAAATATATTTTAAACCTTTATTTGTATTAGCATATGTTTAGGAAGACACTACCAAGGAGTGTGACGAGGCAGATGCACAGTGTTCCACTGGGACAAGGCACGTGATGCAAAGGTCATTTTTCCTCATGGCACTTCCTTTATTTTTCTAGTTGCTGAGACCACAATTGGAGCTATTTGTGTAATTTCTGATTGTTTTTCAAAACTGGATTTTTTTTTACATAGCGAAATTGAGAGTTTACCTCAACTTTTTAGACAAGCGCCTAATGGTAGACTAATAAAAAAATTGTAGTTACTAAATCACACGATTCTATCAGTTGTTTTCACGGTTTGTTCAGTGTTTAAATGACTTGCAAAATGCACTTAGATTTCTTTCTAAGTTTAATGCTTCAATTAAATAAGTAGATGGGCTGAGCATTATCTTCTGCAGCACTTCTGGTAATATAAATATCTGTGCCTAGATATTTATAATTTTTCAATTTTTTTTTTCCTAGAATAACATACGCATATAGTAACCATGTGCTTTGATCATTTTATTTCATGCTTCCTCTATAAATCTTGGTTCATAAGGAGCATTACTGAATGTTGCAGTTCATTTCACCACTTCATATTTAACGATTATCATGTAAGAGCATCTTGGGACTTGTCTACACAGGAACTACAACGTAATTAAATGGAGGGATGCATTTAAGGATTTGCCTACATGGGGAAATTAATTTGAATTTCAATACAGTGTGAATTTTTAAGCATATTGTTTTTTTCTTGGGATGTATTTTATGGGTTTTGTTTTGGAGTAAGAACTTCCTGTTACTACTTTGTCTTGGAATTGCAAAGTTAGTGTTTCTCAGGTATCTGCACATGCTTTCCTCACTGAAGAACTTGAAATCTGGTCAAAAGTAGATGTTTCACCATATATTTTTGGTCATAGAAATATAGCAATATTTATTTGAGTTTCAGTTTGTAATGTTGTGGTTTTTGTTTGTTTGTTTGTTTGTTTTTAATTTCAAGAGTTTCCATTAGAGCAGACAGTTTAATTTTGCAATTCTTTTTTCTGAGGACCTAATAGCTTTTTATGTTTTGATTTTTCTATGATTTTTCTTTTCAATAGGCACATGTATGTGTTGGGCGGCACCACATATAGATCTGGGCTCAGGGATAAGCAAATTAAATTCTTTGTTTTATCCTCCACTTGCCAGCAATGATCAGTGGAACCTTGATGCTGGACTTGCAGTCCTTTGTCTTCTTCTTCTTCTTACACAGAATCCCAGGATGGTTTGGGTTGGAATGGACCATAATGCTCATCCAGTTCTACCCCCTGCCATGGCAGGGACACCTTGCACTAACCCAGGTTGCCCCAAGCCCTGTCCAGCCTGGCCTTGGATACTTGCAGGGACGGGGCAGCTGCAAGTTCTCTGAGCAGCCTGTGCCAGGGCCTCCTCACCCTCACAGGGAAGAATTTTTTTCCTAATAACCCAAGTAAGCCTGCCCTCTGGCAGTGAGAAGCCATTTCCCCTTCTCCTGGCCATCCATGTCCTTGGAGGAAGTGCCTGTCTTTATGTATGTATTCTTACTTGCTTAATAAAGGTTTTGATACTATAATGCACTTCCATTACCACAGAAAGACTTTCCATGATTCTGGGTTTAGTTTTATGGAAAGTGAACACAGTATCCAAAATTCCCATGTTGCAGTCTGGCTTTAACACTTGCACAAAGTGCCTCAGTCAAGTGTCCTGCTGAATCCAGATGATTTTTTCCCTTTTTTTCTTGTGATTGAACAAAGCACTAGTCCCAGCCATCCAGCTTTAGCAAGACCCTTGTAGTTAAGGCTTCCATATCCCTATGGTATCATCAACAGGAAGGAGCTGGTAATAGTCCCCAGAAGCTCTGGAATGAATGGATACTGGCACCTGGGAGAAATCGGGCCACTGAGGTGCAAGGTTGTTTTTTTGGTTTTTTTCCAATAGATACTCAGAAAACTTCATATTGTACTAACACTTAGCAAACACAGGTGACATTTGAGGCATCTGGAAGACAGGCCTGACAAGAGTGGCATTTCCGTGTCAATATTAAAAACTGCTGGGAGTTCACTGCTCTGGTAATATCCATGGCTTGAGCTGCAGGAGTTTGAGCCCTTTGGCTGGGCAAGGAATTCTTGCTTTAATAACCCTTTCCTTGTGTGCAGTTTTGGACACTTGCTTCGATGTGGAAAAGTGTTGCATTTCTGAGCAAGAAGCTGTAATGGGGCTGAAGGGAACAAAAGCTACCCCAGGTTTCTTATGGAAAGCACCAGTTTATTCCAACATATTGATGCTCATGCAGTGCTTAGAACAAGTCTTGCTTATATGTCATTATATTTCTTATTATGCTTATATTTTAAGAATAGACTTCTGAGATAGAATTATCATATTTCGTCCATATCTTTGTCCGCCTTTTGGCAAAAATCTTTCTGTTGCCAGAAGTCAGATTAAAATTAATGTTGTTTAAGCTTCTAAGGCTTTCAGAAAGATCACTGGCACAAAATAAATAAATTTATGCAGTTGAATAGGTCATTAGACCTTAAAAAGAGGGAAGGTAGTTTGATTTGGTGTCTTAATTGGTTTCCAAGCTAAAAGTAATAGTGTGTGGAATCCCTCTTAGTAACATGACTCAGAACTATTTATTTTTCAACTCCTCTTTTGAAATTGATGGCTGTGTTATCTTAGCATTTGGGAGATGCAGGCAGTACTGGAATGACAAACATTTCTCGACAGCTTTAGAAAGATGGATGGTGTGATGACCCTGCAACAGGTTTGGGTGTTTGTGCTTTCCAGTGGGTCATTGTGAAACTCGTGCTTCACTTTCATTCTTAATGAAGGGAAAGGAAAGATGAGACCTAATTATGGGTTTGAGATGTCTTTTGTAATGTGACTTCTCAGTGTACAGGTTTGTCATCCAGTCCTCAAGAGAAGAGCATAGTGATGGTCATCCCCAGCTCATGGTCCCAGTTGGTGCATTTTGCTTTTAGAAAAGGTGGTTACTGGATTTTACTAGATTTTACTGCAAAGCTGATGCTAAGTGATTAGCTACACCTTGGATATTTGTTATATTGTTATTGTATTGTTACTTTATTTGGCAGTTCTACACATTCTGCATAAAATCATTAATGAAGAAAAATCCTTTACCAAGACTAACTTACTATGGGCAAAATCCTTAGGCTTGACCAGAGTCTTTATATAAAGATACTTGTAAGCATCTCTTCCATGTCTTCTGATCTGCAGAGTTGTGATAGCCTTAGGAGAAGAGAATGCCTTGAAAATACCACACATGTGGCCTGCCACATCAAATATATGTGAAATTAATAAAAGAAAAAATGCATTATTAATATATTGATAGCATTTTGGTAAATTCTATGCAGATGGAAGAGAGTGATTTATTTTAATTTGCTTTATTGTGAAGATCTAAAACTAAATGAAACCATTGTCATACAAATGAAGTTACAATATTGCACTCATCAATGTGCCTGTGATATTCTCCTGTAACAATTAAGACTCCTCAGTATATTAGAAACTGGGCTCCTTTTGGCTCTGGGAGCATATAGTGGAGGAAAGCAATGAGGCCATTCTGCCAGTACAGTGTAAATCCTGTAATGCCCTTCAGGGTTCTCTTACTCTTTTTAGGCATTGGAGCAACAGGAGAAAGTTTGGTTTAAAATTTGTTGTAAACTCTCTCCTGTAGACTTGATCTATCCTCTAAGTGTGTTGTATATAAAATTGTGTCTTGAAGCTCTCTTTGATATCATCTCCTAATATTTAAAAGTAGTAATTCCTGAGGAATTATTTTATTGGGAGGTTTGAGCTGTGTGTAAGTGGAGCAGGTCAGCTCTGTGATGTTTGGACAATGTTAGCATGCTGCATTGCTCAGGCACATCAGTAAAGGCTTCACACCCTGGTTCACATTTAAACCTTTTTACTGATTCTGTGACAGCATTCCTGAATTTCATACATTGTGGGTTTTGAGGTTTTTAATATTTTGGCCAGAAGAAGTGGTAGATTTTCATTTTGCCAAATATAGCCAGACCAAAGCAAATTCTCTTTCACAGATGCCAGGAGCTTCAATTATAAAAATTAATTTATTTCTGAAACTAAAAGATATTTTGAACAAGCAGTTTATATGTTTGCACCTACTGAAATAACCTCTGCCTCCCGGAAAGCAGGCAAGCATGCTGCCGTATGTACAATGCTACTTTTGTCTGCCGTGTTAGAGAAGGAGCCTCACTAATAGGATGTGTCAGCCATGAGCAGTTAAAACCAACGTCTCCGTGTGATATAAGAGAGCAGTTAAAACCAACGTCTCCGTGTGATATAAGAGAGCAGTTTATGGGTTAATATTCAGATTCCTGGCAGGAAGCACACTGAGGTGGATTAATGTTCTGATAGTTTGAGTGACGATTTATAAAAAGCTGATTAAAATTACCTGGGTCTGGGACACATGGATTGGAGCTAAGAGATGTGTGGAAGTGATTTAAATCTCACCTTCCTACTTCCCTGCTCCAATCTCCTGGGCAAGAGCAGAGCACAGTGAGGCTGCTTGATTTTATAGCTCTCTAGTAGTCACAGGAGGACTGAAAGCAGCTGATAGTGATGATCTGGAGGGCTCTTGAGTGACCTGCTCCTTCTACAACTGCCCTGGCTAAATCCAGGAGCTCAGGATCCTGCTGTAGTTACTAGGGGGAAATAGTCTTCGCCGCTCCTGCCTCTGTTCTCAGTCCTCTGGCTGAGATTTGTGCCTCCTGGTTGACTCAGGATCTCCTGCTTGACTTAAACACTGCATTGAGCGGCAGAAATACTTCCCCAGGAGTTCCTGAGTAACAACTTTATTCCACCACAGGAATTTGTCTAAGCCATCTTCAGTATCAGATTTTATCTGCAGTATTGCTCAAAACAGCTGCACTGTGTCCAGAGGACCTGGCCTGGTATATTTTAGGACATATAGTAACTTAAACCAGATACTGACCTTGTGCAATACCTATCCTCAGCAAAGAAATTGTTATTTGAAGTTTTGTTTGTTTTTTAAATTATACATTGCACTCATGGTATGCTGGCATTGTGACAAATATGATTTAATGCAAAGGAATCTCTTGAACAAAATGTCTTTGCAGTGATTCAGGGGGTATTTTGGTAAGGAATAAAGGTGGTATTTTTCTTCAACCCTAACAATGGTTCCTAAAATACATAATAATTAAATAGTTCCTGAAGAAACCATGTTACAGATGTCAGATGCTTCTGACATCTATTTAATGATGTTAATTCATCATTAAAAACTTGTAGGGGTTGGGAACAGATGTGGGGGTATCAGAGCTCAGTTGTGGAAGTGTGTGGTGTAACAGCTTTAGCCTTTCCCTCTCCTCTTTTTGTGTCCAGGGTGACCTGACCCAGTGACAAAGATCAAAAAATGGAAAGATCCAGATGGAAATTAGCTGATTTTTGGCCAAATAAGGTCGTTCTCTGGGTGCAGTTGGTTGGGTGAGCACAGGGGAAAGGCATAAGTTGTTTATCTAACTGAAAGATATTTTTTAGCAGTTTTCATTTTAAGTTGGAAAGGAAGAGACCAACAGGAACAAAATCTGAAATGATGGGAAGATATTCAGTGCAGCATGTTCTGCACTTGGAAATTACCTCCTTTAAACAAGAAGCCCAAAAGCATTGATAGGCAAGTGTACTCCTGGAGCAGGGGCTCAAGAAAGGCTTGGAGTAAGGAGCTTGGTTTGTAAATGCATTAATTGTGTGCTAAATAAAAAGGTCTTGATGTTGATAAATGTATAATATTATTAGTCTTTGGCAGCTAGCTGGAAAGCCGTATTCCTTCCCATGGAGGTTATTTCTATAGTGTGGATCATACAAGGTGAAGCCTGTTTGTAGTATCCAGCTTTCATTTCCCCTGAAGCCATGGCTGACCGCCATCAGGCCTTGGGAATACACTAGTTAGGCGGCTCACCAAGTCAGCAGTTTTCAAGATGGAACAGCTTATAAGGGCCTGCTTTTGTTTTTATTATTATTTCATTTTTGTTATTCTATCTTCTTAACAAAGTATGATTTAATGAGACGAGCCAGGCATATTGGTGGTCACCTGACCTGTTTCTCATTTACTAAACCAGGAGATTCATGTCTTTTCTCCCATTTCAAGCTTTGGGCATTAGGTGCATTGAAAAAATGAGGTTAAATGAGCTAGTTGTTCATGTTGGTACTAGAAAACTTGATTCAAAATGAAGACAAGAATTTTTTTTAATGTGGAATGAAGTAGATAAACAATTTTGGTACACATGCCATACTATTTAACTTGTGAAGTTATTCATACACTGAAGAAGACATGTACTCCTTAATTATTGGTAATTCCTTGCTCCTTGCAGCAGGCTTGGACCCAGAAGTCCCAGGGTCTTTCCTTTCACCCTCACTGCTTTTCCTCAAGTGAGTGCTACAGGCACATCCACACTGCAGAGCCAGTGGTTTATCCAGCTGGGATTCCCTAGTCACCAGCAGTGTATTTTGGCATGTGTCCATGATCCTCTCCTCCATCCTGACCCCTCATTGCTGTGACAAGCCCCACAGATGCAGCAGCAGCAGCATTAGGAACATGTTGCTGTGACATTCCACATTACCACAGCCGTAAGCTTTTCAAGCTCCTTGTAATGGCACTTGTGGTATCAGCAAAGGATGTTGTTTGCCAAAGTGCTGAGGAAGAGGCCCAAGCTGCAAGAGTTCAGTGACCACTTATTTTGTCGGTCAGAGCCACTAAAAGGACTTGGATGAGCTGAAAACACAGAGCACTGTTCCAGGCATGCTGGCATCTCCAGCTGCTGCTGCTGGTTAAGGATATTGAAATACTAAATGCCATGTAAAAACTAAAAAATGCCCCATTCTGGGGACAGTGTCTCTGGGAATCCTTGGAAAGCCACAGTTGTGAGGGGTCAAGAGAATAACAGCATCATCTCTTGAGCAGTTGAAAGCAGAACTGACAGGACAGGTTGTTAGTCCAGCAGGTCAGATGGGTGCATACCAGTGAGTCTGCCTCCTCCCTCCTAAAAATCTCTAAAGTCACAAGTATCAACATTTTCTTAGCCATTTCTTCCTGCTGTATTCCCTGTACAGAGCAACGGGCTTTTAAACACTGGCTGATAATAGGAATGTGTCTTTTGTGGGGGGAAAAAAATGTGTCAGATCCTTTATGTGGCAGACCTTTCCAGTTTTGTGGGAGATGACAGTCTGGGGTTTACCTGCCCTCCTCTGTCTGTAAGTAATGTTGTTTAGCTTTGCATCAATCTCGTTTTTAATTAGAATCCCCTTTGAGATGGAAAATATCAGAGCAGATCTATAGTAAGCCTGGGAACATCACAGCCAGAGGGTTTTCAGATACTGCCTTAAAAAAAACCAAAAAAACCAACCTATTTCTAATCCTTAAAATATTTGCCTTGCTTTATTTTCATATCTTGAAGACAAACAGGTGCTGTGTGCCCTTTATGATTCTCAAATATACAGTCTCCAAACCAGCAGTCTCCAAAGCCTTTCTTGTTTGTACAATTAGGGTGGGATTTTTGGAATCATTCAGTCTTGGTCTATCTCTGCTCTCATTGAAGTCAAACTGCCATTGACTTCAGTGAGAATCCTGTTAGATCAGCACATGAGTGCTTTGGAAAATCCTTCCCTCCATTTTTTTTTAGTCACATCTGTGTACAATTGAGTAAAAAGACTTTTGTAATATGCTTTAATTATTCTTTATCATTTTCATATAAAAGTGGTTGAAAGGAAACCAGAAAGAAATCTATAATAATCTTGACTTTGATCTTATTTACCATGAATTATATATTATGTTTTTCTTCTCCATTTATGTAATTATATATTGCTTTATGACAATGTAAGATAAATCACTGAAAACATGAGGAATAGAAATAATTAGGTAATATGGAGAGGGAGAACTGTCTCAGCGGAAAATACTTGATGCTTCGTGGTCTGGTGGGTTTCCAGTGTTGCTTAAAGCAACTTTCTTTGGCTGTGTGGGAAAAGCAGAAGACTTCATATGAAAGGCTAGTGCTGAAACCTGACAAATTTGGAGGCTGCATGGCCAACTGTGCAAGGAATGGCTTTCTGGATGTCACCTTCCCAGGAAACTGCAGGTTATTGCCCAGGTATCCACAGTCTGCTCTGCCACTGCTTTCCACACAGTTTTCTGCTTTCCACACAGTTTTGGTCCACCTGCTCCTCCTTGATGCATGCACCATTTTGGTTTCTAGCATATGTTTCAGTGTTGTTTCTGGTTAACTTTTTGCTCTTGGGCAATACCAAAGAAAAAAAAAAAAGATAAACAGAGCTTTCTGTAGCTCTGGGGAATTGGGAGAACCCCAAAAACACCTAATTCAGCCAGATCAGTATTTGCAAGACTTGCCCAGTGCAGCCCTGCTTCATCTCTGACTGTAGATATTCATTGAAGTACTCTAGTAGAGCATCTGGCTGTATTGGTTTTTATTTGTATTGTATTAATGTTTGCTTGGGTCCATAGCAAGAGACTTTAGCTGAGGAGGAACTTTGGCCATCCCCTATAGTTCATCTCCACCTCCCCTTGTGGTACAATATGGGGGCGAGGTTTGGAGCGCAGCTGGAGGAGGTGACTGCTTCACTCATTAGTGCTGAAAATTTACCTGAACTGCCCTTCAGGGAGGCTTTGAAGAGAAATACATAAATTTAGAGGGCAATTCTGATGGTAAAGAACACGTGGAAGCCTGCTTGGATTCAGGGGTGGTTTTTCAATGGGTGGATCTCAGGGTTACCTTGAATTAAATTGTCTTCTAATGGCAGGGTTCCATTCCATCTTTAGGCTCCTGGTATTATTGGTTCTGCTGTAAATATGTGTTTAGCATTAGAGTAAAATGTTATGTCAGTACATGGCACACTAGTTGCCTGTTTCGGCTGCTGCTGTTTCTACCACGTGTCACCGTTTAGAGCTGGGCCAGCAGCTCAGTGGACCAGGCTGGTCCTTGATACACTCGAAATCCAAGTTGGTCTATGAAATATGTTTATTAGCTGAAGTGTGGCAGATCTGTTTGATAAACTCTGCAGCATATTGTTCCTCTTAGTGCTCTCTGTTGGTGTTTCTGTGTGAACAGGAGTAAAGGTATTGGACTGTTGTAATACAGTAGATGAGATCTCTCCTGCAGGACCATGGATGGCAGGTGCAGCATGTGCTGAGAACTCCACTGGCCTAATTAACTGAAAATTGTCAGGCCACTTGGGAAACTTAATAGATGGTCTTGGTGTTCAACACCCAGAGGGTGCTGGGGCGCTGAACAGGCTCCCGAGGGAATGGTCACAGCCCAAGGTAAGCTCAAGGAATGTTAGGTCAGCACTCTCAGGCACAGAGAGGAATTCTTGGGATGTCTAATGCAGAGGCAGCAGTTGGACTTGATAATCATTGCAGGTCCCTTCCCACTCAGGAGATTTCTGTGATTCTGTGAACTGATGGAAGGAGCAGGAGTCGCCTGCAGAGGCACAGGACACGCTGTCCTGTTTGCCTGTCAATAGTGCTGAATGTGCCATAGTGTAATCTGCATCTGCAAGGTGTTTTTACAGAAATCTTGGCATAAACTTAATAAAATTATTAGTCTGTGAGCCCTCCAAAGGTCTGGGTGCACAGCCACTCTCTGCAGGCACTGCTCGTTCAAGAGGTAGCTTGAAATTAAATGTTCTTCAACATTTCACTTATAAACAAAGTGGAAAACAGTGTGAAGAAGCTGAAGGACAGAAAGCCCATGGGTGTAAACAGCTCTGAGTAGTAATGTGACAGCTATGCTAGGAATTGTGAGATGTTTAAGATATGATTACTGTATATTAACAAGATGAGATCTGCACAAAAGGCATGATGAGCCTGCCAGAGAAATAAACCACAGAGTACTGGCTGGCTTGATTTTTTTTTTTGGCGATGGTTTTAAGTGTTCATGCATACTGGTTAAAATATAGGTTAGCTTCTTGAGAGCTTTTGCCAAGTTTTGTCACTCAAGGTTTTTTAGAATGCTGTAGATTTAACCCTCAGTCTGCCCTTTTGGTGGCCAGTTTCCCCGATACTAAGGGCAGATAATATTCTCCATGTCCAGCTGAACTGATGCATTCAAACTTCCTGAGGAAAAAGCCTCTTGAGTGCATCTAAAATATTTGTTTATCTAGGCTTCATCTTACTGAATTTACTGTTTGCTGAAACAGGCAGGACTCTGTTGGCCTGGCATGAGATAATATGTTTGACTTCACTCTTTCGTTCCTATGGAATGATATTTGAGATGTGTGGCTTTTTTCACTTTTTCTAGAATACCAGGGGAAAATAATTGCAAATGGAGGGAGAATTTTGCTGAACATCTGGGAGCAAAATGGGGAAAGTTTGATAAATGGCAACTTGCTGACATGGAATAGCAGCTAGCTCAGTGAAGGAATCTAGGGCATTACAAGTGAAAGGATTTTAAGTTTAGTTCAGTTGGAAGTACAGTGCCATTCTGTATACATATGCCTGACGTAACAGATTATTCCGATTCTCAGATTTTAAAAAGTGCAAAAATTCACTCTTAAGTCATGTAGTAGTCTTAATTTCAGGAGCATGCAGTATACAATAGGAGTATACAATAGACACAGACATTTTTGACTACTTAAGTAAGCAGAGAAGATTCTGGTTCAAAATTTATATTCGGTTTAGAGGTCGATTACTATATTAAATATATGGAAGTATTTGATATAGTAAGCATGGCATCATCATCTTATATTGGTAACCAGCTGCGTAAGTTTAAATTTTTTCAGGTGTTGACTATTCAACTCTTCATTTTAACCATTTTGTATCTGAGTCACATTGAGTTTAAAACTTACACATTATTTTGATTTTATCCATTGCACACAGATACCTTTTTGCATAAACTTAAATACTGTCAAATAAGCAAAAATCTCTTCACATGCACAAGTTTAAACTGGAAGTAACTCAAAGCAGTCAGAACTTTGCAAGTAGAAAAAAACCTGTGACTTACAAAAAAAAGTAATCATAGCCCAGTTATTTTCTGGAGAACAGACTTTAGCCCTATAGAGTTTTTTTCCCTTGCATTTCTCTACCAGTCTGATGTCAAATATAATTTTTTTCTTCATTTACCATAATTGCCTCTGAAATATAGCAGTGAAACAAACCATTAGCAAAACACTGAGCTGTCAGAAGCAATCAGCTGGTTTCATCTTCAAATGGGGTGCTTTCCTTGCTCTGAAGAAAGTTGTGTCTTTATCTTTGAGGTTCTTTGTGAAACATCTAACACTTCCAGGTTAGTGTTGTAGTCGAGAGGATCTGACCTGTCCCTCCAGCATAAGGTGGAGGACAAGAACCCCTCAGCTTTACTTCCAGCCCAGGATCTTCACCAGCTCTGGTGGTCATTGGGAATGACCCTGACCACTGCACATCAGCCATAGCAAACTGGATGAGAAATTCCCTGTCAGCTGTCTAAAAATCATTGTAGGAATTGCCCAGTGCTGTGCCACGGAGTTCAGGCAAAGCAAAAGATGTATGAACTGCCTTCCTTTCTTCCTGCCTTCCTGCCTGCCTCCCTCCCTCTCTTATAACTTCTGGCTAAGCAGCCTGAGTTTGCTGCAGGAATATCTATAATAAAATTGGAAGGCAGAGATTGCTGGTTGTTTTATAGACCTTATGTCAAGGTAATAGATGGGATGGATAGTTCCTGAAAACTCCATGTGACTGGAAGCTGAGCATCTTTCCTTTGATGACATCTGGAGAGGTCTGGCAGGTTCCTGCTGCTCCCATGGTCTCTGTCCACTGGTTCTCCCATGGGAATGCTCAGTAAGTTGCATGGACTGACAAAATGGAAATGCTTGTTAATTGAGTATTTTGTAGCATAAAATGTTAAATAATTGAATATTTTGTAGCATAAAATGTTAAATTAACTTGCTGGAATAGATTTTATCATGTAGTCCTTTGTCGTAGGATCACCTAAAATCTGTCTGCAGTTTGACTACACTGAATGTGAGTCTGACTGTTTGGAATTATGATTTGTTATGGTACTTTTCCTGCATATCCAGTGTAATTGAGATCACACCTCAAAAAAGTAAAAATATTCTTTCTGTAAATACATTCTACTCTTTCTGTAAGTAAATCTCTGCTTATTACTTGTATTATTGTTTTGCACATGTAAAACTGAATGGCTTTAGATTTGTCTGGTTGGCAAAGTGCATTCAGCTTTTCCACTAACATTCTTATAAAACAGATCCTGCAGAAGCCTGAAGGAATTCTGAGTGGGCAGATAGTGCTGCCTGTGTTTTCCCATAGGCTGTGTTTAAAATCAGATTGAGTTTGGCATTAAATAACACCATATGGTGTGTTCACTCCCTCCTGCTCCAACTGGAGGCTCAGAGCAGTTCCAGTAGCGTTTTACAAGAATGGTTTGATTTTGGGGTGGATTATATGCAAGGTGGGTGATCTTGGAGAAAACCTTAGTGTTTGTCTGCTAAAAACCAGAAGTGCATATTTGCAAGGACAGTTTGTATTGATTGTGGTCAGGGAGCTGGAGGGGGCTCAGCCTGGAGAAAAGGAGGCTCAGGGGGACTTTCTGGCTCTGCACAACTCCCTGACAGGAGGGGCCAGCCAGGTGGGGGCCAGTCTGTGCTCCCAGGAAACAGGGACAGAAGGAGAGGAAACGGCCTCAACTGGTGCCATGGGAGGTGTTGGTTGGGCATTAGGGAAAATATCTTCATTAAAAGGCTTGTCAGGCATTGGAAGGAGCTGCCCAGGGAAGGTGGTGGAGTCATCATACCTGAAGTGTTCAGGAAACCTGTGGATGTGACACTTGAGATGTGGTTTAATGGTGAACACAGTGGAGATGCTGGTTGTACTGGATGATCCTAAAGGTCTTTTCCAACCATAATGATTCCATTATTTCCATGTGTGTCTGCAAATGTATTTGTGTATGTCTAAAAGATGTGTCAGACCTGCTGAGAAAAGAACTTGGAATCAAACTGTTCTTCAAATGATGAACTTCTAGGGTCTTGTGCAGACTATTTTTGTCCTCTGGGTGATTTTCTTTCTAAGGGGATGCTAAAAGCATCAATGCAGACTATCAAAGCTCCATAAAACCCATTTACCTTTTTTATTGTATCCCTGAACCTTCAAAACCAGAGATTAAAGTACCTGCAGATGCAGACAGGACATTCTGTGCATGGCATGGTTCTGGTATCCTTTCATTCTGATTCTTCCTTTCTTTTTTTTTTTTAATTACAGTTCTTTGAGGTTCCGTTTGACTCAAATATGAACAGGACTAAAAACAGACCACTGGTGCGAGGACAGATCAGGTAAGGCAATGCACACCTGCTCTGGCTAAGGAAGAATAAACCTTTTATCTCTTTCTAAGTTTCTCTCCCTCTTCAGATGACAAAAAATAGCACTTTGAGACAAAACACTTAAGAAAGAAATGCACCTCTCTGTTCCTTGCTATTTCTTCATGTTTGTAACTTTCATGTGAGGAGTTTGGGCACTCACAGCTGTAAAATACTGAATTTCTCAATACAGTAGAATTTCCCTTCATATGACATGTTTCTTCATGTGTAATGACACTGTGCATGGTGTGGCAGCATGCAGTTATGTTCTACTGAACTTTTGTTTTGTAATAATAAATCTTAAAACTTTCTTATCTACGAGCAAACAAAAAAAATGTGTGTTGCTTCTACATGTTTAGCTGGTTGAAAAGTCACAATTGTGGCATCTTAGGAAATTAATTTAAAAATTTGTCATCATAAAGTTTATCATAATTTATAAGTAAATTCCTCCTCCCAACAAAAAAAAAAAAAGTCCTGCATTAGCATAGGAATTTCCTTTATAAAAGAAGTTCCCCATTCCCTCTGTTTTCTTGATTATGTATCAGTTCAGTTTCTCAAAGGCTGTTTGGCAGCTAAAAAGGCAAAATGGAAAAGAACATCAATAAAATCCTCCAACTTATTTGCAAACTGAAACTGAAGGTTCAATTCATAAATGATTCAACAAACAATTTTAGTGTTGCATTTCCATGCTTTGTGCCAAAGAGTATTTATAAAAAAATTATGCTTTCCCTTAGGCTTCTGTGAACAGTTGGTCCTATTTATTTCTGTGTTTTATCCATCACCTTTGGAGGACTAAAAAAAAAGCATGATAGATGAAATTACAAGAAAATTGAGACAAAATAGTCAAGTGAACTTTGGGAGTAAATTCACTCTTGTGGTAAATAGTTAGAGCACTTCAATAAACTTGTCCAGATTTGTTCTCAAAGGTGGTGCTAATTGCAAATTCCCAAGTTAATTTTACTTAAAAACACATTTTAGGGACCACTGAAATGAGGGCATCTGTTGGATATACAGTAAGTCAGACTTAATGTGTAGTTCATGGGACCAGCACTTCTCCCTCCCTTTCATGTGGTCCTTGGACCCTGGGGGAAGGAACACTTACTAGGAAGAAAAATGATGGGAAGATTTTATTTTTATTATTATTATTTTATTTTTATCACAGTCTGCTAGCATGGCTTGCAGTGCTTCTGGAGTCAAAAATATAACTAGGAAACTCTATGTCAACTTCGGATTCAGAGAAAGCAATTTATTTTATGTTTCCAGTGTCCTTAAATGAACTTCACTGTCATCTGAATGTACCACAGATTGGCAAAACTGTATTTCATGGATTTTCTTACTTCCTCCCCTTTCATATTTGCTTTCACCACAAAATGGTAATGTTGGGGACATTGGGCAGTCACTCATCAATCTATTTACCTGCCTGTTAACAGCTAATTTAAAGTTCTTTAAAGTGTCACTTCCCTTGAATAATGCTGCTCTTGCTCCCTGCAGACCATGGAGTATGTAGACCTTGACTGAGGTTATTTCTTCTGTGGTGTAGCAGAGGAAAATAATCCAGTGCAAGTGATCTAACCTTGTTGTATTTTGCCACATATTTCTTGGTGTTCTTTGAACTCTTTCCTTCCTGGCTGATTAACTAAAAACCTGTAAACGGTTATGCTAAAACTAGTCAAAACCAGACAAGATAGGGATGGATAAATTATACGTAAGAGACTGGTGTCTTGGCTCTGGGAATAAATCCAGAGAGTTGGGGGAGTTCTTGCCCAAAATTTGCCTGACATTTGAGTTTTGACATTTTCTTCTCTTTCACTGCTTCATTTAATGAAACATTTGCTCCTTTTTCAATTCTGCTGTGTTACAACATCTGTGCTATCCAGTGCAAACAAGACATCATTTTCTAATACATCTTCATTTGCACTGTTTGTAAATATATTCTCTTTTTTTCTTGCTTTCTTTGCTTTTTATTTACTTGACATAGTTGTCGTTACAGAACTGGGCATTATGGATAGCAGTTTTTGTCCTGAGCTTAAGATCCTTTTTGAAGAGAGAAGGCTATTAACTCTCCATCATGTTGGCTCTGCACTTCCTTGGAAAGGTTTTCAGTGCTGGCTTTGATGTGACTCCTGCCCACTGAAAACTGCACTGAGGCCACTGAGAGTTTTTCTAGAGGTTGTGCCATCACAAAGAGAGTTCTTATGTGCTTTGAATGTAGGCCAGAATCAACCTGGTAACCCCAGTGAGAGGTTCTTGGAGTGACTGAGTCATGAAGTCCCTGCATCATCTGGTGTCTCCATTTTAAGTAAGGTAATTCACAAAGGTGGCTCATTAGGAAATGTTAAGCTTTTGCAGAGAAATTATTCCCATGTGTTCTGCTTTGTGGCCTCTGCAGCTTCAGCCTCCAGTTTGTTTAGGGTTAAGACCAGTTGTCTGTTGTAAGTGATCTTGCTTTTAACATTTCTCCCCTTCCTTTCTGCCCAAAGCCTTCACATTGAGAAGCACCACAAGTCCTTCTCAGGGTTTCATTTCCCTGCATACACATTCATGTGGTTCCCAAACTCCCACGTCACCTTTATCTGTGAGTTGCTGAGGACTTGCAGTTTCCTTTGACATCCATGAGTAGCCTCAGTAGCTTTCAAAGAAAGGCTTTGTGGCCAGGGCTGCACTTTGAGGTGTGGAGGTCTGGCTAGAGTCCGTATTGTTCTCTTACTGGTGACATTGAAGAACTGTCTCAGTTGGGCAGCTTTGGCCTGTCCATCATTCCCTGTGAGCCAGGAGCCAGTTCTGCAAAGATCTCTGGAAGGATGGCATTTGGGAAAGTAATTTTCCTCCGTCCTTTGTGAAGTCTCTATATTGCATCATCTGGATGGCTGAGACAAATACTTAGGGGCTCAGTGTGCCCCTGCTTTGTATTTTATTTTTTTGGGCTGGACAATCCGTAAAGGCAGTGACACAGCTTCTGCAGAGCTGGGGCTGCTGAGCATAGGGACATTTACCTTATATACATTTGCCAGCCCCTAAACCCACCTCTGGTGCCCCCAAGGAATCTTCTGACACTGTTGTCAGATTTGCGACAAACAACACCAGGTAGTTCATTGACTGCTTGCTTTACAATGTTCTATTTAATTTGTAAGGCTCTGAAAAAAATGTTCTCTTTGAGCAATGAGATGTAACCATCCTTATTCTCTATTCAGAGAGTAATCAGAGACATCCTGTTGCAAAAACAAGAGTAGACCCAAACACAGCATGCCACTGAGTGCCATCCATCATCCTGCCTTGCCCACGTCTTCCTCCCTCCTCTGACCCCTCAAGTCCTGTTTGGAAATACAAACAGCTTGAGATGTTCTTTATACTTGGGCTGCAGTGTTAAACTCATTGAATATATTTGTGTTCTGCACTATAATAATGGTTGATGCTGTTTCCTTCTATGAATTTGTTTTGTGTCATTGATGAGGAAAAGTGTAATCTACTCACACAACCTTAGATTCATCTGAAGTGGCAGCAGCTTTTCCTGATTTCCTGTTGGATGTGATTTATTCCCTTGCTTTTTAAGGTAATGCATTTAATTTTCCTGCAGATTAATCTTAATAAATCTCTGGTATGAGTTGCAGTAGCTGAGTGAGATCAGCCTCAAGGGTGACAAGTGTCCTGCTCTGTTATGTTGTGCAAAGTGACAGGTTTGATCACCCTTTACCTGCACACACTCTTCCTAAAAAATAGAAGTTATGCAAACTTAGGATAGTGCTGGATCCACAGTGCTAATCATTCATAAAGGTCTTCATAGTTGTAAAGGAATAGTTTTTCTTCTTAAAATAAAGAAAGATCTTGAACAGTATGTTCTAAATAACTAATTCACAGCCATGTAGACGTTCAATTCTGCTCCTGTGCTATTTTGCAACTTACAGCTGTTTTCTGTACCCAGTCGTTTGACTTTGGCTTCAGCAGTGGCTGCCTGGAACTGGGCCTGGGGCTTCTCCTTTGCTTACCTAGACCATGAAGCATTATACAGGTAGCTTTAGAGGGTGGTCCAGGCTGAAAGGAGCCTCAGGATAGATGAAGACCCATCTCCTGCTCACAGCAGTCTCAGCTCTGAGGCCAGACCTGGTTGCTCCAGCTCTTGTCTCAAAATTTTCCAATATAATGGCTTCAAACTGCAAGAGTAGATTTAGATTAGATCTTAGGAAAAATATCTTCCCTGTGAGGGTGGGGATGCACAGGCCAAGGTTGCCCAGAGAAGCTGTGGCTGCCCCAACAGTGGCAGTGTCCAATGCCAGGTTGGATGGGGCTTGGAGCAGCCTGGGACCATGGGAGGTGCCTCTGCCCATGGCAGGGGGGTGGAAAGAGATGAGCTTTATGGTCCTTTCCAATCCAAACTATTCTGAGATTCTATGATAAAACTATCACGCTGTGGAATTTATTGATATTCTCTTTACGCAGATTGTTTGTACTCAAGCTACTTTTCTATACATATTTAAGAAGTTTAAGTCTGTTAAAATGGCAGAAGGCTGCACAACACAGCTAATGCCTTGAATGCTTCAACAAAAATAAATCTTTTGTTGTTTGATAAATATTTTTTCCAAGAGTCCCATTAACTTTTTCCCTTAGCAATGCCCAAGGACCTGTGTTCTGTCTGTGAGCTTTCCACTTCTCATGTTCACAGCTGATGGTTACTGCAGTTGATGAAGACAGTAACACTTCTACTTACTGATATTTCTGAGTCCAGTGTTGACTTGGCCCTGTTTAAACTACAAGCCAAACTCTTGAAGAATCAGACCAAAAAGGGCTCCTGTGCTAGTACTGTTTCTCACCAATGGCTTATATTTTTGAATTGTAATCACAATTGCAGATATGGAAGTTGGATGTTCGTGAATAGAAAACTGCAACATGTGAAATTTTATTTATTCACATTGTGACTCTACTCTTTCTATGTAAAGCTAAACTTTTCCACTCTGCTGCCTGTAGCAGACTTAATATTACAAGTGTCACAAAACCAGTTCACGCTGAAAAAATGTATGCATTTTAAAACAAAATTTCTTCTTTAATCACTGTGGATAATTCAGGGTAATTAGCTTGTTTCTTTGCTTAACACTAATTAAATCAGGAGCATTCCTACTGGTGTTAGTGGAGCTGCATGGATGTAAGTGAAGGAAAATCCATGTCCTGGGCTTACACTGAGACCTGCATTAAGTGTTTTGCTAGCTCTGCTTAAGCCAGAGATTTAAAACCTCCCCAAGGGTCTTGGTAGAACTTTGGTCCCCTTTAGAGCTCATCCCCTGCTTAGCTAGTAGCTCTGTTCCCTGGGTGGTCATTTCAGGCAGGTTTCATTCTACTGAAGTTAAAACAAATAAAACAAACACTCCATAAATCTACAGTTCTTCAAGAATAATAATTTTTAAGAGATCAGATGCTCATTCCCTGCAGGGAAACATTCTGATGCTTTGTTTAGAGAATACCTCATTTTAAAGGGACTACCCTGAGATCTTTTTGAATGATAAAAATGTTTCTTTTTTCAGTGGGAGGCTTTCCTCTTGTTTAAACAGGGCACAATTGAAAGCCGACACCATCACAGCAGCCTTTTCAAGAATTTCATATGCTGCTTGTATTCAGGCTTTATTATTTAAAAACAAGTAAATGCATTCCTTCCCCACCACCATCTTCCTGCCTTCATTTTTTTTCCACCATGTGTTTTCCAGGAGCTGTCCTTGACTGTGTTTGGTAAACAAGAAATTAAAAAGGCAGCTTTATATTTTTGACATGTACAATTGCTTGTAAAAACGTACTTCTTGCCTTTTGAACAGTGGGATATTTTAAATTTTTTTTTACTGGCATGGCCATGTCACAGGGAGGTGTGGGGGGAGAAACCTTGGGGCTAAGACATAATTTAACAAGAATAAAACCCACATCGAAGGATGGTCTAATGCAATGATATAATACTTACTGTGTCTCTCACCCAAAGAGGGTATGGATGACAGTACTTATATTTCAGTTGACTATTCTGCCTACACTGCCTGCATAGGATGTTGATTAAATGGTTCTAAGGTATTAGAGGCCTTTTGTAGAATGCACAGAAAAATGATGATACTGCGCGTTATCCTCAGATCAAAATGTGTGTTAGGAGGCAATTATATGGCTCTAACTACATATATATTTTGTTTCTTAAAGAGGGTTGTTTTATTAAATCCACATTTAAATCTGTTCCAGTTGAAATGAAGCAATCGCTGGTTCTTCAGCTCACTCCTGCTCAGGTCTCATTCTGCCACAGCTCAACACAGACATTCCTTTGCAGGCGGCTCTGTTTGGTAAATATAAATCTTGCAGAAACACTTGACCCCTCATGCCTTGCTGCTTTTCAGCTCAGCCTAAAAAAAATTTACCCCCAAATTATTTATCTGAATCTTTAATTGCATGTGGGACAGCTGATAAATCAGAGTGCATTGTGCCTTGCCCCACATTAGGAAGCATCCCACATGCTCATGTATAAAGCTGGAGTCACGGTGCATTTGGCTAAATAGCTGCTCCATCTGTTTGTGGAGAGCACTGCAGAGAACTGATAGGGGCTCCTAATGGAGTTGTTTTATCCTGTCATGTCAGCTCATCGCTGCAGGGGTAGAGCCAGGGGAACTGGAGGGAGCTGAGCCATTGTGCACTAATCCTGCATCTTTGTGTCTAATTTGAATGGGCCTCTTGGACATTGACTGCAGCCATTGCCTCTTTTCTTCTTTAATTGACTAGTGATGAGTCATTTTCTCCAAAGATGAGTTTTTATAAACAAACAATATTTAAGCTTGAAGCCCAAGATCCTTTCTCTACCTTTCGGGCAGTGTTCTCCTGATGGCTCTTCTTCCCATGTCTGTCAAACATTTCAGGTTTGTGTTTGTAAATTCTGGCTTAATGCAGTCAAAACCCCAGCACTTTGTTCTCTGTATTAGTATTGAACCTTATCTGGTTTAACCACAACAGCATCATCATCATTCACCCTGTGCCAAGTGGTGTAGGAAATGTCACTGCTCAACAAGTCCATTATGGAGCTGCCTCTGATTAGAAGCTGCTATACCCTGAGATCTGTTTACAGTGAGTCATGTTACAAGTGCATTTCTCTTTATGAAGGACAGAGTTTGTCATGTCTCATACAAGTTATAACTTACATGTTATCAGCTCCGCAAGTCAGATATAAAAGAGATTTTTCTTGCACTTTAATTAGCTGTGCAAACATAGATGCTTGCTCTCTGGGCTCTGTGACTAGAAAAGCCTCATTCCTGAGGTTAAGATATGTGGAGAACTGCTTTGATATATTTTATTTATTTCTTTTTTTGCTAGGGATGTAAAATCACAAGGAATATAAAATTATAAATAATTCTGGAAAGGAGCCAGAGTGACTCCTATTGCTGCCTGTGTGACAATAATTATGTTCTATTCATGCACTTTGATGGTATAGGAAGGGTTTTTCATTTTCCACTAAAAAACCCCGTAACTCCAGATGGTGACTGTAGATAATCTACCCAGACAATAATACAGGAATCGCAAAATGCAGCCATCCTCATCCTCTTCACCTCTGACACGAGACTTGGCAGATGAGAGTTCTCTATAGAGTGTTCGCATGCTATAGGTGTCAAAGGAATGTTTGCAGTGGTGCATGGCCGTCTACAGATGGTCAGAAAGGACCTGGCTGTACTTGAAATTTGTCAGGCTCAATCTGCTCCATTGCTCTTCCACTGCTGGTGTCTAGAGACATCCTCTTCCCATGGCAGACCTTTGCTTCTTGTCCTGCTCTCTTTTGCTGTAGGGAATAACTTAATTCCTTAATTTTCATTGCTCCTGGAAATGTATTTAGAAGCAGTGTTTGTCCTGGTTTGAAGGACAGGTGTCTGCCAGTAAAGGCAGAAGCTCCTCTTTGCAATAGAGAATTTAATTCCGCTCCCTCCCAAGTATTATAATTGCTCCCACCTACCCCTATGTCTAAAGTGGTCAAAAGAGCATGGGTGTAACCTGGCAGGCTCCATTAGCATGATAATGGGAAAAATTCTTTAACCTGACACAGTAAGAGAACATAAACCCAACCCCCGACATTATCCACCCCAAATTTTTTCCATGCCAACATGCTACAGCAAATTAAAACTTTTAAATCAAATACATACATGCAGTTACAGGCACAGTATCATAGATAGTTCACCCTCCTTGGGGTATGCATCAAGTCTCTTCATCCTTTTGCATCACCCACCAAGTGCAACCTGGTCCTTGAGTGAAAACCACCCCACGAACAGGATTGTCTTTGCTGGAGGCAGAGTTCACCCAAACAGTTTTTCCTAACACGCCTCTCAGGTGTACCACTGGGACCTTATCTCCATCTGGTGCTCCCAAGGGCTCAGATTGGGCAGGGCCTGCTTGGGTAGTGGAACCTCCTGTATTCACTAACCATGTGGCTTTTGATAGATTTATCTCCTAGTTCTTGAAAGTCCCCCCACCAAGTGCCTTTAAGGTGGTTTTAAGCAGGCCATTGCACCATTCGACTTTCCCAGCCTCTGGTAGGGAATATGGTACACCCACTCAATACCGTGTTCTCTAGCCCAGGTGCTTATAAGGTTATTCTTGAAATGAGTCCTGTTGTCTGATTCAATTCTTTCAGGGGTACCATGCCTCCAGAGGACTTGCTTTTCCAGGCCCAGGATGGTGTTCCGAGCAGTAGCGTGAGGCACAGGGTAGGTCTCCAACCCCCCAGTGGTGGCTTCCACCATGGTCAGCACGTAGCACTTGCCTTGGCAGGTCTGAGGCAGTGTGATGCAGTCAATCTGCCAGGCCTCTCCGTACTTGTACTTGGACCACCGCCCCCCATACCAGAGGGGCTTCACCCGCTTCGCCTGCTTGATGGCAGCGCACGTGTCACAGTCGTGGATAATCTGAGAGATGCTATCCATGGTTAGATCCACCCCTCGGTCTCGTGCCCACTTATAGGTGGCATCTCTGCCCTGATGACCTGAGGCATCATGGGCTCTTCGAGCGAGGAACAATTCTCCCTTGTGTTCCCAATCTAAGTCTATCTTTGAGACCTCTATCTGTGTGGCCTGATCTACCTGCTCGTTATGCCAGTGTTCTTCATTAGCCCGACTCTTGGGAGCATGGGCATTTACATGACGGACTTTCACGGGTAACTTTTCTCCCTGAGTGGCAATGTTTTTCCACTTATCAGCAGCCTAGATTGGTTTTCCTCTACGTTGCCAGTCAGTCTTTTTTCACCTCTCTAGCCACCTCCACAGAGCATTGGTTACCATTCAGGAATCAGTGTAAAGGTAGAGCTTTGGCCATTTTTTTCTCTCAGCAATGTCCAAGGCCAGCTGAACAGCTTTCAGTTCTGCAAGTTGACTTGATCCACCTTCTCCTTTGGCAGCTTGTGCAACCTGTCGTGTGGGACTCCATACGGCTGCTTTCCAATTCTGGTTCATCTGCACGATGTGACAGGAACCATCAGTGAAAAGGGTGTAGCATTTTTCATCTGCTGGCAATTGATTGTATGGTGGAGCTTCTTCGGCCCGGGTCACTTGTTTCTGCTCCTCTTCGTCAGCGAGACCAAAATCTTCACCTTCTGGCCAGTTTGTAATTATCTCCAAAATCCCATGGCGATTTGGGTTGCCAATACGGGCGCGCTGCATGATGAGGCAATCCACTTGCTCCATGTGGCGTCGGTGGCGTGGTGGGTAGAGGGAACCTTTCCTTTGAACATCCACCCCAGCACTGGCAGTCGGGGTGCCGGGAGAAGCTGTGCTTCTGTGCCAATCACCTCTGAGGCAGCTTGAACTCCTTCATAGGCAGCCAGGATTTCCTTCTCTGTGGGAGTGTAATTGGCTTCAGATCCTTTGTAACTTCTGCTCCAGAATCCCAGGGGTCGGCCTCGGGTCTCACCAGGCACCTGCTGCCAAAGGCTCTAGGACAGACCATGGTTCCTGGCTGCAGAGTAAAGCACATTCTTTACCTCTGGTCCCATCCTGACTGGGCCAAGGGCTACTGCATGAGCGATCTCCTGTTTGATCTGGGCGAAGGCTTGCTGTTGTTCAGGGCCCCAGTGGAAATCATTCTTCTTGCAGGTGACCAGGTAGAGAGGGCTCACAATCTGGCTGTACTCAGGGATGGGCATTCTCCAAAAGCCTGTGGCACCTAGGAAAGCTTGTGTTTCCTTCTTGCTTGTTGGTGGAGATATTGCAGTGATCTTATTGATGATCTCAGTGGGGATCTGGCGCCGTCCATCTTGCCACTTCACTCCCAGGAACTGGATCTCTCGGGCAGGTCCTTTGACTTTGCTCTTTTTAATGGCGAAACCGGCTCACAGCAAAATCTGGATGATCATCTTTCCTTTCTCAAATACCTCCACTGCTATGTTCCCCCACACAATGATGTTATCAATATATTGTAGATGTTCTGGAGCCTCACCCTTTTCCAGTGCAGCCTGGATCAGTCCATGGCAGATGGTGGGGCTGTGTTTCCACCCCTGGGGCAGTCGGTTGCAGGTGTACTGCACGCCTCTCCAGGTGAAAGCAAACTGAGGTCTGCACTCTGCTGCCAGAGGAAAGGAGAAAAATGCATTGTCAATGTCAATGGTGGCATACCACCTTGCTGCCTTGGACTCCAACTCATACTGCAGCTCCAGCATGTCCGGCACAGCAGCGCTCAGCGGTGGAGTCACTTCATTCAAGGCACGATAGTCCACAGTCAGTCTCCATTCTCCATCAGATTTGCGCACAGGCCAGATGGGGCTGTTGAAGGGTGAGTGGGCTTTGCTGACCACCCCTTGGCTCTCCAGAACACGGATCATCTTGTGGATGGGGATCACAGCATTTCTATTCGTCCGGTACTGCCGGTGGTGCACTGTCATGGTGGCAATTGGTACCTGTTGCTCTGTCACTTTCAGGAGCCCCACTGCAGATGGGTTTTCTGATAGTCCAGGCAAGGTGTTCAACTGCTTAATGCTCTCTGTTGCTACAGCAGCTATTCCAAAAGCCCACCTGAACCCCTTTGGGTCTTTGTAGTAGCCGTTCCTGAGTAAGTCTATGCCTAGAATGCGCAGTGCCCCTGGGCCAGTTACAATAGGATGTTTCTGCCATCCCTTCCCTGTTAGGCTAATCTCAGCTTCCAGCAAAGTGAATTCCTGTGATGCCTCTGTCACCCCAACAATGGAAACACGTTCTTTCCCCACATGTTCTGATGGTATTAGGGTGCATTGTCAACCAGTATCAACTAACACTCTATGCCAAGCCATCGCACCTACACCGTCCAATGGACTCTATTATTCCATGCCTCTCCCTGGCTAGAGGCAGGGCCCCTCTAGCCCTGGTTATTATTTCTTTCCTGGGCATACACAGTGGAGGTTCCTTCCAGGGGATCTGACAGATCATCCTCCCTTCTGTAATACCCTGCACCTTGGTTAAGGGAGGTTGAGGCTACCTTTATTTTAGTGTGGCTCCTTCGGTTGGCATTTACCTCCCTGAGTTGACACACCCGTGCTGTCAGGACCGAAGTGGGCTTCCCATCCCATTTTCCCATGTCTTCCCCATGGTCTCGCAGGAAGAACCAAAGGTCAGCTCCCTAGTTGGGGGGTATTCGGTTCTAAATTTGGGGCCTGTTACTCGCACTGGTGCCGCACTGATGTTCCTCACCTCCTCCCTCACTTCCCTCATCTCCTCTTGGGGGTCCTTGACCGTGGCAGAGACATTGGCCTGCATTGGGCCATTCATCACACTCTCAAAATTTCTGAGTTTGTTGGCAACAGAACCCACTGTCTCTTGGTGGTTATCAGCCTTAATCATTGCAATGAAGGTGGTATACTGAGATGGCCCCAGGTTTGCCAGATTCCACAGCATCTGCCCTGTGCACCTGACCTTGTCAGGGTCATTGTCATGCTGTCCATCCCTGCCAAAGAGTACCTCTAATACTGCCACTTCTCTCAGCTGCTGGATCCCTTCCTCAAGGCTCTTCCAGCGCATTCTATGGTGGTGCTCCTGCATTCTCTCTTTGTGGACAAATCTCTCTCTCACCCTCATTAAAAGCCGTTCCCAGAGGGAAAGGAGGCCTTGCTCCCTTACGAATATCTGGTCCACACCTGAGCCCTGGGCCAAGGATCCCAAATTCCTGGCCTCAGTTCCATCCAGTTGCACACCTGTTCCCGTAAGGTCCCAGACCCGGAGTAACCAAGTTGTAAAAGGCTCACGGCCTCGCCGTGCAATGTCTTTATGCAGGTTACAGAGACTATCGTATGAGAGGGACTTGGTGATGATCTCACTCCTTGCTGATCCCCATTATCTAGGTGCCTTGTTTTAATCTTAGATTTTCTAGTTTCCACAGGGGCAACTGCTGCTGGCTGTGGCTGCCCCTGTGATCTAGCTGGAACCTGGACAGTTACAACATCTACAGGTTCCACTGCAGCACCATCAGACTCTCTAGGGCTGGGGGAGGGTTTCTCACCAGCTGGGGAAAAGTGCTCCTTCAACATCTGGCTTATCTCCTTCACTAGAGCCTCCACCCACTCTGGGTAGTTCATTTCTGCGGTGGACTGTGGGGCAGGATCAGGCTCTGAGGCAGCATCTCTAGTCCCTGGGGCAGGGTTGGGCTCTGAGGCAGCATCCCTAGTCCCTGGGGCAGAGTTGGGCTCTGGGGCAGCATCCCTAGTCCCTGAGGCAGGGGTCGGCTCTGGGGCAGCATCTGTAGTCCCTGGAGCAGGGTTAAGCTCTGGGGCAGCACCTCTATTTCCTGGGGTAGGTATCAGGGCTGTTATCCAAGCCAATATTCCCTTGTCTCTGAATGCTAAGTAGAACAGGCCTATCAGCAACACCAGCCACTGTGTGATATCATTAGCATTTAAAGCAGATCTGAAGTCCTTGAAAACTGGTGGGGTAGCCTCAAAAAACTGGGTGATGGGTGGGGAGAAGATTTCCCTTGCATTTACAGCCTCACAGTAAGTACCATTATTGAAATAACCCCAGAAACGCACAGTTAGAGTAGAATAGCTCTGGATCCATGTGGTCGGTTTCAGAAAAGAATTAAAAACCCATGAATTCCTGACGTAATCAACCCACCAAGTGAAACAGATAAATAGCTACAGTACGTTTGGTGAGGGGCCCATATTCAAATAAGGGCTTGCAAATGGTAGAGTGATATCTGTGTTCACATGGAGCCCAAGCCAGATTAAACTGGACATGTTGCCACTTAAGAGAGCTGTTACTCCTGTCTTAACTCTCCTCTCAATGCCCTCGAGCCCTACATTGGACGCCAAAATCTGTCCTGGTTTGAAGGACAGGTGTCTGCCAATAAAGGCAGAAGCTCCTCTTAGAAAAAGAGAATTAATTCTGTCCCTTCCCAAGTATTATAATTGTTTGAATCAAGGACTCTGAGGCAGAAATAAGGGGGTAGGAGTAACAGCTCTTTTCCTAATATATCTAACCGTACAAGTAGAAACAACAGCAGTTGTTAAAATTACCAACACAACAGAACAGATAACTCAGTCCCAGTCCTTTCTTTAGCCGCAGGCACGCTCTCTCTGCGCTCGGTCCCGGTGCTGCAGCCGGGGCAGGGCCCGCACAGCTGCGCAGAGCAGGCAGGAGCGGGAGGGGCGGGGGCGGCAGCGGCCGCGCTGTGTCTCGCCTGGGAGCGGCTGGAGGGGCAGCTCCTCGCTCACCGTTTGTGTCCAGGTGATTAGCTGTGTCCTCAGAGGCAGGAGGCTGGAGCGGGGCAGATGCAGGGCAGGTGATCGTAGAGCGTCTGGCTCCCCTGTGTTCTGACCGCGTGGCTGCAGACTGGCGTCCTCCTCCTCCGAGCTCGCAGGAGGCACAAGTCGCCCCCCCACTACCCCAAGCCAGCTCCCACCTACCCCTTTGTCTAGAGTGGTCAAAAGAGCATAGGTGTAACCTGGCAGGCTCCGTTAGCATGATAATGGGAAAAATTCTTTAACCTGACACAGTAAGAGAACAAAAACCCAACCCCCAACTGTGTTCCTATGCTGAAATGACGGGCCTATTTTCTCTCTTCTATTTTTTGAAGAGCAGGTTGATAAATACCTTAGAATGTCAGTTTTCTCTGTCTGAATGGGATTGAGATCTGGCCTGAGACTTCTTTAGCACTGCTTTCCAAGTGTTGGCTGAGGGCTCACATTTAATCATTCTAAATCAGAAAAATGTTTCTGGAGAGACCAAATTATTCATTCTGTTAGTCAGGTGTTGTCTGGCTCTTAAACAAAAGAGAACTGAGATTCCGAAGTAGAATGAATGGATCACTTAACTGCCATTCTCTAAGGTTAGATTAAGGAGGATGATTTAGTTTAAATATTAGGGGAGACATTTTTCAGGTTTGCTGTAGGTTTGTCTTGTAAGCACTTTAAAAAAATATTTACATTTTCATGACTGTGGAGAAGCTGTGAGTATTATTAGTCAGCCTTTCACTTCTTCCTAACAAAGCCATATACCACAAGTATATTGATGCTCCACAGGGTTGTTCAGGGATGTTATGATTAACATTCTGGTGTGGATATCAAGTGTAATAAGAGCATAAACATTTTGCAAGTATAGGTCGTTTTCATTTGTAATTCTTTACTTCCAAGTGAAGTGATGAGGCCCAGTTGGAGTGTCTGCTTAATAAAAAAGGGCAGCATAAAGGTTTTATTTTTGTCTGTACTTCAAGTCTCCCCATGGTGCTCTGAGCTATCTCATCCCAGCCTTGGGCTCAGACCTCAGGGCAGGCTCATGAAAGCTTAAAAAAACCAGATCCTGATTATCATTTGCAGTGAGTTAAACTGGTCAAAATGAGACAGGAGATGCGTAGGAGAAAGCTGAGAGTGGGACTCTGAGTTGAAATTCTTATATCACCTTAGCAAAACCTTCAGCAAAATCAGTTAAGCCAATTTTGATTTACTCAAGCATAAAAAAGAGAGATGTGTCCCTCACAATGAAATGATTCTTTTAAATCAGCTGTGTTTGCTTATGACAGTTTTAAAGCACCTTGATCTGGCAGGGGAGATGGAACATCTGCTGCGTGAGTTCTTGAGGAGTGAGGGGAACAAATTGCCCCGACTTTGCCTGAAATACAATGTTGATTATGCTTTCATGCAATGATACACACCTGTGGCAGGGTGGTCTGGGCTACATGCTTGGTCTGTTTCTTCTTTGGGAGAGAATTCAATTGACACAGACAGTATTATATCCTAGTCTGTGTTTATTTACATTAAGTACACTTCTGAGCAAATGTATTTGATGGCAAAGCCAGAGCTGGTGGCAGTTTAGAGGCAGAACTCAAAAAAGCAACTCCATGATGAGACTTAGCCAGTGATACATGTTTATCCATTACTCAACTTTGTTTATGCCAAATTCTCACTGTATGACACTTCTTGGGAGATTTAAACATCACTCATTGAATCCTTCCCTGTTCCCCTCTAGATGGTCTAGCTGTCATTCAAAATCATGTCCAGACTGGTGCTGAAGGGCCTGGTTGGGCCCTATGGACAAAGAGAAGGTATTAGGGGTGGTTCCTTTGAGAGATTTGAATTTTAAAGATGTTTACTTGAGGATTGAGTCTGTAAACTCTTTTTCTGCAGACATAATTGTTGTGGTGTTTAAGATGCTTAAATGCTCCTTGTTAACCCAGCTCCTTGGATTTTTGGGGAGCACCTACCACTCTCATACTTCCTCTTAACACTGAATTCTTCCTCAGCTCAGATTTTATGTTACAAGTTAGGTTTAGAACTTTTCTATTATTTTCCTTGGTTTGTTTTTTTTTTTGTTTGTTTGTTTGTTTGTTTTTGTTTTTTTTTCACATTTGGGGAAAAGTATTTTCCAATCTAAGATTAGCAACATCTTTATCATAGTCATTTCCAGAAATCAAATCACAAAAAAGACACTTACAAAAACACAGGTGGGCAAAATTGCTACAAGTGTGTTCTGGCAGTCTTAAAAATCGTGGTATACCCAGTTAAAGGGGATTTGATATAAAATTCAATACTTATAGTACATGTAGAGTCTGATCTGCCACAGCAATGTGGTTTTGGGGATGAAATACCAGACACTGGCAGAACGTGGATACTACTTCTTAACTTGTGAAGACAAATTTAAATAATTCATTAAGAAAGAAAAAGAAAGACTTGCCAGAGCTGCCCATTTGTTTGTCTGTCTTCAGCATTAAATGATAGACGAGCTGTAGTCTGGTATTTGCAGTTGATGGAGAAAACCTGAATTCTCAATTAAAAGTACAGTTTAGTCTCACATTTTAATTTTAAACTTCATCATCCTTCATCCCTTGTCATGACTCATGAAATTTCTTGCATGAGTGAAAGAGAATAAATTAATATCTATTAAGATCTTTCTCAACATTTTCTCCCTTAATATAGTACAATTTTAGCTCCTTGATACATACTGTTTGGTTTAATATAATTCTGGTACTTCACAAGTTTAAGCTTCAGTCATCAGGTTCTTGGGCTTTTCATAATATTCAGCCACAATGTACCTGTAAAAGAGAATATCAAAAGTGAAAGCATGAATTGCTTGTATTAAGTAAAGCTCCTGACTGATGCTGAATAAGAAATATATGAAAGAAATAGAGGTCTGGCAGTATGTACATTCTGCCAGTGTAACAGCTATTTTTTTCCTTTTAACTGGAAAGAAATCTTTCCTTGAGACTAATCCAATCTGTAATTGAAAGTTGTAGTTGAATGTAAAAATATTTTGCTTTGAGTCCTCTTGAAAACCGCAGCCTCAAAACTATACTAATTAAGGGTCATGATGTATTACAGAATCCCAGAGTGGTTTGTGTTGGGAGGGACCTTAAAGACCATCTAATTCCAACCCTCTGCCATGGACAGGGATGCCACTCAGTAGAGTTGGTCATTATGTAACCACTTTGATTCAGAATCTCACATCTGGATGTAGATGTTTTTTCTATCAGGTACATCCTCAGTCTGTCTGTGGAGCTGTTTGAGAGTTTTATCTAAACTTTTTTTTTTTTTTTTTTTTTTTTTTTTTTTTAATTTAGAATAATTTTAGTAAAGTCATCAGCAATGAAGCTACTGATCCACACAATGTTGTTTCAGTTCCAGTTCCCATTAGTAGTGTTGCTATTATGATAGAACTTTTACAGCTGACAGTGGTCATGGATATGGTTTTTATTACTAAATATATAAATACACAGCCTAAAAGGATTTGTGTGGAAAGTTAAAATTTAATTGAGTTGGTAGGTTGCCATCATTCAGCATTCTGCCATGATTACTGATTTAAATGCTCTAGGCCTTACCTTAAACATAGAAACTGTGTGAGGGGATTTTTTAACTTTCTGTCAAAAATACTTTAAGGGATGCTACTGTTGCAGTCTAGGGCAAAATGTGCCTTTTCTAGCCTTCTGGCTTCTTTCTTGCAGTCAGCTGAATTGGCGGCACGTGCGCCAGCAGATGCCCCAATTGCCGGTTCCAGGCATCTGTCCATCAGGGGAAGCAGAGCTGGAAATGGCACAAATGCAGTCCCGATGTGTGCTGAAAGTAGATGGACCTGCATCCCCGTTACCTCAGCTGTGGGAGCAGGAAGGCTTCTTATTGTCTTCATAACACCCTGAGCTCTTTTCTGTCTTCTCCAGATGGGATGGGATTGCCTGCTCTAACTCCTGCAGTTGTTGGCCTTTCCTGATTTTTCTGGTGGATCTCTAAAATCTGCTGAGCAGAGTTCAGCAGTTGTTGGGTACTGATCTTAAATAAAATAAATACAAGTTTAAGAAAATACTTTTGGCTGATGCTCCTCCCACTGAGGGAGGTGATCAAGCCATAGCCCAGTACTGCAGGATAGTCAAACTGGCCACAGGCATAGCTCCTGCTCTGGGACTTGTTTTCAGCAATTCTTAGTGTTGCCTGGTTGCAGGAATTGAGAAGATATCAGCGTATGAGCAAAACTAAACCACCAGCTAAGGAGGAGTATGGTTTTCTGCATGGGTGTAGGTAGAAATCTCCATGGATATCCTTTCCCCTTCATGGCTGTGGGCTTCTGCAGCCACAGAAGACATCAGAGGGGTGGTACTTGAACTTCTGTTTGTGTAACTTCTCATTGCTGTTGGAAAAGGGTGAAACCTTCAGACTGATGCTTTTGTCTGAATTTGTAAGTGGCTTCAGAAGCCTTAAGAACTTATTGCTGACCTGGGAAAAATTAGGGAAAAGAGAAAGGAGCTTTCTCCAGCAGTACTGACGAGTAGTCTGGGGACATTTTTAGTACCTAGAGATTCCAGAAATAATAAGCAATTTATGATGCTTCCTCCTAAAATCTGATTTTAATTATGGCTTTGGAACAGCACTGGACTCATATCTCAGCTTGTGATGGTGAAATGTAATTGCAGATGAGGATCACACTTGTGTTCTTTGTCTGCCAAAATACCTTCTCTAGAGCTCCTGCTACTTTCAGCCCATCTGTGCAGGAACCTGGTTCAGACTGTCCCTCTTCTTATTGCAACAAATTCTTTTGACACTATATACAGATAGAATTTGGGCCCAGAGAAGCAATATTGAAATTAATCTGAACCATCAGTCTCACATTTATTGTCTCAACATTATTTACTTGCCACCATGGAAGATGCGGAAGTCAGGGATCATTTAGTAACTATTTCTGTGGTTGAGTGAGGGGAAGAAGCACAGTGATCTTGCTGAATCTATGTCTTGGATGACACAGAAAACTCAGCAAACCCCAAACCCAGCTTTTTTCTCATCAAAAAGTAGGTAAATTGCAGTTTTTTAAAAGGGCAGAGTCTGTGCAGAGTATTTGCTGTTGCTAAAATCCCACACATAGGAACACAAGGTATGTATTCATTTGGATATGGAAATTACTCTAAATAAAGTTTCTTCTCTTTCCATCCTCCTTGTCCCATAAGCCCATGCCTAGATTCTTCCTTTACCATCCTTGCTCTGCTTATTGTAGAGCATCACCTGCATTTGGCAGAACGGATCCATGGTCTTGTGGCCTAAGGGACAGTTGTCTCCCATATTAATGAGATCTAATACAGAATCATCAACTGGGAATTTAGATGTTCTGATCCGTTAAGGTACTCCAGGCATGCTGCAGCTAAACGAAGAAGCACTGTTGTTTGGGATTTTTTTCAGTTTACTCTTTTAGAAGTGGATGACATGTCTATGAAGGGTTTTTGACAGACAGGGAGGAAACAGGGTTTATTACCTTTTTTATTAGGCTTTGAATTTAATTTTCAAATATACACACTTATACTTCACCTGCTTTTATGTAAATGTGTTTGGTGTGCCCAGTTTTCCATTAACACATGGTCATAAATTAAGTTTCTTATGTATTTACGTAACATCTGAACATGAATTTCTGGTTGAATGAATGCACCTATTCAGGATTTGTATGTGCTTTGTGTCTACACTTGTATGGGAGTGTCAGTCTATTCACAGGAATAGGTTAAAGCATTAGATGCTGATACAGGAATTTCCATATTTTCAAGCATTCATAGGTCTTAAGAGGGAATAGTGTCTTGTTCTTTGTTGTTGTTTTTTTGGGTTTTTTTAAATTCATTTAAGTTTTGCCCCATTTTTAACACTGTTCTTTAGATTGTATTTCAAACTGTATTTTGACAGTTGTCTTCACAAAATGTTTTGGCAAAGACAGCACAGAAAAGCCTGTGTAAGTAGTCCCACTGTTGATCATTATAGACATGAAGCTTGCTAATGCTGCTGTGGAATAGGTAAAATACTACATTAATTTTATGAACGGGCAAATGCTTTAATTTGTTTTTGCCTCTTAATTTTTCTAAGTAAGTCTGTGAGTCAATAAGTACTATTATCCATCGTTCCAGAGCCTGTTAAATAAATTTATTTCCTGCACATGTGTGTAACCTCATTATTTACGTACAACTAGAACATCTATAAGTGGTGACTGGTTTGGAGGTTATATTATTGCATGATATAATTAATTTATTACATGAATTAAAATACACTGCTGCATCATCCAAGGCCTCCTCACTTCTCTGGGTGAGGGTCCAGGTGGATGTCTCGTGGTCATGTGTAAAGGAGATACCTGAATAGCACCCATTTGGAATTCCTCCTGCATGTTCCCATTCCCCCCAGCAGCTCTGGGCTGTCCTTGAGCAATCCTCCCCAGCCCAATTAACAGCATCTGTCCATAGCTGAATGAGGAGAACGTGGCTCTTCCTTCTGTTTCTCATGCTCCTCTTGGATGTTCTCAGTGGAGTGGCACTGGGGTGGGGCTGTCGTGGATGAACTCCCTGGGAAAGAAATGACAACACACTCCCTTCGCATCGGGAAAAGTTTGATTATTCACTAGTCAAACGGAAATTCTCAAAAGCTTTTAGTTGAAGGTGGATGTCTTTTAGCCCTTTTATTAGGTAGATTTTGGCATATTTGTTGTCAGTAGAGGAGAGAAGAGGGACGAGGCAGAACTACTAGGTTTTGGTTTGCCTTTAAGAGATTCCCTATGTTTGACATACTGGGTATTTTAGAGTTGAAATTTGAAGAGAACTGATTTGGCACTTGTAGCATTTTTACAAAGCCTGATTTTAATCAGCCAAATAACTGAAACCAACTCCTCCCAAGAATCCATCATAAAACCTAGCTTCTTACTCAAGATGTTTGCTTTGTGAGCTAGCTCCTTGGCCAGTGTTCCAATGGAAGATTGCCTTTTTTTCCGATGGGAGTGATTCCCTCAGCAAACATAAATGCCCAAGTGAAATGAGACATATGCACCAGCATCTGTCATCAGCCTGCACTTACTGCATGGGCTGGTTTAAGGAAGAAGGAAACCATCAGAGACCCCTCAGCCACTTTTGAGCACCATGTGAAAATTCCCTGGCGTTGGGTTACCCAAGCCTGACACGGGCTGCATGGTGACATGAGGCTGTAGTGGGAGGAACTGTGTGAACATTAGGTGGTGGGGTAAATTCAGTGACAGTTCAATGTTTCAGCCTTTCTCCTGCTCCAGGACGAGATGCTGGTCTCCTGTGGTCCCTTGATGAGATGTGGGCAGCCTAGAGTTCATCGAATCAGCGAACATCACCCCCTGTACCTGAGTAGTGACAAACAACGTGAGCATGGACATGCACATTGGTCCCAGGAAGTTATAAACTAGTAAAAATCAGATTACCCTTTAAACTGTTGTGATTTAAACCAGTCTTAAAATCTGCAGTGTCAGTTGAAGCAGAAAGAACATCACCCAGTGACTGAAATCTCTCTACGTTTTCCTCTAATATTTTCTTTTTCACAGTGAGGAGTTGCTTATACTTCTAAACCTTATAAACATGACAAGTTTACATGAGATTGAGTTGAATTCTCTTCTGCCTCATGTCTCACCATGAAAGGAAAGTCTTGATTTCTGATTGCAGTATCTATGTGATGCCAAACAGTATTTTAAGAGGCAGAAGTAACAAAGCTGAGTAATCCGATCACAGTTCGAATTTCTAATCTCAGTTTGAGTTTTAGGAACAGGCCTTTGTAAGTCAGAACAATTACTCTTCTTTGTTGAGGAAACACTAGAGAGAAGTAGAAAATGTGATGCTTTCAGGATGTCTGAAAGTAGTGGTTCAGCTGCATAAGAGGAACCACCCCATTGACTTTAAGCCTCCCCTGAGAGCATTAGGACAATTAGAGATGCTGTTCAAACTGCCTCAAATTGCCCAGAGAAGCTGTGGCTGCTCCACCCTTGGAAGTGTTCAAAGCCAGGTTGGATGGGTCTTGGAACAACCTGGTTTAATGGAAGGTGTTTCTGCCTTTCAGAGAGGGGTTGAAATAGGGTGGGCTTTAATGTCTCTCTCAACACAAACCATTTTGTGATTGTATGTATTGTGCCTCCAGGAACTTCCCTTAAAGAGGCATAAAGGAAGAAACTAAGAAACAAAAATGTGTTCTCATCTACCAGGATCACAGCAAATCTTTTGAAGGTCTCAGCCACATAACTCCACCCTTCCATTTTGATAAAGCCTTATTTTTTAAAGGTATTTTTCTGATCCATTGGTTGGACATGAAGGCAGCAGACACCTGGGATCAGGACTGGCACTGAGGGCTATCGGTGCTGCAGGGAAGCGATGTGAGGGAGAGGCAAAACAGGGTTCAGGACTGGAGGAAGGCTTTACACTCCTACCCTTTGCCTTCCTGTCTGAGAAGAGACATGAAGGGCTGGTGCCTGCTCATGGTAGGTGGTGTTCATTTGGAGACACACAGATAAGTCTTCACTCCTGATTAGTAAGAAATGTGCTTGTTGCAGTAGATCAAATTGTGTCTTCATTTATGTCTGTGAGCCCTGCAGGGTGGATGTGGGCAGCCCAGCCTCGTAGGGTCACCCTGGTCTTTTGTCACCTCGAGAGTGAGTATTGTGTGAATCTGATGTTTACTGTCTGACTGTATTTTATTCAAGAATCAGTCATGATAGATTTGTGTAACCAAGCCCAGTCAGTCTTTCACTACAGAGGGGCAACATCTACCAAGTACTTCAGCATTTGTGATTGCTGTTGGGACCATTGGCAGTACAGATTTTGTTTTGCTGTCTTTCTGCGAAGAAGCACCACAGGCTACAGAACCAGAGGGCACAGCTCTTTATGGCTCCTTTCCTGAAAACAGCCTCAAATTTTATATATCTCATTGTCAGTGAAAGGCAGGGGTGTATCCTTCCTCGTCTCCTGCTGTATTGGTAACACCAGGGCTGGTAATTCTGAGCAGAAATGTACTCTGTGCACACTGTGCTACCTAAAATCTGTTGATAATTTGGAAAAGCTGGATAAAATTACTTAGCTTAAATTGAAGGCAGATTTATAGCATAAGATTGGCTCATTTTAGTTCTTCCAGGTATTTAGGATCTCTGTACTGTATTCATCTAACAGACAAATACCAAAATTTGACTGGTAGGATTTTTTGCTGATAAAACTCCCATAAAATTCATCCCCACCAGCAATTTTGTCTTATTTTCTTAGGAAGGTTGGAGCAGTGCTTGCAACATGTATCTTAGGGTTAAGGATTTGACCAGAGGGCAGAGTGGATTGTAGAACACAAAGGCTACATGGTTTTCATTTCAACAAAGGGCGTAAAACTTAAAACTCCACGCAGAAACCTTCGTTGCAAGCACACTTATTTTGTTTTTACATGAAAGACTGTGATTGTGTGTTTAACCACATGGGTTACTAAACACAAGTAATGTAATGGCATTTTCCTCCTTTCCAGAGGTTTCCCACGTGAAATTATTTCTTAGAGGCTTTTAGTTCTCTCTTCCTGTTATACCAAACACCTCAAACAGGCACAGGGAGGAGATCTCCACCCGCAGCAAACATGTTGATCTGGCACAAGGAACCACAACTAAAACTTCCTTAGGGTTGTGGCATCACGCTGCCTGTCAAGTGTGGTTCCAGTGGCCAAACAAAAAATCCTTGTTCATCCTATTTTGATGTTTATTGTGTAATTTATTAGCAGAAATTTACATAGCTCCAACCACTTTCTGACAGGTTTTGAGTTTCCAACCTTCCCTGAACTCTCAGCTGATGAGCAGTAGAAATGCACAGAGATAATTTGCATCTCTGTTGTTTGCTGCTTTCGGCCAAACCTAAAACATACTCAATTAATTTCAATCATGCTTACAAGATAGCCAGTTTTGATTCTGCTGCTAGCATTGTTTTGGTGTGCTCCCTCTGCTTAGTACAGTTCTTCATATAAATGGGGGTGTAGAACACTCAGACTTTTTTCCGTAAAGTCAAAGAATATTTCATTCCTATTGATGTAATTTCAAAATGATTGAATGTACTCTTTTTCTCATAAATGCTTCCTAACTTTGTGTCTAACCCTGTTGTGTTTTGAAGGATCCGTTGCATAGCTGCAATCAGTTAAAAATCTGACAAACTGCAACCATTTTAATTTACTCTAAACTCTGAGTGCTTTTTCCAGAGATTTAAATTTACTAAAATTAAAATGAAGAAGGAAGATCTGCTGAAAGCAGCAGTTTGCCATAAGGGAGAACAGTTCTCCAATACCTGCAGAGCTCGGATTTATTTGGTGAACACAGTGATTGCAAGATTAATAATCACCTCCATTGAAGAGCTGTAGCAAGATTGTCTTAACGTTTTGGAAAGGCTTTTGTTAGGATGGGGTTCAAACAATTTAGGATGGCTGAGTAAAACAGTAACAAAAATTCAATCTTAATTTTGGGGGGGAGACTAAAGGAAAGGGATAACAGCCATTCTCAAAGGCCAGTTCCTGCTCAGCATGTGCCATGTGTCTCCCCACAGCCCCCTGCTCGCTGTCTGCTTTGCTGCCTCCTGCGGAATCCCTGGAATTGCCCTACTCACACTGGGAGTGAACCCTCTCACTGGGGCCCTGGGAGCCTTCAACATCATCCTCTACACGTGCTGTTACACACCTCTGAAGAGGATGAGCATTGTCAACACGTGGGTGGGAGCTGTTGTTGGGGCCATTCCCCCTGTCATGGGCTGGACTGCAGCTACCGGGAGTCTGGATGCTGGTGAGTATAAAACCCATCCATCAGGGCAAGTGGTTATCAGGGTAACTAAAAAACCTACTCAAAAGGCAGTGAACTTTTCTTTATGCTTGTTGACCTGATCAGGCCAGGTTGGACGCAGCTTGCAGCAGCCCGGTTTAGTCGAAGGTGTCCCTGCCCATGGCAGAGGGGGGAAAGAGGTGATCTTTAGGGTCCCTTCCAACCCAAACCATTCTGTAATCCTGTGGTAAGGCTTCAAAGCACTGAATTTTGGTAACATTCTCCTTACATGGGTATTTCAGGGCAAACCTGAGCTGATAAAGCAGCATGTCCTATAGAATATGTATTTTGACCATCTTAAAAAAAAATCCAGAAGGAAAGTAGCATCTTTGGTATTCACATAGGAGAATATGTTGCATAATTTCAGGATTCAAACCATGTTCAGGATTAAAACTATATCCAGTAAGATCCAACTTGCAAGGAAATTTCAGAAAATTCCCAGATGTGTTTTACTGTATTTCCACAAGCCAGAAAATATCCTGGGAAGATTAATTTAGTGGTGTATTTCTTAATTACCCATTGGTAAACTCTAAGTTATAAATTCTCCTTCCTCCCTCCTTGAAAAGCAAATGAAGATTTCTATTTTAGTAACTGTGAACCATTTTTACATCCCTTGTAAAACACTGATCTCTTCAGCAGCTCAACTCTGACACAATCAGGCCTTGTTTTTCCTGCCAGCTAGAAACTTGAGAATTAAAGGGGCTCCACAGACTTACAGTCCAAAGCAATTAATAGGTCTGTTAAGAATTGGTTTAGTGCACACTCATCCCGCAGGGGGGCATATTTAAGGCTTGAATAATACTTTCAACAACAAGGCTTTTAACCAGAAATTATCAGAATTTGTGCAAAATCTGTTCTTTATGCACTTCCTAATAAAAGTCAGTCTGAGTTGGCTTTGTGTCTACATGTTCCTGCACAGATCTAAACCAGAGCAAGGATAGAAAGTGTAGTGGGTTTTTTTTTATTGTGTGCAGCTTCTGTACAAGTATTTGCTTCTCTGAAAGTTACTTAGACCTAGAAATTTTATGTAAGAGTATGTGTAGTATCTTATGTTAAAGAGTGCATAACAGACATCATTAGCAGCTCTGTACTTTAGAATAGAATAGGGAACATGACAAAAAAGGCATTGAGGGGCTGGAGTGTGTCCAGGGAAGGGAGTGGAGCTGCCTCAGGACCAGCTGAGGGAGATGGGGCAGGGGCTCAGCCTGGAAAAATGGAGTCTCACGGGGGGACCTTTTGGCTCTGCACAACTCCCTGACAGGAGTGGGCAGCCAGAATGGGGGTCAGGCTGTGCTCCCAGGGAACAAGGGACAGGGTGAGAGGAAACAGCCTCTGGTTGTGCCAAGAGAAGTTTGGACTGGATATTAGGGAAAAAATTTCTTCATGGAAAGGGTGGTCAGGCATTGGAACAGACTGCCCAGGGTGGTGATGGAATCACCATTCCTGGAAGTGTTCAGAAAATATGTGGGTGTTGTACACGAGCAAATGGTTTAATAGTGAACATGGTGGTGGTGCTGAGGTGATGGATGGACTTGATCTGAAAGGATGTTTCCAACCTTAACAATTCTATGATTCTGTAGAATTAATTAAAAACAAAATGTATATTTTTAAGACCCTTGTCATTCTGGCTGCAGATTGTTAGACCTTGACTCTTAACATTGTTTGGGGATTTTTTGTGTTTTTGGCACTTTATTGCGGAGTTGGTGTCCGAGGATGATTCTCATGTGCCTGTGCTTCACCTGCACAGTTCAGCCTGGAGGAGCTGAGTGCAGAGCTGCAAGTCTCCAAAAGCCCTGGCTGCAGAGGCCAGTGAAATCCCAGCATGTTAAACTGGCACTGATTGCCATTATCTTTAATTTGTCAACTTGCTCTTCGAGACCTATTTCTCAAAGAGCAAAGCTGTCCCTGTACTGCTGCAGTGAGGGCAGCAGGGAGCCTCAGTGGTGCAGCAATGATGCCACCAGTGGAAGATGATAACAAAACCACCCAAACGGACTTTGTCAGAACACAATAATCTGGTGCATAACTAGTGTGTTTTGTGTGGCTAAAACTTTTTATAATCACCTCCCAGTCTGCATCAGGGAGGCCAGACAGCCTACTTAATAGACAAAGAAAAGTTACTGAGCTATTACTGGTATTTGTAATGAAGCACACCTGGGAAGAGTCAATTTCAGTGCATTTCAGTATTAAATGAAAACTCAAAAAAAGCCCCACAGCACTAACCCTACAGACACTTTTACAGAGAAAAGAAATAACTAGAAGAAAAGGATGGCATTGTAGACTATGATTTTCAGTGTTAAACATTCTACTTCCTTAAATAAGAGAGTTCAGCCCCTGGCAGCATCATATCCCTATGGAACACCGGCGTGCATCTATACACAACATGGAGACCTGTGTCCCTTCCCTAACCAGCCTGGTCTCAATCATTGAACTCATTAATAATGTGTAATTAGTGTGGAGACTTAACCTAGTTTTAGGTAGAGGCGTGAAAATGCCTCTGCACCTCATTTAAAAAAAAATCATTCTACTCGATAACAAAGAGGAATGTGAAGGAAAGGAGGCAGGAAACTAATAAGAAGCAAAGTTCTCACTGCTAGAGTGGTGGGTTTTTGAGTTTATATTTTCCTGTGGATTTTCTATCCTTGTAATCTTCTCACAGCAGCCACATTGTTGGACATGGTGCTGTTATAGGGAAAACAATATTTAAGTTTAGCCCTTTCATTACCATTTGTAGGGAGAGCTAAGTATTAAACTGTTGTGTATAGCAGTTAGGACAGCTATGTCTGCTCCCTTCAGGAGTTCCATGACATGGATACTGTGAGATATCTTGTCTTTTGGGAGTTGGAGATGGTTCCTTAGAGAGTTGAAGGTGGTTCCTCGTTTCCAATTTCAGAACTAATAACAGCATATCTCAGAGTAAAGCAAACTTGTCTTAATTTGTCCTCATTTTGTTTATGACTTTCAAAGATGAATACCTTGGCAGTTTCTTGCACAAGAAACAAATACTTAGTTTTTACAGATAGAAATCTGGAACCCTCATATTTCCACTGACGCAAACACATGCTGTAATTTATAGAATAATCATAGAATGAGGTCAAAGGAACCTTAAGGACAATTGTCTCCCAACCCGCTGCCATGGGCAGTGACACCTTCCACTAGACCAGGTTGCTCCAAGTCTCATCCAACCTGTCCTTGGCCACTTCTAATAATGGGGTAGCCACAGCTGCTCTGGCCAGCCTGTGCCAGGGCCTCACTGCCCTTTGAGCAATTTCTTACACTATACATCTTTGCAGATCTAGTGGTACTTCCCAGGAATATTTGGTTCCATTTCTGCCCCAATAGGTAACTTTAATTATATGCTCTTAAGGCTGATTGAACATCCCACCCTCAAACCTGGATTTTGTGCCAGCGTAATTTAGGGGAAACCTCCCATTTCAAAAGCAAAAGATAAGGTTATCTCTGGGAAGATGTGGAATTCTTTCTTGTGGGTTTGGGGAAGTTGTGCTTTTTTAATGGCAGCTGTTTGAAACTGATGAAAGATGGGGAATGTTAACATTTCCTCGCTGGGGGAGTGAGTGCAGGTAAGATGGTCAGAAGTGCATGATAAATGTAATTTATCACATGGATATCACTGTCACATATCTGGAGGGTTTATGCAGGTTTTTCCAAATTTATGCTGGATTTATGCCAGCCTGTGTTCTGCAGTAACACATTTGCTTCCTTGAAAGCAGATTTCATTACTCTTCTTGGGACTATTTTTTTCTGAAGAGATTTTTTTTTCTAGTAAATCAAGATACCTTCAAATTATTTTACAAGGGAAGGACTAGGAGGAAAATAATGAAATTAATGTAAAACCTTAGGTGATAGCAGAGAGATCGGAAAATAGGTCAAACTTGGCAGTGTTCCCTGTTCTGTGCCAGATCCCCCTCCTGCATGGGATCCACAAGCAGAAGAATCCTGGCTGTGCCACAATGCTGCTAAGCTTGTGCACAGGGATTGTTAGAAAGAAACAGAGCTGTTTATTTTGGTGGCTAAGAGGCACAGTGCATACATGCTTTAAATTACCCTCACACTGGTGTTCCTTCTCCCTAGACTAATGTCCATTTAAACTTGTTATTTCTAGTTAACAGAAAACTGAATCTGGGATAAATGTCTCCAAATGCCACAGCCTATTTTTTGCCTTGCACGTTTTCATAGAATCATAGAAAGTTTTTGATTGGAAGGACTTTATAGGTTATCTCATTCCAACTCCCTGCCATGGGCAGGGGCACCTTCCAGGTTACTCCAAGCCCCATCTAATCTGGCCTTGGACATTTTCAGGGATGGGCCAGCAACAGCTTCTCTGGGCAACCTGTGCCAGGAGCTCACCACCCTCACGGCCAGGAATTTCTTCCTAATGTGAAATCTAAATTTTCCCTCTCTCAGTTGGAACCCATTCCCCGTTGTCCTGTCACTGTATTTCCTGATGCAGAGTTGTTGACAGGCTTCCTTGTAGCCCCTTCAGATCCTGGAAGGTGCTGTGAGGTCTCATACAATCTTCTCCAGGGTGAACAGCCCCAATCTCTCAGCCTGTCCCCATAGGGAAGATGCATCAGTCTCCTTATAAACTTTGTGTGTTCCTTTGGACTTAGTCCAGCAGTCCCATGTCCTTCTTACGCTGGGAACCCAAGAACTTTTGTGCTTCTTGCACTGCTGGTACTCTGCTCAGGCGCTGAAGGCTGGATCCCACCGGCGAGCAGGATTGGTGTCATGGAGCAGCAGTTGGTGCCACGGAGTTCATGCAAACCACCCAGTGAGATGGAGGTGACAGGCAGGGCTCCTCAACCTAATGTGCTTATCAACTAAAGGGATTTTTTCTGAGTTGGTGGTGGCAGAGTAGATAAGGGCCCTGACAGTGCGGCAGACATTGCAGAGCCACAGTGGCCCAGGAGCCGTAGGTATTACTGCACCAAAGAATGTTTATCTCAAGAGACTATTTAGTTTATAAAATGCTCCACTCCTGGTTTTATTTCCCTGAAAGACATCTTGTACTGATTTTCATTCATTTTCAGAAATTTAAATAATTCCTCAGGGTATGGAATTTATAGACTCAGTATCAATTGTAATCATGTGGAGCCTGATTTTTTAATTGCCTTTACTTTGTAATTCAAATTGTGTTGTATAGTAGACATTAATTATGTCAGCCAGCATCTATTTACAAAAGGGGATTTAAAAACGGGCAGTTCTTATCATCTAGTGACATTTGGCAGATGGATGGTTTCAGTAACAAAAAATAGGAGAATAGGAAAGAGGGGGGTCTGTGTCCAGCCTGCCAAAGGCTGCAATGTCTCATACCTTCCCTGGTGTAGCGCTTGTCTGCCAGTAGGAGGGAGACCAAAACAACAGCTTAATTGCATGCAAAATAAGCTTAGAGATCTCTGTCCCAGTTAAGCACTTGGAGCTTTCAAAGCCCCTTGATGTGGGAGCAGGTCTGGGAGCCAGCCGCCAGAGCAGGGCAACTCCAGTATCCTTCTGCTGGAGGAGAGGAGGCTCCGGCTGTAAACTCCCACTGGTAAACTCTGTTTTTCAGGGTTTCACTTCCCAGATGAAAGAGCAGAATTTGTGGTCTGTTCCAGAGGAAACAGAGATATTCATGTCACTGACATATGAGAGTTGGAGCTGGGGGCCTAGGAGTATGATTTGTGGGAGTAAAAACTGTAAAAAATGAGGCAGAGGGACAATACTAGTGAGCAGCTGGTCTGAATTTAGGACAAAAGCCAGTGGGCTATTTTTTTCTTCCTTTCCATCTTCATAAGAGACAAAAGAATTGGCAGTTCCGCTGCTGGGACACCTGGGGACCGACCCCACAAGTTCACAGGGAGCATCCCCTTTGCCTGGTTCTCCACCCTGTGTGTGGCCGTTGGGGCAGCCCCATGCCCCTGGGGTGTGAAACACAACACCCACAGAGAAATCAGGACAGGGGGATCTGCAGGAGGGACTCCCACCCTTGAGCTAGTGGCAGGCCTGCCAGAACCTGAAAGAGGTGGCTGATGAGGAACCCCTGTGTGGCTCTGCAGGTTTACAATCCTCTGCTGAGTCTGGTCCTTTGGTAAATGCTTCCTAAACATGTTTGCAGAAGATTGTATTTTCATCTTACCCAACAAGCTCTTCTTTTATAGCATCTGTTGCTGAGGTTAGCTAAGGCAAGTTATATATGGTGGTGTTGTTTTCTCAGCCTTGCCTGTGTAATGAAAGGTGTTTTCCTGTGAGGCATTTGGCTGCAATAACCTGTTGTGTGTGTGTCTCACAAGAACTGTGCATGCCTGTGTGTATCCATACACATGCAGCTTTTCTCCGTGTGGCGAGCGTTACTGAGGACATCTGGCTTCCTTCTGTTAAAGGCAGAAGCCAGGAGCACTCTCTCGAGGTGAAAAATCCCACAGCCAACTTCATTTCCTTTTCCTGGTGGATGCTGAGGATCCTTTTGTTTTGCAGACAAGCCAAACACATGGCCAACGACCCCTTCCCTTTCAGTGCTGCTGTAGAGGAGTCTATTGCGACCCGTGCTCCACAGGCCTTTTGTGCCATCCTTCAAAAGAAAGAGCTATTGAAACCCCTGACCATGAAGCTTTTGAGTTTTCCTCATTGCCCTTGGTTTCCATGACGGTGTAACCTTGGCGGGATACAATGTGGGCTGGGCTGGGCTGGGCCACTGACAGCCCAGGACCATTGTCCCAGCCCAGGGACCTTGTGTGGAGCTTTAGAAGTGATACTGTCCCTTTTTCCTCTCAAGGCTTCACCACTCTTGTGCCATCCAGCACAGGTAATAGCATCTACTTTTGTTTTCCAATGGAAGCAGAAGTGCAGATTGTTGTCTTGCTGTGGTGCTGATGTGGGTGAAGTAGAACGGAATTACATCAGTTTGGTTAAGGTTACTGTCTAGATAATTCCCAAATGTCTTTGTGTTTGAGAAGGCTTCATAATTGCAAATTAGGATGTAAATTTTGATAAGCTAATCCCATTCCTAATTCTAAAGACAGTGGGAAGAATTAAGTAGCTGGTAACATTTCTCTTCAGGGGGGATGGTATCAGGGCAGTGTCTTGAACATTTGTAATTAGAGGTCAGTTGATTTAACAGTCACTTTCCATTGCCATAACAAGCTGAAGCAGAGGCAGTAATGATTGTACCTTCCAGCTCTCATTCACAAACAGAAAATGCAACCATGAGCTGAACAAACCAGCATTACAGTTGTTGAGGCGGACACAAGTGGCACCATCACCAGTCCTTTATTATCTTAAAAACTTCTCATGCCTTCTCTCAGCAGATTCCTCATGGGCTGCTCCACACAGCACTGACTTCTTCCTTCTCTTCCTTCTTCCTTCTGCATGACTGGCTAACCCCAACCTGTCCCTTACCTGGCCACATGTCCCTCACACAGCATCTTACTTTGTCTGTCCCTTGCACCACCACATCTCTTCCTCCTCGCAGCACAGCGAGCAGACTCCATCCAACTGCCTGATAGCCAGCTAACCCACTCTTTCACTGGACAGGCAAGGCTGTTTTCACTCCTCAGTAATCAGTACAGCTGTAATTCATTGGGAAAGACTGCCTTCAGCACTATCCTTACAAACCACCCTCCCATAAACCAGACCATATGGATCAGGACATCACAGTGTGTTCTAGCCATGACTCTCCAAACCACTGTGAATCTTTGTACCAATACCACCAAATAATCCTTTAAGATTGCATTGAAACTGAAGTGGGCAACTGGGCTTTGACAAGATTTTAAAACCTCTCTTTCTTTACCTCCAGAATTGATCATAGTTAGAATCTCCAGGGAAGACTGCTGTGTTAAACTTGTAAATAAACATGAAAAAAAAGACAGAAAATGAAGGTTTTGGACACGTATTCTCTACACTTCTTGTGAATGTAACATCCCATAAAACTTATGTAGGACTATGGTGAAGAGTTTGGGACTGGTTATGGTAAAATTTCTTGTAGAAAAGGTGGAAAAGACAGCCTGAGACAGCATGGGTTCTCACAAGCAGGTGGATACAGCTGGACCAAGTCAAATCTCTGAGCTCTAATCTACCTTGCCTGGATTAAAGAGGAGTAATTTGTTCAACATCTTTTAAGGGAAGAGAGCCAGTTGTGCACTGTCAAGTAAAATGGTGTGTGGTTGTTTCCTGCCTACGATCCATTAAGAGGCTGAGCTTACCCTGCCAAAGCCTTCCCATCCCTACAGCAGCCAAACTCGTGCCGGTTTCCTAGAGACAAAAGGCCGGTGCTTTCCTCTCTTAAGTCACAGCTACCAATGTCTGGAAATAATTTTAAAATTCCTTCACGTTATTCAAGACAGCAGAATTACTAAAATTGTGCTTTAAGCAAAACAGCATTCTAAGGTTGCCAAGGCAGTAAACACCAGCTTTGGGAAATGCATTAAACATTTCAACATCTGTTTTAGAGCTGATATTTAAGTATTCCATGTTTATTTTAATGCCTGGTTGGCCACTTCCCTGTTACACATATGCAGCACCAAAGCAAAGACAGAAGGAGCGAGTCTGTTCTTGAGCTGATGCTACAGGTTAGCTCCCATGCCTTTTTGTTTTGTTTGTTTGTTTTATTGATTAAATGAATAGGTGTTTGTCCTGTCTGCAGCCTGAACATGATCTGAGAGGTTTGCAGAACCCTGTGCAGTGGGAAAGCACTGTGTGTCCTTTATAGAACAATGAGAAGGGCAAGAAGAGAGCACATGTTGTTCCTCTGCAGTGTGTTTTCAGGAACACAGTGTTGATACAGCAGTCCCTGTAGAGGATCTTGGACGTTTGTCCTGACATGTGTGGACAGGCCCATGTTCACCTGCCTGCCCAGGCTGGTCAGACTCTAGACCCTGTTCCTGAGGCTGGAGCTTCCACCCACACATGCTGTGCTCTAGCCTGTGCCCTCCAGTAACTCAAGTACTTTTCTTCACTGGAAAACCTGAAGAAAATTTTCAGAAATTATTTGAGAGTTTCAGTTGGACCATCCCAAACTGTTGTGCCTCATTTTAGCTGAAATAATTAATCTGTGAGTAAAACCATCACTGTCGCTCCAAATGAACAGATATAAAGCTCTTTGATGATGAAAGGTATTGCCAGCATGAAAGAGGCATATTTCAAATGATTACTTATGAGAGTGCATCCTCAACACAAGTCAGGCAGAATTCCAACTTTATTTCTGCCCTTTAGTGGTTAAGAAGGTAGGTTTGCAGTCCTCAGGTTATTCAGTTTGCTCAGAAGGACTTGTGCTGGCACTGATAACTCAGCAGCTGCATGTACATACTCTTTCTTGAATAGATGTTTTATGGACCTGAACACTCTCTGTCCTTTATGGGACTTGAGAACTTTGGGCTACTGGCATTTGTGTCTGGAGATTTTCATCGCTGTGTCACTGATGTTGGTGTAAGCCAACAGGATAAGGAGCTATTTCCGCCTGAACGCTCTGCTCTCCTCTCCAGATGTTAACCAGTGGTCAGAGCTCATGGCCTGCAAGGACTTACACCCTAAAAACCATTTTCCAGCCTCCTGCTCTTAGGGGCTCTTCCTGCCCAAGGACATAGTCTGGCTTCTGCACTGACGCTCTCTCACCTGAGATTTGGACCATCCAGCAAATGAGATCATCATAAATTGCTCTAGAAGGAACAAATCATGAAATTTTAATCAAAATTTATGAAAAGCCACATCACCTTCTTGACACTTTAAAGAGCAGAACATCAGAAGGGCTTCTTGCTCTTGTAATTCTGAAAATTAGACTGTCAACTGCTGCAGCTTGCAAACCCGAAGTCACTAGTTGCATTTGGAAGTCTCATCTCACAATGATTTCCAAATCTTACCCAAATTTATTGAACTGTAAAACGTTCAAGCATTTGCTGAATGACTGTAAAATTTAGTGTCCTGTTTTAGGAAAAGTGCAATTTATAAAGCTTCACTACTCACTAAATAAAAATATATTTACAGAGAGAAAAAAACATTTTCTACCTTCTTCAATGCCAGTTGACATTTTTGCTTTATCTTAGATGTTAAAATAAAATAAAAATCTCAGCTTGTTCTTGTATATTATAAGGGAGGTCTATTACTATTTAAATCATGAAGAGGAATTTAAGAAAAGACCTAATAGCTTAACCTTAAAATTCATGAGGAATAATAAAACCTCTTATTTGTCTTGAGCTCCATGTGTGCTTTAGGACCTACCTGGTTCTCTGCGATCCTGGAACTTTCAAGATTATTTAAGACATGGAAAAGAGATGAAAGAATAGGAACTCAGGAAGAAGATATTTTATTCCTATTTTGCAAACAAAAGTGAAAGAGTTCTGTGAAAAAAAAAAAAAAAAGTGAAAGAGAGCTGGGCCTTGTTTTCTTAGGCTGACTTCATTTTTTTCCAAAATCAAACAGGACTGATCTGACACATTATTGGGATTTCTAAGAGTCTGCTGCATCTGTCCCAGGTTCTCGCACTTGGATAGAAGAATTGGTCAATTGCTCAGTTGCAGCAATTAAAAATTTGTCCAGAAAGACTAAGGAGCTTGGGATATCCACAAGACAGCCAGGTACTTTTGGTTCTGCAATTTATGAACTGTTGAAGAAAAGCAGAGAGATCTGAGTTCTTGTCAGTCTGCCTGTTCTCAGATTTCCACAAGCTGTGGAGGATCCAAGAAACCCCAAAGTGCTGGATGGCCCTGGGTGGCCCTGGGTGTCCCTGAGTGCTGGCTGTCTCCCGCTGCCCAAGCAAGGACTCTGCTCCAACAACTCCCTGTGCCAGGTCCTTGTGCTCCAGTTGGAAACAGCTTTGTCTGATGTTCATTTAATTGTAAACTCTGTGGAGAAAAGGATTTGCAACGATTAAGCTGAGTTCCCAAACTGTTGGGATCAGCACAGAGGCCATAGAGTAGACTCAGCTCTGTTTGGAACCAGATTAATCTCCAGAGTTCATCTCACTGTAATATTGCTTAAAAACACTGCTGACTTAGTTATGACATAGTTAACATTCATCTAGTAATTAATGAGTATTTCAGTGTCTGCTCTGGGCTTGACAGGATTTCTATTGTGAGCTCATTTGATGCTGAATTGTACTGTACTACGTGCCATGCTTTGCAAGTCATCAGTCTTACATGACATTTAAAATTCTCAGACAACCCGACAATCTCTACGTAGGCCAAGGAAATTACAGGATGTCCCAGCACACGAGAACGGAACAAAAAGATTGGGTCAGTTGAAGTCCTCATAATGGGCTGTTAAATTGTTTTGCTGTTCAGCTTCTCTGTAAAATATCAATTATCTCAATGGTTGTAATATAATCAAAGCAATTAAATTCCAAAGGCTTGCATGTAAAACCCAGAGCTTTGTAAATGGGAATTCAGCCTCAAGTATTTTAGCTGGTCTGTTTGTGTTTAAAAGTTTCTCCAGATGACTTTTTTTAATGGTGTCATAGTTAAGGAACTGTTAAAGGGCTTTGTGTGTTTGAGGTTTAGGGTGTGTTTTGAGCTTGGCTGCACACAACATTTGAACAACTGAATAAGCAAAACCTGCATTAGAGCCGAAACACAGGGACGCAGACGTGGGTCCAGAGCCGTGGGAAGCAGGGACAACCTCTGCTCTACGTCTTAGGCCCTGGGTTCATCCGCTTAAGAATCTTCAGCTGATGGATAACTGGAGCTTACCTGTACCTAAGTTCTGAACAATGACAAGCTAGTGTCTCTGAAGTACTTCAGATGTGATACTTGAAAAATACTGCTCTCTTTGAATGTAGTACATTCAGGATCTTGCCTCCATGAATGTGTTGTACAAGAATAGGGAAAAGCTAAAGATTGACTTAAGACAAGAATATTTTCCCTGTGGTTTCTCCTGATGTAGGGAGGACTACTCCTTCAGTAAGTTTAATTTTAGTTTATTTCAGCAGAGCTGTTCCCTCAGGTTTCAGCAGAACTGAATCAAATACTGTTCTGTTAGGGCCAAAATTACTTTTTTGGCTATGATATTCTGAAATTATTGGCTATTTTGGGGTACATATTTTTCAACTGTCTTAAAAGGTTCCAATTGAGAAAAGGTGCTAACACCCACATCCAAAAATTTGACTTTAGAAGGATTGAGTAGCTGGATTTGAAGCATTTTGGGCCATAGACCAGGAAAGGGAGTGACCTAATTGTGGCCTTCCAGTACCAGAAGGAGCTTAAAAGAAACATGGAGAGAGACTATTTACATGGATATGGAGTCACAAGGGGGAATGGCTTCACACTGACAGAGTAGTTTTAGATTAGATGTGAGGAAGAAATTCTTCCCCATGAGGCTGGTGAGGCAGTGGCACAGGGTGCCTAGGGAAGCTGTGACTACCTCATTCCTGGAAATGTCCAAGGCCAGGATGGACAGGGCTTGAAGCAACTTGGTCTAGTGGAAGGTGTCCCTGCTCATGGCAGGGAGTGGAATGAGATGATCTTTAAGGTCCCTCCCATACCATCCTGTGATTCCCATGAAATCACCTGGAATTCATGGCAGACAGTGTTGTTCTGAAAGCTGCACACCCAAGGTATGTGTGTCTATCTCTGTGCTTCATGTAAGCAACTTCCAGAGGTACATATTCACCTCAAGGACTTTTGTTACTCGTTCAAAAAAGCAGTGAGATTGGTCTTTTACACCGCTACTGGATTTATAAGCTGCTGGAAGCCTGCATGAAGTCTAATGGGGAGTTCCTTCACTGGTGATAAGGTAGGGGGAAAATAAAAGGCTATTTTGAAACCTGAGATTATTATTATATGCATGACAGCACCAATTCGAGTTGTGCTGTTAGAGACGAGAACTAGGTATGCACAGCTCCAAGGAATAGATGGAGAGGAGATCTGAACCATGAAGCTGTTCAGAGGACACAGTGACTTGGACTTTATCAGAGTTGCTGGGGAAGAATTTAAATACCTTAACCTGTTTGCAGATAAGTGTTGTTGCTTCTCTCATGTCTTTAAGAAAATGCTGGATGTACGGCTCCATTTGGGGAAGAGGTTTCCATAGAGAATGAGCTTCTGGAGGCAGGGAGGTACAAAGAAAGTATTTTGATGCGAGAGCAGAGGCTTTGGGAGCTGGGGAAACAAAAGGAAAACCCAGGAATGCTGATAATATTGCAACAGCCTTGGGGGATTTTTTTGTGTCTTCAGATAAAATTAGTGAAGCGAGTTTGGTCTGAGGGCCTCCTAGAGGCTCACTGAAATTAGCACATGAGCTCCTGCTGCTTCAATAAACCCTGTACTTTGTCCCAGGAAGAGCTGTGGAAATGTGGTGCTTCCATAGCTCTTTTCTAAATGTAAAAGTAGTTAATTGGTGTGAATAGTTACTTGATTAAACCGATTAGAAGTTTCTGCAATTGCTTTGAAGGAGTAAGTTCTCCATCTCCTGTTAGTTCATTAACAGTTACTGCCCCCTGCCCAGGTCCATGATGGAGCTTGTCCTATGCCGGTTCCCTCCTTCATGCAGTGGGCAGACAGAGGGTTTGGCCTTGCTCCAGCCTACCAGGGTGTGGTGTTTCCCCAGGTCTCAGAAGCAGCAGCTTGTCCTCCTTTTCCTCTGTCCCTGAGCTGGGCTCCCTGTGTCTGGTTGGTACCACTGCTCTGCCCACTGGCTTTTTTCTTCTCTGGACACACCAGCTTAGGAACCTGGGAGTAGAGCCTAGAGGCTCCCTAGTCTCTTGCCTAATTTCGCTTCATTACCACCAGTCTTCCCTCAGGTAGAGATAGTTGGTGCAGAAACCAATTAACAGTAGTTCTTTAGAAGGAAGTGACTTGCTGAAATGCTTTTCAAAACCAGAAAAACCACCATGCTCCAATGCTGTGTGAATACCATGAAAACTGGAGGTTCCTTATCTCCTGGGGCTGCCCTGTCCCTGTACAGAGCAGTGTCATCAGTGTGCAGTGTCACAGGTGTCACAGGTGGGTTGCATGCCCTCCTGCAAGCAGGATGTGACAGCTGAGGTCTGTGTGTGGCACTTCTGCAGGGACCCTCTAACACTCTCTCTCCCACTGCAGGTGCATTACTGTTAGGAGGGATCCTCTATTCCTGGCAGTTCCCTCACTTCAATGCCCTGAGCTGGGGTCTGCGGGAAGATTACTCCCGAGGAGGATATTGTATGATGTCAGTCACTCACCCAGGGCTGTGCAGGCGGGTGGCTCTGCGTCACTGCTTGGCCTTAATTGGACTCTCAACGGTGGCTCCTGTCCTCGACATCACCACATGGACTTTCCCCATCATTTCACTCCCCATCAACCTCTACATCTCCTACCTCGGCTTTCGCTTCTACAGGGATGCCGACCGCAGCAGCTCCAGGAAGCTCTTCTTCTGCAGTTTGTGGCACTTGCCAATGCTGCTGCTTGTCATGTTCACCTGCAAGAAATCGGTCCTGAAGAAGGAAGACAAAGGTGATCTACCTGGGGGAAGTCATGAGACAGCCATGGAAATTAGATTGCCTTAAATGTCAATACCTGTCATCCTCATGACACATCAGGTAGTATATTTTAGTAATTGCAAGGGGGAATCCTGTGGGAATCTGTTTGAAGAAGAATCATTTGTGCCTAGCGACCACTTAATGAGATAATTTTCTATTTTCTTTAGAAAGGGAATAGTCAGTGGAGCTTAAACATTCAGGGCCTTAGGCCCCTTAGCACATCACAGGTTATGATTTAGCCTATGCCAGAAGCACATCACTTTGGGATGGCCTTCCAAAGTCCCTGTGAGTCATGGTCTCTGTCCTCATGGGTAGTTGAGGTAGTTAAGAAGTTACATGTACGCACATACTGCCATACTGGCAGCCTTGGTGAAGCCATCCAGAAGTGACCAATGGATGATTTCTCACTCTTCTTCCCAACCACCCTTTCCTTTAATTTAAGCTTTGAGGCACATGAGAGGGTGTCCTCTGCTTCTCTGAATCTGTGCCATCCGTGCACTGGTATTACACCAAAGCCCTCAGTTTTGGGGACTTTTTTCAATCAGCTGCTCTTCCCAAGGTTCCCATGCACCTAAGTAGATTTTTAGCCCTCACACACCTGGCACAGTGCTAAAGGAGTGAAGAAAACTGTCTTTCAGCACAACACACACAAGCATTTAAACAGCTCTCCTGTAGCATATCCCTTGGACACACTGAGCCATTCTACTGTATTTCCATCACGGGAACTTCTGACTCCTGTGTGGTTTTATGTCATTAGTGTTTGAGCCCTGTGTGTCAGATCTTCAGCTGGTAAAAATCACCATTACTGTTTATGAGAGAGAGGCTGTGAATTGTAGAGGAGGTGAGAACCATATCCCAGAGCCAGGTGGTTGTAAGGCTTTTCCATGTTCATGTGTCTTATGCCAGCCCATTGAGTCTCAGCATCCTTAGAAACGCTCTGGACTGGCATAAAGAGCTTGAGCTGTGTTTAATGTCACACTGTGGGTGGTGGTTCAGAAAGGCTTCACTTTGGGGGTGATTAATAGGTAAGGAAACCCATTTTACAGAAAAAGAGCTGAGGATTTTAATGTAACAGAATGTTCATTTACTAATGCAGCCAGTGTCTCTCCAAAGCAAGTATTGTGGATGGCCTCCTGAGAAAAGTGCATTACCCCTGTTAAATTATATGCTGAAGAACATTTCTGGTCACGGTTTAACATGCTGGAGATCCTGCTGCTCAGCTGTGGCTCACCCTCATCTTGCCTGGAGCTGTCTGTGACCTCCTGATGTGCTCCCAAACACAGCAGCATCAGGGGCAGACAGAGACAGAGATAGTTTATTGTGGTAGTGCATGTTATGACTTGATGTGTTTTCATGCCAAGTTTTCTTTCCCATGTGGAGAGGGACTGGGCAGCAGGATGAGCACTGATCCAAAGATACAGCAATATCTAAAAGGAAGACACTGTCTCAAGCTTGATCTCAAATAAGGCCCCTCAGGAAATGTCACAAATCTGCCACCACAGGTGTATCACACTGACATAAAACCTTCCCTGGGTGCTCTCATGATCCAAGCCTGGCTCTTGGTCTGAGTTATACTGGTGTAAATCAGGAGGGACATGGTTTAACCTCTGTTTTTTGGCAGAGGTGCTTGCAGGAGCAGGTCTGCCTGTTTCCATGGCTCTTATAAATAATTGCTTGCAAGATTAGGTGACTTGAGTGATTGCAGGTGACAAGTTGGAGCTCCCTTGTGGTCTGACAGATTCCACTGTGCTCAGGTTACTGTGGGTGACACTTTGTGGAACTGTATGGAAACTGCAACTTCTTAATTTGTTTTAAAAATGCATCCAGTTGTCTCTGCAATAAAGTTCATATTGTCCAAAAAGAAATAAGTGCTCCAAATCTGTTTCAAACTATTCACTTCTTGTTGGAACTCTAGTTGGGTTCAGTTAATTGCAAAGGTATTTGGTAGTTTTAGGGCACTTCTCACAGCAAGTTGACCACTGCAAGAGTAAGGACAGTTTGTGAAATACTGATTTATTATGCAAGCAGCACACTGAAAATGAATCACATGAGAGTAGAAAGCGTTTGTGTGAAATCAAAGGATTTGGTCAACTTTTAGGTGGGAGACAAACCTGAAAAGAGCAGATGGCTTACGAAAAAACATGGATTTTCCTCCCAGAGGCAGAAGGTGGTGCTGAGGCAGGAGGGTTGCGGGGTTTCTCCTAAGTTATTATAGAGCCAGGCTTCAGATGGCTTGCAATTCCCGGGTGCTACTGTGGAATTCCATTCTGATTAAAGGTCACAAGGACATGCCTGTGGTTATGTTCTGAAGAGAGTCATCTTCATTTCTTGGGCCAAAATGTGTAACATTCACAGGGTTTAGGGCTGGCCAGGAGCTTTGTAATTATCACTGAATGTCTGCAAAATGCAGGTCACTGGGTTGTGCCAACGTCTCCACACCCTGTGGGTCTGGCCTTGAGGGAAAGCATGGCTTTAGAATCAGTGGATCTGGGATTTAAATGTAAGATTATACCTTTGTTGGGGGTTGAGTGTTTTTCTATTACTGTTTCAATTTAAAGAATTTTTCCCATTATCATGCCAATGGGACTGGCCGGGTTACACCCAGGATCTTTGATGACTCTAGACAAAGGGGTAGGTGGGATCTGGCCTTTCAGAGGGGCTACTCGTGTTTCCGGGAGCTCGGAGGAGGATCCCCCGTCTGCAGCCACGGGGCAGAACGCAGGAGAGCCAGACCCTCTGCAATCACCTGCCCTGCATCTGCCCTGTTCCAGCCTCCTGCCTCTGCAGACACAGCTGACCACCAGAACCCAAACGGTGAGCGAGGAGCTGCCCCTCCAGCCGCTCCCACCCGAGACCAGCGCGGCCGCTGCCGCCCCCTCTCCCGCCCCCTCTCTGTAGCTGCCGGGCTTTGCCCGTCTGCAGCACCGGGACCGAGCGCAGAGAGAGTGTGCCTGCAGCTAAAGAAAGGACTGGAACCGAGTTATCTGTTCTGTTGTGTTGTTAATTTTAACAGCTGCTGTTGTTTCTGCTTGTACGGTTAGATATATTAGTAAAAGAGCTGTTATTCCTACCCCCTTATCTCTGCCTCAGAGTCCTTGATTCAAACAATTATAATACTTGGGGGGAGTGGAATTGAAGTCTCTATTTCAGAGGAAAACTTCTGCCTTCATCGGCAGACACCTGTCCTTCAAACCAGGACAACCTTATTTAAATTTCTTATTTAAAAAAATGTTTTCTTTACCTGGAAAGTGCTCTTAGCTCTGGTGCACATTGGCCATGTGTCAGGTGTGGATGAAACAATATGCTGCCATTTTACTGCCTTTAGGAAGTTTTGCTGTTGCATGTGCTTTGCAAATAGACACCTTGCCAAACTGAAGACTTATCAGGAGATGGATATTGCAGTAGGTGCTCTCAGGTCTCTTTTTCAGTATTGTTGATACCACTATGAAAAATGAAAAATTCTGAACTGTCTGCTGTCACCCAAGAATGTTTATCCAAGGGTCCCTGTGACTCCCCAGGGAAGACTAATGCCAGTCATCCTCCCCTGCAGCACTGCTGATATTGCTGCCTGAATTCTGCTGGGAAAGAGGCAGGTGAGGTGCATGAAGTGCCTTGCTGGGATGGCTTTGCACAGGAGATAAACATGGGCTTTCTGCATCTCTCTGCTGGGCTATGCAAACATCAGGCTTTGTGGGCTTCTTGAACCTGGAACAGCAGATCCTGCATGGAAATGCAATGTTGTTCTTCTCTTATCCCATTTGGATAACTTGAACATGGTTGCTAGTCCCTTTTTATCCTGGTTACTTGGTAAGTCCCCATGAACTGGTCTTGCAGAATTGCAGAATGGTTTGAGATGAAAGGAGCCTTAAAGACCATCTTGTTCCAAACCCCAAGCATGGAATACCTATTCTTTATGTGGTAATGAAAAAATAGCAGTGGTGTGCTGTGTCCCTCCTAGCCCTTGGTCTGCTGGTAGCTGAGAGGGTCCCATCTCTGTGTTGCTGTCACAGGAGGCACCTCTGCACCATCAGAATCCTGCACTGAAGCTCATGGAGGAGTCTGAACCAGTGAATCAAGAAGATGAAGCTGGGTTCTATTTATTTGGACTTTAAATCTTTTGTGTGGTTTTGTGGATAAAACAGTAGCCCTGAGGCTCAGGAGATCTTCAGTCTTTCCAGATCTCTGTAGAAGAAATGCACTCCAGCTGTAAAATAGGGATGGAGATACTTCTTATTGGAGGAAGTAACAGCTTATGTCCATGCCCGTTGTTCTGAACAGCCCTGCAAGGTGAGTGCTGGGTAAGGTTTTGAGGAATTGCAGGGAGACTAAGTCCCCTCTTCTTTCCTTTGCCCTGACATTCAGCAGATCTCAGAGCACACCACTGGCCTGGCAGTGTGGTGTGGGGAGCTGAGCTACGTGGCTGGGAGTTGCCCTGAGCTCTCAGGTTCACAAGGAGCCCCAGGCCTGGTGTGAGCTGTGTGTAGTACCCCAGCAGAGCAGGCATCCTGGTACCCCTGCCAGGGAGGCATCCCAGAACAGCAGGCATCCCAGCACAGTGGGCAGTTGGTGGAACAAAACACTTTGCTCTTTATTCCAGCATGAGCAAAGAAACCAAATCCCTGTGCTCACAGCACTTTCCTTCTAATTTCCCCACTGGGCTTTTTTTTTTTTTTCTCACTTCCTGTATCAATCTCCGATATAATCTGCCCCAGCAGAGTCACACATTCACACTCTCCTGGCTCCAGCAGCATTTCCCACTCAGCCAGGCCGTGGCATTTCAAGGCTTACAGAAAACACTCGTCCTTTTCAGTTCTGACAGTCCCAGGAGAGTAGGAATGGAAACATTGATACTGTTAGAAATGATTATCATTACAGATAGAAAGCATGTTCTCTGGGTTCCTCTCCAGAGGTGATTAGATATTCCCTCTTCCTTGGAAATGCAGGGTGTCTGCAGAACACTTTGCTTATATTAAAACAGAGGTGTCAGCACTGTTTCCTACCAGCAGCTCTGCTGGAGGTGGTAATTCTATATGGTTCATTGCAGGCTGTCCCCTGTGGCATTTTGAGTCATGGAATTGCTTAATCCGGCAAAGAGCCAGTCCTGGTAAAGGCTCATGGGATGCAGGGTGCCACTTGTGCTTTCCATGGGACCTTGAGTCAGTTATTTGCCTCTTGGTGCTGCAATTCCTTCTTCCCATTGTGGCAAGGTCAGTGCTGCAGGGCAGGGGTTGTCCCCCAGGGGTACATGTCCAGCAGTTGGCCTTGCCCAAGATAAGTCAGAGTCTACTTCTGATGTTCATCATCTCCCAAACAGTGTGGGGTTAGATTGGGAGCCAAAAGTTTCAACTGTGTTGCAAGTTCAGAAGTGTCATCAGTGACAGGCCTCCTCCCTGGGATCCCTCAAACTGTGCCTTCTGGATGATTTCCTCAATGTTTTTTAGTCCCCTCTGAAATAGGGTGCTACAGACTTCTATGGCTCCACCAGGAGGTCTAGTGAGCTTCAGAGCTGCCATCTGAACCCTTCTGTTCACAAATCCCAGAATAGCTGGGGTTGGAAGGGACCTCTGCAATCATCTCATCCAGTGCCCTACCAAGGCAGGGTCACCCATAGCAGGTGATACAGAAAGGTGTCCAGGTGGGATTGGAATGTCTCCAGATAGGGAGACTCCACACCCTCACTGGGAGTTCCAGTGCTCTGCCACACTCAGTGGAAATAAGTTCTTTCTCATATTGAAGTGGAACTTCTTGTGTTTTAGTTTATAGTCACTGCTCCTTCTGCTGTCACTGGGCTTCACTGAAGGGTCTGACACCATTGTCCATCACCTCTGCTTTTCAGCTTCCAGTCTTTACCTATTTGCATTGGAGCTTTTCCAGCCTGGGTCAGCACCTCAGACTACTTTCTAGTATTTCAAAAAAGTACAGTTCATCTGTTTCACAGGGTTGGCGAAACAAGCTGCTTTCCCACAATGTGGAGATGTTTTCCTACTGTTCCTAACTAGTTCTGGCACCTCCAGGTCTTGGAGCAAGAACTGACGATTTGGCAGCAGGCTCAGGTTGGTGCATTAAACCATTCTGGGAAGGTGCTGAGTGTTTTCTCCCAATGCCTGAAAAGTCATGGCTCACAAATGCTTGTTTAAGCATTGCTGACCCTTCCTAAGAGATGCTTTGTGTGTGGTGGGCATGGACTGTACTGGGGAGCTGGTGAGGATCTGGTGCCATGGCCCATGTGCTTTGGGAGAGCACAAGGACTCAGAAAAAGGTGCTAGAAAGGAGGGTACCTGATGCTTTAGTGCTGGAACAGCTCTAAATTCATGGCCTGTATTCCCACTTTTGTAGAACACCCGACTCAGTCTTGCCCACTCAGTGAGTGGGGTACCCAAAGGGAGGTTTCCGTGTGAATCCAAAGTGTGGGCAGCCCCCAGGACTGCGGCTGTTTGGCAGTTGAGGTTTTTCCCCTGGTTTTGCTGTCCCAGATGCATCCCATGGTCCTTTCTGCCCCCTGCTCTCCTTTTAAACTCTTTATTGTAATTACAGATTCCCTTTCATACTTTTTTTCTCATGGAATGTATGCTGTACCATCCATTGTCTGTGCCTCTGAAAACTACGGTTGTAGCCTGATTCTGTTCTTCAAGAGAAAACGCAGACTTTGAGGGGTTGCCTTGAGTGACTGGAAGGAGCAGGGATCGGATCTCCCACACTGACCACCAAACTGTCCCCAAATGGGTTGACTGGGGACATCTTGCCTGTCTTCCTCATCCATAAAGCAAGTGGGGAGAAGAGGGAAAGAGTCATACCTGTGAGTAGGGTGCACAGAGACCAGACCATGCTTCCAGTGGATCTCCCAGCCTGGCAGGACAAGCTCCAGCACTGAACATCTGGTACAGGATTGGACACATGGCAGTCAAAGTTTATTTACCAAGAAGTGTCTGGCCCAGAGACCCCTCTTTTGATTTTTTTTTAACCAAGGAGAAAAATCAAGATTTTTTGCTGCTGAAAAAGGCTAGGAGATATTTGGGACTTTTTTTTTTTTTTTTTTTTTTTTTTGCCATGGAGAGGAGACACTGTATCAAAGTAAAGTTGAAACAGAGATGCAAATGCTGTAATTAAGACATTTCCACAGTGCTTCCCGGGGAGTTACTGGATGACATCGAGACTGGGGAAAAGAACAGCCTGAGTTTATCAGCTGATTTCCAAGGTTTGGATGGATATTCGTGCTGCAGAGCTGCCAAGGCCATCTCTGCACTGAACCACTCCCAGCAGCACTGAAGGGAAATTCAGGCATGCCAGGGGGAAGCAGGATGGCTGGGCCACATAGTCACCTAACAGCTGAGAGGAATGTTATTCAGATCTCTTCTCACTCATCTGGTTGCTCTGGCCTGATTGTTACACTGCCCTTGGCTTTCAGCAGGAGCAAGGACTTGCAGGAGCTGTCAGTATGTTGGGAGTGAGGCTGATTAACCCTCCTCACTTCAAAAATGAGCATTGGGAAGAGCGTAGTGGAAGCATCTGCAGGCAGATGTTCCCATGCCATCTCTTCCCTGTGCTGCTCAGAGCTCTGCACAGGATGTAGGTTGGCCTCCACCCTCTGGGGCTCCCTGAACCTTGGCCAGGCCAGGCAGTGCTTCAGGGTGGCCAATTGATGGCAAACGCTCTGTTTCATGCTGGGAGGCGCTCTGTCCTCTGTGGTGTAAGTGTTGTCCGGGAGGTCGGGTCCCCGGGAGTCACCGAGCACTGTGTCCCACGCTGCAGCTCGGCCTGGTGCCCGCAGGGATTGCTCTGTGTGGGTGTTCGGGAGCTGCCCCTGGCTGGGGTGAGGAGCCATCGAGCTGGAGGGAGTACAGCTGAACGAGGAACCTGCAGACCTCAGTCTGTCTCTGGAGCCCTGACTGTGCCAGAGATGCCGTCGGACTACACAGCTCAGAGCTCTGGAGCCGGTCCAGAGATGGTCCTTGTGTGCCTTTCTGACAGTGGGGACTGCAGGAAGGGCGGCTGGACAGACAGACGGACGGCCAGAGGGACAGAGGGACAGAGATTGCTCCGCACAGCTGCAGCATGTGCAGGCTGAGTCTCGCCTGGCCCGAACTCCCTCTGTTGACATCTCCCAAAGTTGCATCCCTTCATCCAGCAGTGTCCCCTGCTCTGGTAATAAATTGCACCTTCCGTAACGTCTGCAGCCCTCACTAAACCACAGACCAGACTGATTATTGCTGCTTTTGTAGCCTTTGCAGCGCTGTTTTTATTTATAATTGCACCCCGCTGGTCTGTTCACAGTGATTTTCCAGGCTGCATCCCATGTGGTCCAGTACTGAAAAGCCACATTTTCATAGTAGCTGTTGTTGGTTTTAATCACTTGTTATTTGGATGATATATTAATGGCAATATCACTGTGAAGCTGTAGAGTGTTGTCTTTTTCAAAACATTTACAATGAAAGCTAAGTGTTAGCCCTAATAACATATGTGTTTCCTTTGGCTACCTCCTCTAGTGATGAATCCAATTAACTGAGTTCTCAGTAGAGAGCTGGTCTCCCTGTCCTGTCCCGCCTCCTTTCCAAAGCCTGTCCTGAACCTCTGATTAAAAGATGTTTGGGGCCCCAGTGGGAATAAGGGCGCTTGAAAGGCACCATGTGGTTGGAAGGGTGTTAGCTTGTAATTGCCCATGTGCAGACTGTAGGAGGCTGTAATAATCCAGCTATACTTTGCAGATGTTCATTTGTATCTTGTGTTCTCCTAAACCCCAAATAACCCATCACGCCTTACTTCCCAGTGAGGAAGGGTGACGAGGCTCTTGGGATGATCTTGGGATAAGAAAGCATTAGTGAAAACAGAAATAAAACCAGAACTCTTGCCTCCTGAGCATCCTGAGCCTGTGAGTGGGGAGGAGTGGGGTGATGCTGTTTATTTTAGCCACTTATGGGGGAAACCACCCTCTCAGCAAAACCTGTCGTGTCTAGAAGTAGTTTAAATGGAACACTTAACTCACTGGGGCTGGTGCCTTTAATTTCATTCAGAAGGCGACTGTGAATGGACTCCTCTCCCACTTCAAAAGGCTGTGGCAGTGCGTCCACTGTGGTGCAGGTCATTCATGGACACTACAGGAGATGTGAAAGCATCTGCTAGGTCCATGCCTGCTCTTTTCAGTACAGTTACTCCCCTTGCTAATAATTGTCTGAGTCCTGTCATCTAGAAAGGGACCTTGTGTTCCTCCCAGGTATTCTAATGCTAATTTGTTTAGTTAAAAAGAAGAGGCTAAACAGATGTGAACCATTTGGTGAGGCTGTAGTTCATCTGTTGGGAAGTACAAAGGATTCTTGGCAGAATACTAAATATTACCTTGGCTGATCACAAACACTTCATATTTCAAGAGAGGAAGGGAGGTAGGGACTGCACTCCATAAATCAGCCTTTTCAAAGAGACAGAAAAAGGCAAACATTTGATAAATCTGTGTCATTATACTTAGAGATCAAAGGGGGTTTAACATATGTATTTATGCAACTGGCAACCTAGGAGACAATAATAACAAACATAGATCTCTGACAGCTTTACAAAAATAAAAATTAGCCTGTTCTAATCTGCAATTATTTGAGAATTGTGTGAGGTGGGAGGTTGCTCGCATTAGAGCTTTGCTGAGACAGTGAGCAATGTTAAGTCATTCATAAATACATTAGGAAGTTCTGTGGGCAAAAGGTTGCCAAAGTCACTGGGTGGTAGCAGGGCACAGCCACTGCTTCTGCAGCCCTGGTTTTATCTGCCCAAATTAGGCAGGCAGGGGTTTCCAGAGCCAGAGGTCACCAAGGAAAGCAGCATTTCCCTATGTGCCTTGATGAAAATCATTCCTTTATGATGAAAATATATAATGATGGAAATATGTAGTGATGAAAATCATTCCTCGATGATTTTCCAGCAAATTATCTGCAAGGAATCTTCTTGAAGAAATCCTGAAGGCAGGAAAATTTCCATCCATGGGCTCTCTCTCTCCTGCTTGCCAGTGAGTTACAGCTCAGTGTCTGGTACCTTCCATAGCCCCACATGGCATTGTTGGCCTGGATGAGCCCTCCCACTATTCCCAGTTGCTGGTCCACTCTATACAGCTCAGTTAGTACAGGACTGGAGCCAGAGGCTTGGGTAAGTCAGAGAAGAAGCCTGAGAAGATGCCAGAAAGGGTTTGCAAGCAACAGAAGTAAAAATAAGACTAATGGGGGCTGCAGTGGGTATTGCTTTAATCCAGGGCAGAATTTAATCCAGGAGAGAGGAATTACAACTTTTCCAAAGCAGCAAGGGCCATCGCGTCACCCAAAAGAAGGAGAGATCCAGTTGCATTAAAATAATTTCATGGACGAAGCAATGCAGCCACAGAAATCAGAGACGGAGAAGTAGCATTATGTCATCTCTCCTTTCCTTCTGGCCACTTACTGGGCTGATTTTCTATTTTCTTGTGCTGGTTTAAAATTACTTCAACAACTTGGTTTCTGCTCATTCCCCTGGGAAACTTACACAGTCTATAGATTTCACTGGTAGGAAACTCTTCTTGACAGTCAGACTATATTTTCCTTTACTCAATTCCATCACATCACTCCTACTTACACCTCCTTGGAGCACCCTAAACGCTCTTCTCCATTGAAGTCAGTGCAGTTATGTGAGTAGTAAATTTGGCCTGTGGCACTTGGAGAAATAGATATTAAAACTCGAGGGACGAATTAGGGAGCAAGGGGAGGGAGGGCAGGGGGGAAAGGAAATGGTTTCAGGTTAAGAGGAACAAGATCTCCTCTTACATTTGTATAGCAGTGCTGCCCATGGCTCTCGTGGGAACATGCCCAGGACAACAGAGTGGGACACTGTGGGGTCTCCCTAGATGCTCCTGAGATGTCCCTGGTCAGTGGTAGCCACAGCTGAAGACTCTAAGGCATTATGTGGCACTTGGACCTGGGTGCAGAGGCGTTGCATAAAGCCCTGGGCAGTTGCCTTTCCAGTGGCTGAGCTGTTTTGAGTCCCAGTGATGGTACCCACAGTCACCCCATGGCCTATCTCTCCTAGCTGGGATGGCCATTGCCGGCTGGTCCAGCAATCCTGATCCAAGAACACTCACTGCAAGCTGCACCTCTACAGGTTAAAGCACATGTGTTTTCAAGACAAAATCCCAAATGTCGTCATGTCTTTCCCCTAGTTCTTATCTCACTATTGTGCTGATGTGTGCAGTGGTGGAGAGAAGGCTGTTGACAGACACACAAAATTTATCCAACAGTGATCCTCAGCTCCTGTGTGCTCTGGAACAGTGCAGGGTGCACTGCACAGGAGATGTGTGGCAGAGGCGTGGGGGAGAGACAGCAATAAGGATTTCCTAGGGTGGGAAAAAGTGGAATAAAGAAGTGCAGGACTTCTATTTCTGTGATCCTGAAAGAGGGAGAGGGCTGAGATGGTTCTGTGTCTGAGGAACATCTCAGAGTATTGTAATAAGGACAAAATCCCATTATAGATACATACGGGTGGACGAGGAACATAGAAGTGTCGCACCAAAGCCCTTCACCTCAGTGTTCTGGGTGCTGTATGTTCTCAAAAAGGGGGTGGTGTTGGCTGGTCCCCTCCTCTCTGGTCAGGTCACTGTACAGCAGAGCACTCCAGGGTTTCACGCTCTAGAATAACTCATTTTCCCATCATCATGCACTTGAGTAGCATAATGAAATGGTGAATTACTTTTCTCAAAACAGAACTTAAACTATGTCAGGAAAACTGCATTCTGTCTGGATGGGGACCAAGAGCACACTGACTTGGTTTTTGGGTACCTGCTCCTATTTATCACCCCATCAGGGATTGTTCCTGCAGATCTCTGAAGAGCTGTGTATGAAGCCTTCATCTTTCAGAAGAGGGAACATTCCAGAGCATTTCAGAAATGACATCTTCAATGTCAGAAAAATAACATTTGCTAAAAGGACATACAGATTTTCTGACTGGGAAGAGATAAAGCAACAATGAAACTCAGCATCCAGACAGGACAGAAGAGGCATTGGAAACTGCTGCCTTTTGTCAGACTCGAAGAAAATGCTGGAAAGCACATGGCCTGGGAAGAGTCACCCAGGGTGGATGTCAGGGAGGTGAGCTGACAGACCTCACCCTTCCTCTCTCCTCACTGTGGGTTTGATCACAGAATCACAGAACAGTTTGGATTGGAAAGGACATTAAAGATCTTTGTGTTCCAGCCCCCTGCCATCGGCAGGGACAGCTTCCACTAGACCAGGTTGCTCCAAGCCCCATCCAACCTGGAACACTTCCAGGACTGGGACATCCACATCTTCTCTGGGGAGCCATCATCTTGGCTTGAAGGCCTGCTGGGTTCTCTGCTTTCTGCCCTGCTTTAACAAGTTCATTTTGCAGGGCTGGGCACTCCTCAGGCTCATCTCAGCAGTGCTCCATTGTGCTATGGTGACCCCTTGTCAGGAGCTGCACCTTCCCAGTGCCATCTGTCTAATCAATAATCATCAAGAAAAAGATATGGAGACTGTAGTGATGCACCTCAATCAGATATTGATTAACCAGCCAGTAAGACAACCACTGCTCTGATTCTAGGGCATGGAGTGTACCCAGCTGTGCATTTCTGGTTGTGCCCATTCCTTTCCAACTCTGTTTTTTTGAAATTTTTCTTGCCCTATGCCCCCATCCATGGCCACAGCACACATGCTTCTGCCACAACTGCTGCCTGGGGCATGTCAGGCAAATTCCAGGAACCAAGAGCAAAGGTTGAGCCCAGCTGGAGCCTCGATCCTGAGGTGGCAGCAGGAATGGAGACGACCTGTGTTATGCCAAGCTGCAGTGTGGACTCCCGCTGCAGCCAGTGGGTCAGTCTGGAGGATGGAGTCACAACTGGTTCCCAATCCAGCACATAAAATCTCTCTCACCCATACTCCATGTTCCAGGGAGAGTCCAGCCCTCCTCCTGACATACCTCTGCATGGATGCTGTTTGTGGTCACTTACCCATTTGCCATTCCTAGGGGGAAAACTCCTGACATCCAACTGTTGAAGATATAATTCCAGTAAAACCTGTCTTGGGGCTATTTTTCTTAAAAAGCTAATTCAACTTTTACAAGCTACAGCTGACAAATATTAAAGGCTTAAACCAAACTTTCTGTGACATTTTGTTGATGTTATCCTGGCTGGTGCTGGTGGATGTAAAGAACAAGGAGAATTATTCCATCTGAAGAGTTTCCCTGTTAGCTTGTGGCTGTAGGAACACGCAGTAGAGCAACCCATGTGTGGAAGCAGCAGATTTTCTGTTCAGAATTGTACAAAACACCAAGTGCAGAGGTGAGTAAACCTCTGTGCAGGAGAGGCACTCATGGAAGGATTGCTGCCCACAGCTGTGATTCATGCATTGCCAGGAGCTGTCCTCTTTCATTCTATTCACAATTACCTTTTTGGGCCAGCTGGCAGAGCTTTGCCAGCACAGAGAGGGAAACTGGAAAGCAATTCCTACTTCCTCCTGCCACAGCTTGTCACCTCCATCTCTGCTTGGTTTGGGATCACCCTTCACAACACAGAGCCCAGTAGTGCAACCTATTTTATCTCACAGCAGAGAAACATTGGAATTGTTTGCTGTTGACTCTGTAGCAGAGTACAAAAGTTCTTGTGTCATCCCAAAATCTGCTTTGCAAGTACTGGTCCTGGGGAGAATTGGGATGAATGACACTGGTACTAATGGAGATTTGGGTGGCCCAAGCTCTGTGTTAATCCACTGAGCAGCAGAGAAGTCATATACCTCTCAGAGTCTTATTTCCCCTCTTCACTCTGCTTGGTTCAATTAGTTTGTAAACTCCAGTTTGTGGTTTCAGATTATTTTACAAGATCCTCACACCACAGACAGTGTGACAGAAACAGTTCACTTTTGCATAACAGTTCAGGAATTGATGTACAGTTTATATATTAATAAGTCAGGATAATGCTGTTGCTTCTGACACAAAATTAAGGCTCTTCATGGTGAAAAGATTCTCCTCTTGTTTGGGGGAAAAAAAATAAAATATATATATATATAAAGAGGTTTCAGCAAAACCTCACCTCTCAAAGCAAAAATTCTCTGAAAGCAGCAAATTCTGTACCAACATTTATGCTTAATAAAAATATGATAGAAAAGCTGCTCAAGTACACTGGAGCTCTAAGTTATGTCATTGCTGGGAGAATACTGGCTAGAGGACTTCCATTGAATGTGCAGAATCCCATCCCTGGAGAATGCTGGATCAATCTGGTCCTGGAAAACAGGATCCCACAGCTGGTGGTATTGCAGCAAGGATCTCCTCCGACTGACACTCTTAGTTTTCTTTTCAGGACCTGTTGGGTTGGGTTTGGTTTCTGTTTTCTTTTACATTACTCACATAATGTAAACTGTAGCAAAACTCATCAGGAATTTTTGCAGGCGGGGATTTCAGAAAATACAGCACGATAGAAGGTGCAGCTGATTGAAAAGCCAACTCATCAAAAATACAGGCAAATCACAGTATCACAGAAAAGCTTGGGATGGCAGGGACCATTAAAGGTCATATAGTCCAGCCCCTGCTATAGGTGGGGACACCTTCCACTAGACCAGATTGCTCCAAGTTCAGTCCATCCTGGCCTTGAATGTTTCCAAGGATCCACAGCTTTTCTGGGCAACCTCAGCCAGTGTTCTATCACCCTTATTGTAAAAAATTTCTCCCTGATAGCTCATCTAACCCTGCCCTCTGTCAGTTTAAAACCATTATGCTTTGACTGTGCTAAAAGGTTTGTCCCCACCTTTTTTATAATCCCCCCTTAGGTACGGAAAGACCACAATAAAGTCTCCCTGGAAACCTTGCTATCCAAGTATTTGAGGGTCAGGAGGAGCAAACAATGACTGAGATGCCCCCGACACCATTATGTCCCCAGTGCCTGACTCGCAGCTGGAGGATCCCGCAGCCGTGGGGCAGCTGGGCACGGGCAGTCCCAGCCCGGCAGAGGATGTGCGGTACGCGGAGCGGGAGCGCTCCGGGAGCGGCCCCGCAGCGCCCGACGGGCCGCGGCGGCCCCACCCCCTGCCCCTCAGCCAGCCAATAAGCGCCCCCACCGCCCTCCTTCGCCTTTCTCCTCCTCATTATGCGAAAACCCGCGGCTGTGATAGGCTGAGGGCTCCGCCGGCCCCGGCCCCGGCCCCGCCCCGCCGCTGCCTGCGCTGCCGGCGGCGGGAGACGGCGCTGGGCGGGCGGCAGCGGCGGGCACTCGGCGGCGATGGGGCAGTGCTGAGGGCCCGCGGTGCCCATGAGGCGCCGGGCAGAGCCGAGCCGAGCCGGGCGGGCTCCAGCCATGCATCCCGGTGCGCCCGCGGGCATATGGGGCAGCGCCTGAACCGCTGCCTCGATGTTCCCGTCGCGTTGCCTCCACTGAGGCGGAGGCTGCTGCTGCTCTTCATCATGCTCTTCCTCTGGCTCTATATGTTCTACTCGTGCGCCGGCTCCTGCGCCGGGCTGACGGCTCGAGGGTCACCCGCGCCACCCCGCGCCGCCCCGCCGCTGCCCCCACTGCTGCCGGGAGAGCCGAGCGAGGAGAGCAGCCTGGAGGAGCAGCGGGCAGCGCCCGACGCCGGCAGCCCCATCTCCAGCTTCTTCAACAGCTCCGGTACCAAGCGGCTGCCGCAGGCCATCATCATCGGCGTGAAGAAGGGGGGGACGCGGGCGCTGCTGGAGTTCCTGCGGGTGCACCCCGACGTGCGCGCCGTCGGTGCCGAGCCCCACTTCTTCGACCGCAACTACGAGCGGGGACTCGCCTGGTACAGGTACGGGCCGGGCCGGGGCGGGCAGCGGCCCCGCGGCGGAACGGGGCTGAGCGGGATCCCCGCCGTCCTGCGCTCCCCGCCCCGCTGAGGGGATGCGGCCGCGCCGGGCTCTGGAGCAGGTTGGGGAGCGCCCGGGGCGACGAGGAAATGTTCCGCTAAATGCTTTCCCCGGATAAAACAACCCCTAAAAATATAACAAACCCAGAGAGTAACTTGCGGTCCCCGTTAGCCCAGGCGGCGGCGGGGAGTCTGTAGGTTTTCTGCGAGCTAAACCGTGTTAAATCTCTATATAAAGGTTAAATATTAATTTAATATTTTTAAGCACTCCTATTCCGCTTCCAGATCTTTTGCTGGAGCTATTTTTACTCCAGCTCAGGGTGTTGCTGAGGGATGACTGGTGTGTTTCCCGGGTCTGCACGGGCTGGCGGGCGGTGCGCTCAGCGACCGCATGTTTGCGAGGTTTTGGACGCGTTTGGGTTTTTCTTTTTTTAGTACCCATTGGGGTGGGATTTAACCCCCCCTCCCCTTTTTTTTTTTTTTTTCCCCCTTTTTTTTTTGTGTGGGGGAGGCGCGGTGGGGAGGGTTTACCCGTTTGGGAGTTTTTTGACACATTTGGAAGGGATCCGTTCCGAGAGCGCTGCCTGGGACTGGCAGGCGGCAACTCCACGTTCCAGATAAAACTTCCTCGCTCGTTCACTGCGTTCAGCCTCCGTTAACTTTCTCCTACCCCGTAATCATCTCTGGAGCTGATTGATTGCCCGAGGTCGCGATCGCCAGCCCGGCGCTGGACTGAGGAGCGATGTGGGGTGTAGTGGGTAACGGCGCGTCGGGAACGGGATGAACCCTTTGGACTGGGAGAAAATGACAAATTTCTGGCTCGCATTCTTTAAGGATGAATGTAATTCTAAGTGATTTTGCGAGGAGCAGCTCGGTCCGGGATGTCTATATGCGGGGGGCTCGGCTGAGCTGAGCGGGTGGCGATGAGTGCGGAGGAGAAGCGCGATCGGACACCGAGCGAGGGACGACCTCCGTTTCTGTGCCATTCTCGCCCTTTTCCGATTTAAGTTTCTGTATCAGGAGCATTTTGAATATGTCTTTTTACTGCGTGTTTACAGGAATGCTAAAGGAGCAGAGATGGAAACTTTGAAGCTAGATGCGAGCTGTGAAGTTATGAATTGTAACCTCTTTGTAGCCTTGAAACTCCCACCCGGCAAGTCCGATTAGGTTTATGCCTCTTTCTTTGGTGTTGCCACCCTTCAGCATTTAGTGAAATGAGTTCCGGATAAGATCTGATGAAGAGGAAGTAATTTTTGAAAGCTGTTTCGTTTTAGGAAATTCTATCATCTCGGTGGACGATGTAGCATGTTGTCCCACAACAGTCCAAATGAAGTCTTTGTAAATTCAGCTGAGTTTAAAAAAGTAATAATATCGCATTTTGGAGGAGAGCTTGCATGTAACAGAGCAGAAAATCTGTCAGGATTTATTAGCAAAATTATGCTGTATGTGTTGAACTCTGTTTTTAATTAGACACCTAAATTAGACCATAAAATGGTTGATTAATCTTTTACAAGTAGGAGGTGGAAAGGGAAAAGGAGAGAATAATGCTTATGATTGAGTTATCCCAGATGTAGTGGGTGAAAGCCACTATTTAAAGGACACACATTATTTTTAAATTTGGAAAACAGGTATTGTGTTCAACTTCCTAAAGCTTCATCTTAGCAGCTGCTGAGTTTTAAGCAATGTGGCCCCTATCCCTGCAAATTCACTATGGTTTTTCATTAGTATCTTTATAAGAGGGCTGTTTTAGCTGAAATCTGACAAATCTTGAGGTCTGAATAGTGATGCTCTCAAGCAGCAAGAGTAAGTGATGCTGGAAGCCCTGAAATCAGTCGTGTGTCATTCACCCTGAAGATGGGAGTGTGTCTTGCTGTCTGTGGGACTGGGACCTGAGTCAATTAGGGAGGACTAAATAATGCAAAATACTTGGGGGAGGATAAAAACCAGCAGACAAGTTTTTATATATGGTGCATTATTTCTAACTTAATTAGAATTAGATGCAGAAGTTTGTTCCTATAAATTTTATGGTTAGAAGTCAGATCCTATATGGTCGTAACTCCAAGGTCTTGCTGACTTCAGTGGATCCTGGCTTCTCAGCACTCCTCAGGAAATGTTTATTTCTCCCAGACTTAATTAGGCTTTTTTTATTATATTAGTATCAATAAGGAGAAGAGTTTATATTTTCTTGTTAGTGGTTCAGTACAGTTGGATTAAAGGTGTATAAAAGGTGCATGGTGTCAGCATCATGCTGTGAGCTGGGAAAGCCTCATCTCTGTTTTTCAGATATTTTGCTTAAATCAACTGTACTTTGGAACTGGGGGAGTTACTGTGTCCTCAACACTCAGAGTGCAGTGTAAATCCAATTGCCTGGCTTTGGAAAGATGAAGATACAATTTTTGACATGTCTCATTTGAAGTGTATTTTAGCTAACTGGCTAAATTTGTTTATATTTGTTTTTGTTTGTTTAAGTTGTTCCTGCTGTCTAAAATCTTCTTTTTCAGATTTTCAAGATACAGAGGCATCAGATTTAATTGTTTAGCTTGATTAATTCTTATTTTTGGAGGTGATTGTGATTAATCGTGTTTATCTACTTATTTCTGTCTGAAGTTTTCATCTGTCAAAAATAACTTTAGAAGGAGGGAACACAAACTTCTTTCTTGCTCCATCTTCTGTCAAGTGAAATGAAATTTGTTTCTGTAGTGAAATGAATGCAGAACACCATCAAGTGGTGCAGAGTATTGTTCCTGAAGAGCAGGAGGAAAACAGGAAAAATTAAATGCTTTTTTTTTATACTGAAATAACTAAAATTTGGTGAAAATAACTTTTGTATGCACATTGCAGGGTTTCCTCCCCCTGTAATGAATACAGCATGTTAACTGCTTCTAGTGAAAATAAGTAGCATGACAGAGGAGAAATGGGATCCAGCCACTATTGCAAACTAGGTTTTTGAAGTGCCTTGAATTTTTGGATAGTAGAGAAGTTTTCTCTTTGTGGCGGTCGGGAGTTCAGCTCCACAGCCTGTGTGCGTGTGTCTGGCTGAGCAGCCTGCAGGGATGTTGTTGTTCTCTTTGGGGTTTTCTGTAGAGCTTGGTGGGGAGGAAAGAAGTGTTTCTTGCAAGCCTAGAAAATCAGTTGTTGAATTTATTTTATTTTCTTCATTTGTTTCAACAATGATGCATTTTGAAATGTCCTAGGGACTTGAAAGCCTGTTGTCCTATAATTAATATAAGAAAAAATGATTGTCATTAATATTACATGTTTTGGGTTTTTTCTTTTTTTTGTTATTATTTTCACCCCAGTGGGCTGTAATGCCCAGTCCCTCCTGTCTTGGGCTGGGCCATTGCCAGCCCTACTCAACATCACTGATTTATATTTCAAGTCTGTAGCTCTCTGCTAGGAACCCCTGTACTGTGACTGAGGTGGGTGTAACTGCAACAGCAGGACTAGGCTGAGCTTCTTTGCCTCTAGCAATGCACCAGGGAGACCTCTTGTCCTTTTCTTCTTTTCTCTTTTAGAAAATTCTTAAAATGCTGGTGCTTTGTCTTCTCACTATTGCTAAGTTGCCTTAATTCATTTTGCTTGCTGACACTGGGTGATTTGGATCAGCAGGATCAGGCCCTGTGGTCTGGTGGTGTGCAATAAACTGTGTCAAACATGCATTTCTTGAACTCCCAAATTGCTTGGACTTTAGTGTGCAAAGTGCTGCTTGACAGCAATTCCTAAATCGGAAGAAACTTCCTTATTTTTATCCCCATAATCCTCCTTTTTTTTCCCAAGAAATGTGTGGATACAAGCAGTGCTTGCAATCAAACAGGCTGGGAGCAAGGGAAGAATAAGGAAATTATGGTTAAAAGTTTAGGGTGAAATTCCTGATGAACCAAATCTTGAGCAAGGCAGGATTTTTCCCCTGTGTTTGGCCATTCTCTATAATCTCAACTTTAGTGAAGGTTTAATAGCTGCTGTTTAATTGCCTTCCCAGTGAGGCATGGACTCGGCAGCACAGACAGAACCGTGGTTGGTTTCCATTGAGTGTCACATGGTTTATTGGCCCCAGGAAGTCTGGGAACAGTTCTGATACTCCCAACTGGACTTTGGGTGCAAATGAGCAAAGACTGGTTCCTCCGGTGCATTCTCATGAGTTGTGCTGGGTCAGAACAAGCATCTCCTAAGGGACTCTGGGAAGGTTTTGCCAAGCAACTTTGGTATTCAGATTTTCTTTTCTTGATGTGAAAAAGATTTTAAAACTCAACTCTTGACCTTGTATTGTGTTGTGCTTAAGCAAGTGGGGATTTTAATGGTCCCCTCAGAATGTGCATGGAGTTCAGTGCCCCCTCAGCCGCTGCAGCGGCTCCCTATGATGTGTCCTGAGCTGCTGTGTAATGCTGGGAGGGAAATGGCCCCCCAAAAGAAGGGCTAGGCTGCTATAATCAGTCAGCAAGGCCCTTGTGTTTGCATGGGATCATTCCTTTAGATCTGAGGAGGGTTGAGTTGTTCAAACAGATGGCAAAGATTATTCGTGTTGCTGGGGTTTCAGTGCACTGCTCTGTTTCAAGCAAGTTGCCCGATATGACGCACGTGACAATCTCTTCCCAGCACGACGCTGAGGGGATGACATTGTCTGTTGTGATCGGGTTTCATGGCCTCACCTGTTGAGCTGCTGAACTTTTCAAAGTTGACCAAGCGTTGGGGGTGACGGATGTGGATGGTGGATCTGCCTGGCTAATCGTGTTAGCGCAGGACCGCGTGGCCTGCTGGGGGCATTGTGCTCTTTGGCTTGAAAATGATGGGAATGAAAACTCATGGGCTCAGCTCTGAGTTTGGGATTTATTATTTTTTTCTTTTCAAGTGGGCCATGGCAGGTGTCTGTAACACACACCAAGTGCTGGATATCTCAAGGCACTTCCAGACAAGGCTTTGTTTTTAAAAGCATCCAGCAAGCCCTGGGTGCAGTGGCTATAGCAGCTCTACCCAAACCTGTTCTTTGGAGCTGTACTTCCAATCTGATGATAGGAATGTCTTGTAGTCAGGTGTCTCTTGCTGAGCTGCTCTGTTCACTTGAACCTGGGTTTGGGGGCTATTTATCCATAATTTAGTGATCATTCAGCATGGGGTATTCATGTCTCCTGGTGGTGTGACCATGGGTGACCAGTGGGTTCAGGTGATAATGAGTGGGCCAGGGCCATGTGGGATGGGTAACATATGGGTTCAAAGAACAACAATTAGTGGGGCACATTGTCTAAGTGGTGTGATTAGTGGGTGTGGGGCTATCAGCTACTATCTGTTGTCACCACGTGGGGTGTGAGGATGGGCTGGAGAGGCTTCTTCCTTGGTTTGTGAGAAATGACTAAGTGCTGTGCTAGGTCCTGACTTGATGCTGATGACTGTACTAGGGCTTGGCCTAACCCTTGCAGTTCCAAGTCTTTCAGCAGCTTGCTGTGTGTTTATCAGCTTGCAAGAAACACCTCATGCTTTTTAAAGGTGGTCAGCTCAGCAGCTGAAAGGCAACAGAGTAAAGGGACTTTATCTTCGCTTTCTTAATGGAAACAAGGGGTCCTGTGATGAAACATTGATTATTAGCAGGCTCAGAGGAAGGCTGGGGTGAATTCAGGACAGGCGTTTGTGGTGGTGTAACTTTGCCATCAGGGAGTTACTCCCAGTCTGAAGGTGCGGGATGGGGTGCAGGGACAAGTAGGGAAGGGCATCACATTGTGCCATGAATCAGGTGAGGGGAAGAAAAGGCAGTCAGGAGCACAGTCACTCTGTCTGCACCTAGGGAGAGCAGGGTGTGCTTGGCTGGGATGTGTACTGTACCTTACTCCATTCATAATAGTGTTCCAGTGACTGGGGACAGTCTTTCCTGGTGCCATGCTGGATTTGAGTGTTCCCCATGTGGTTTTCCTCTTTGGAATAGCACCGAAGGGGGAGGAAAATGAACTCAGTGAAGATGATTTAGCATGTGGTGCCCTTGTGCTGGGAAGGTCCAGAGGTGAGGAGGGACTTTTTGGGAGATGTGAGCTGTGAGCTGCCTTGCTTGGCTGCCAGAACTTTGTTCGTGGCCCTGTGGCCTCAGCAATCACTCAGAGAAGACCAGAAACTTGGGTGTTTGGGTCTTTAGATGTTGATGGGAATGTTAGAGGAAAATAGGTGTACAGGTGCTGCTGGCAAATCTCACACTGATCTCTTGTAAATGAAATTCCATTTTTTAAATCTTACTGTCAAGATATGTAAGCATGGCAGTGCCCTGCCCACGTGGTGTCTAAGGAAACTTTATTTAGAGAAAAATAATTCCAGGTTCTGCTAAATGCTTTACATCTGCATTAACCCCCTTGGAAACACTCTGGAACTAGCCTGCTTCTACAGCAGTTTTGTCTTCTCTCTGTACAAAAAAGGGAGGGAGGAAGAACATCTCTACAGAGGGATGGTGTGACCTAACCCAGGCATCAAAGGAATCACGGCTCTGTTTGGCAGCAGGTCTGACCCAGGGTTTAATTTGCAGCCTGTCTGGGATGCAGAGCTGCGTGGCTGACCCTGCCCTCAATGTGGCTTGTTCAGTGTCACACATGGAGCCGGCTTTGTTCTCCCTGTGCTGGTAGGTGTCATCCTCCCTTGTCCTGGTCTTCTTGTGAGTCTTGTGCTGGTAAAATTCCGTAGGTCAGACTCGTAATTTGGCCAGTCTTCCCTGCTGGTGCTGATGGGGATTTCTGTGAGTTCACCCAAGTGGCTGGTTTGTAATAAAAGTGAGCAGTTGTAACATTTCCCTGGAACTGGCATAGGTTTTGCATTTCTGTCAGTGCAGCAGGCAGCTCTTCCAGAAGAAAGGGAGAATTATTGTGCACATGCTTTCATTTTATATGCCAATGTACAGTATTAAAGGTAGATATGTGCATTTGATAGATCCTTCCTAAAAGTGAACACAAGGCCAAATCCTGCACTGCCACAAACACAGTCCAACTGTACTGAGTATGACTCTATTCTGCTATACCAATTTCCTTTAAAAAATACACTTCATGTGGGAAGTTGGCTCCGATGAGGAGACGAGCCTTCAGCAGCATGTGGTGACAGACTGAACCAGGTCCCTAAACATGGCTGTGTCTAATGCAGTCCAGAACTCTGCTTAGGGAAGGGCTTCAAGATCAGTCCCTCAGTGTGTATCCATGTGACTGAGCAGAAAACGTCCCCACAGAAACCAAAATCTGTTACAATTATTAACTTAAATGAAGCAACTTGACAAGTTTTATATTAAAGTCCCAAGCTTTTAGCCTCTTTTGATTATCAAATGCAAACTTGCATTAAAGCTTGAAAGTCTTGAAACTTGAAAACTTAAAACTTCAATTGTGGGTGAATGGCACAGGGAGGTGTAGGACATCTTTGGAAAAGTGCTCATTTAACGAACGGGTGATTGCAGTGGGGTTAAGCTGCAGTAGTATTTTTTATTTGGAATGGGGTCCAGGGGCTGGAGCAGCTGAGCAGGCTCAGAGCATGGATCCTCCTGTCACTAGGGGGAGGATGAAACCCCAGCATCTGCCTCATAAAGTGCTTTGCTGCTTCACTGTGCTATTAAATATTTGTTTAAAAACTGGCAAGGCCTGCAGCTTTGGCATGACTTCAGTTTGTTTTTCTAAAGGTGTATTAAACTTGGAAGGAAATCAGGAGGTGTTGGAGTAAACAGGAGGTGTGTCCCAGCCCTTTGGTCCCAGAGTGGCTGTGCATGGTCCTCAGCTGGTTTCCCACAGGGCTGGGAATGCTGTTGTTAAACGTGAATTGCAGAGGGACCCCGTGACTGTGCTGTGCCCAGTTTCTCTGCATGTTGGAACAAACGTGCTGCCTGACACTGAGGTGCTGTGCCTCTACTCTGAACCACCTGTGCACACCTCTGGTGACACATTTAGTGAATTGTGCCAGATAGGAGCCAGTCTCCTGAATGCTAGGGGGTTCCCATCTTCCTCAAGTGGGTTGGAATGGAGCAGGCTCACGAAGGTCTCACCTGGGACCAGTGGAGCAGTGGTAGATGTCTGGGTGGCTCTGAGCATCCCTGGGCTCCTGCTCTTACTTTGCTATGGCTGGACCAACCAAAGTGAGCTTCAAAAAGCCAGGCAGCCTCGGCATTGCCCCTTGTTGAGGATCTGCTTAGCAAAGCCCATCTTCCTTTTTCCCAGTTCAGTGCACTGAACTTTTTACAACTTAACACACAGCTTGAAAATTTTTTTTTCCCTGCCTTTTAATTTCCCTCTTGAGCTGGTCTGGTAACTAATGAGCCTTGGGCCATCTGCATGGCATTTGGAAAAGCAGAGGGAATAGCCAATACAGGGTGCTGAGCAGGAAAGGAATCCTTGAGAGGAGATAGCAGCCTTGCCAAAGCAGAAGTGGAATAGCCGGTTAGGGTTTCAACCTGGGTTTGCTGCAGGCCTGGAGGGGCTGGGAGCTGCTGTCGGCTGCAGAGCCTGGTAATTACAGGCTGGTGCTGCCTGGCCAGCCAGACGCGCAGGAGGAGCCACCAGCCCCGCGTGGGTGTCCGGGCATGCACCGGTGCCTTGGCCGGCTGCCCTGGCTGCACTGCCACTGCTGCCTCCCCCTAGAGATGATTGCAAGGTCAAACTGCTCAATGCAGTGCAATAATTAATTAGGCTATATATAAACAGAAAGCTCATATGGTCCTAAAGTAGATTAGGAGCCTGTGAGTTTCCTCTTCTCCACCTTCCTCCCCACAATCTTTCTCTCCCGGGGTTCCTCTGTGAGTGAGCCCTGCAGTTGTTGCAGGCTCACTGTTCCAGCAGGGCTCACCAATTGGGTTAAGCAGCTGCACAGCTGGGTCAGAGCCTAAAAACTGTAGTGGCATAGCAAGGCCTGCTCTGCCTCACCCAGTTCCCCCATGAAACCCACTGCTGGTGCTGGAGGACAGGGCACTTGCCAAGTCTCCACCTTCCCAGAGTGAATAGTTTTACTCAGGGGTGGTGCCTGATATGGGAATAGCCCCATGCTGGGAATAGATGCTAACATTTGCCTTCAGTAACAGACATTCCAAAGCTCCTGTTGCTTTGAGACTCAGTACAGCAAGAGCTAAGCTGAACAGCCTGTTCCCCATCTTGGGGATCTTCAGTGTGGGGTTCAAAACCTCCCTGAAGGCATGTCTGTGTGGTATTTGCAGAATGGAGGGGGAAGAATAAGCTGGACTGGATTTCCCAGAAAAGCTACAGAAACTTAAGTTTGTAATGAGGCTTGAAACTAAACGCAAACAACTGTGTGACTTGTGACTCCTGGGGAGCTGAGGTTTGTATGGTAGCAGAATTGATAATGCTCTTTTATTTATTTTCTCATGTATCTATCTAAAACTGGTCAAAACTCTCTCCAAACTCCAAATATAAAAATTTAAGGATAGCATTTATTTAAGTTGTGTTATTTTCAATGTAGCTGCAGAAACATCTTAGGGAAAATTAAAAATCAGGTTTCTTAATCAAGCATAAGTTATTAAGTGTTGTCAAGGCAGTTGGAGAATGGCAGAGCAGCTTCCAGCTCTTCCAGACCAGCCCAGATTTTACAGCAGGGGCATGTACATTCCCTAAACCCATCAGCAAAGTCTGATCCTTGATTTTTCACAGGGAAATCCTTGAAAACCAGAGAGACCCCACATCTGGCTCCAGGAGCAGCGGGGGAATGAGCATCGTCCCTGCCCATGTTCGCTCTGCACCCTCTTCTGCTGCTTCCTGGGCCATCTCCTCATGCACGTCTAGCTGACTGAGGGCCACCACCTGCAGTGAGGACTGGTGGAGGAGATGCCCAGGGTGATGGGCTCTATGTGAGAGGTTGTGTTTTGGTGGTGTAGGTTGTCCATCTCCAGCTCCCTTCGTCTCCAGGGCTCAGCTGGCTTTTCTCGCTTTTCAAGCACCAGGTTGCATCTATGTCCAGGGGCTGCAGGCAGAGAGAAAGGACTTTGTGACACTCACAATGGAGTCCCAGATTGGTTCAGCCCGGGTTGGAGGAGGTTGGGCTGTCTCTTTGAGAGCCCAGGGGTGTAGAGATCAAAGGTGTGGGTGAGTCAATTACAATTCACATTTGGTTCATCCATATGTTTGGGTATTTGAAAGGCTTCAGTGGTCACCCATTTTATATCTCTTGTGCCCATTGATTTGTTAATCTGACACTTGGTTTAATCTGAATAATAATGGCTGTCATTCAGAGTCCTCAGTGTTCAGGAAAAAGTCATTTTACTTGGGTTGTACTCTTAAGGCCTTGGCAGACTGGCCCACAGTGCCCTTTATGTACAAGGGCTTGGGGATAATTCAGCTCCATGGCTGGCTCTGGAAGGAAATTGGCTCTGAATGAAAACAGGGTGGGATGCTGGAGGTTGCTGGTGGGCTTTGGCATGCGTAATTTTGCTCATAAGGTCCTTCCTGGTTGTCACTATAGCCATGGACCTGCCATCACAGTGTGTGGGCTGTGAGGAGATGGCAGGGTTACACACGAAGACAACCCAAGCCATCAGAAATGGTGAGCAGGCCCTCTTAAATAGTGCCTGAGTGCTCTGGACTAGATCAAATCATTGGTATGGCCATGTGAAGTCTCTAATTATGTGAATACCTTTTTAATGAGGAGCAGTGCTTTGCATCTGTTGTACTTGCAGCAGAGCATTCCCACCAGCTGAGCCTGCTCTTTAAAGAGCTCTTGGCTGGATGTCATTGACTGTTTATGACCATGCCATGATCCCAGGTAATGACTGGGCAGAAAGGCAGTCTGCAGACAGACCTGCTCCTTCATGTTTCTCTAATTTGCACCTGTCTCCCTCCTTCACTCAGGAATTTCTCTCCTTCCCAAGGCTGGTTTTGTTCCTTCTGCTTTACCCAGAGTCTTGCAGTGTCACTGGGGACCCAGGGATGTGCTGGCACCACAAACCTGCAGCCTGATTGTCTCAATGAGCATGCTGGGTTTTTATCCTGGAAATTAATTGTATTTTCTGTCTTTGATGCCTTGATATGAAGTGTCAAATGGAGGGAAGAGTCAGGAGGTTCATCCTGGCCTAGAGATGTTGGTGGAAAAAATCTCATTCTGGACAAATATTTCACTGCCCTGGTCTGTTTACCATGGAGAGATCTTGATTTTCAGTGCTACTCCTTTATGAGAGCAAATCACAATCCGTTAACAAATGAGTTGAGGTGACAATCCCATTTGTGTTAAAATGCATTTAGGGATCAGTACTGAGAGGATCACTGGTGTATTAATTTGCCAGGCCTTTAGTTCCACTGGGTGGCAAAATTAGGTAATCTCAATGAAGGTCGCACTGATCGGGCCAGTGCCCAGATTACTGATGGTTCAGGTTGTGGTTGGTGCTACCCTTCCCTTCTGAGAAGGAAGCAGGAGACTTTCAGAAGTTAATTAGGTGTCTCAGCTGGGAATAAAGTCTAAGCCAATTTTAAATTCTTGACTCATTCAATGAGATGCTGAGGGTAACGAGCAGCTGGTGAGTATAGGACATGCTTGGTTGGTTGAGCACCCTCACAGTTTTTGTATGATGGGTTTATTCTTCCCTGCTGTTACTGGCCATGGGGAAGGTCCTCTCATGGTCAGAGGGGCATCCCCTTCCCTTTACCACGGTTGAGGAGAAGCCTCAGTGCTGTAGTTTCAAGGCTGGTTTGGGTGTTGCGGAAGAGGCAGGTGGAGTTGTGCAGCTGAGGTCTGGCAGCACCTTGTTGGAGTTACTTAGCCTGTGGAACGTGATCAGAAAGGGCAGAAAAAACATAACTTTCTTTTTTCATCATGAAAATGGAAAGCTGGCTGTTTCTGAGCTATTGTGTCGAAGGTCTTTGCTGTTCAGGTGGTGCTGGATGTCCATTGGATCCCTTTAGGTGCAGAAAGTGAATTCCTGGAGATCCTACATGGCTTTTTTAAAAAATTGTGGATGTAAATGTGTTTCAAGGTTTGTTTCAAGCCTAGTCTGGCCTTGGTCACCCTGTGAGATCCCTTCCCACGTGCTGTGGAAGAGCTAGTGGCCTCTGGTTCAGGTGTGACGTGGAAGATGTTCCAGGGCATGTCAGTGCACGGAGGAAAGTGCTGCTGGGTGAATAAAGTGTCCCTGCTCCCCTCCCTGCTTTGTTATGTCCATGGTGAGGAAGAGGAGCAGAAGCAGACCTACCATGAGTCCTTTTTGGGCCTCTACTAACTCAGCACAGTGGTTCAAGCCTGACTTTGGCATGTCTTACCCCAAGGGTAGACAAATCACTGGGGATACTCCCCCAGCATGGGTTATGATCCAGAGGGTGAGAGCTGGGGTATTACTCGGGTCTCCAAAGTTTATCAGGAGGCTTTTTTCTCTAATCATGGCTGTAATGACCCAGAGCAGGAAGGCTGGGCTTAATTAGGAGAAATATGTGTCAGGGTGGCAAACAAGGTCCTCCCTGTGCAAATGCTGGGCCACTCGTGCAGGTGTTTAATTAACAAAGGGCGACATTATCAGTGTAACTCATTACCTGCCCTTGCAGGCACACAGATTAGGACATTTGTGTCTGTGTTGGGGAGAACACAAAAGACCTCTCAGCAGGCCTGTGATTTATGAGCGTTGCATTAGGGGAACATGGTCCTACTTGTATCTTGCTGGAGTGGCTGTTGACTTGTATTTTCCTTTTGAGGTTGGCTCTTTGCTGTCTGGGTTTTTTTTCTCCACCTTCTAGCAGAGTTGGAGCAGGTGAAATGTAGTGGCTTGGCAGTGCCCCAGAGGAGAGGCAAAGCCTGGGAAGTTTATCTCCTTATAGTGCTCTCCTTGGTAGAAATTTGTCAGGTGTTTCTGAGTGTCACCTGTGTTGGACCAGGGCTGGCCACTCACATTCAGCTGCTTTTTGGTAGCTGGAGAGATGCTGCTGCCATGATCACTACATGGATACTTAACCAGAAAGTTAATTTATAAGTGTGCCATAAAAATCTATATCCATGTAACTGGCATGGACCTCCACCCTAGAATGGCCCAAATCAGAGGTTGTTTCTCTTGAGCTGATTCCTTTTCTGGGAAACAGGGAAACTTCCCTATTGCAGCACAGCTACAGTGTGGCAGCATGTTGCTGCCATACAGGTGACTGAAGGGTATGAGATGTGACCATCTCCCCCAGATGTGCCCTCTGGGTCCCAATCAAGGTGTACCCTGCTTGCTGGGCTCACCACCTCCTACATACAGCAAAATGAGTCCCTGGAGCAGGCCCTGGAAGAGGAGGTGCTGCAGGGATGAGGCTGGCAGGATGACCTCCTGTGGGCTGCCTGGATTAGGAATTCCTCCTGGTGTCCTAGCCAGGGGCAGGAGCCCCAGGATGCTCTGGTGTCACAGGTTCAATGAGCCAGGAGGATGTTCTGCTCCATGTGCAGTGGTGGGTATTTAGACCCTGGGATGAGTTTGGTGCTGCTAGGTTTGGGCATCTACCTCCTGGAAACACCTGGTGCTCCTGGGAGAGCAGCAGAATGCCAACAGGCTGAACTCTATCTGCAGTGCCACCTTGTGTGTCTCAATACCCACTTCTGCCTCCCTCAAATCCCAGATCCCCACACCTCTGGGGTTTAACCTGATTATATTGCTCTCTTTTCTGTAGAGGAAGCATTTCCTCAAAACCTAGGAGGAAGAGAGATGTCTAGAAGAACTGTGAGGAGCAGTGCCTGGGGTGGTTTAACATCTTTAAGATGATTAGGCTGTTGCTACAATTAAGAGAGCAAATTGGTGGGTATGGGAATTGTTTGGGGCTATGGACTTGATGACTGGATGGACACTAGAACTGGCTGATGCTCTTGCCACACTGGTTGCCTCAGCCTTGGTGGCAGGGAAGGGGTGAGAGGGGATGAGAGGGAAGAGGCTGTGGTGTGAACAGTGGTCGTTGATGCCTCTTGGACATGGTTGTGTGGCTGCTGTGGGGCAAGAAAGCTAATAGCAAGGTGTAGGCTTTGTTTGGGACTGGTGGGAAGAGCCCAGTTGTTCTGATGGAGTTGAAGCCAAACCCCAGAGATCAGAGTCTCTGTGTTAGTGTGGACTATGTTAGCCCCATATCCTCTGCTGCAGGAGACCCTCTTGTCACCTGGGTACCATGGATGTGTTTGGGATATACCACCATTATGATTTCTCTGTCTAATTTTAAGCCTCTTCAAAGCCTGGCTTATTTTGCACAGGCCTACTCTGAGCTAGCAAAAAAGCCTTGTAAGACCTGTTGGGTTTTTGTCTTTTTTATTTGTCTCCACAATTAAGCCAAAACCTCCAGACCATGACTCTTGGTTTTTTTTTTCTGTACAAGGACATTCTGTGTTTGCAGGTGCTGACCCAGTCCAGATGCTGGTTTCAGCTTCCCATGAGGGCAGGACTGGTGCTACCTAAGTAAAGCTGAGTTCAAGAATTTATATTGCTGGTGCAAGGATGTTTTGAACTAGCACTCTTCAAGAGCAGAGCTTTGCCTTGCAATGAATCTGTAAGTGGATCTATCAAATCTTTACATAGTAGGAGGTTAGTACACATAATGTTAACTCTAGGCTATAAATTCTTGAGGGAGGAGAAGTTGCTGGTCTTTCTGGTTGCAAAAGAACAAGAGACAGAGGCAGTCCAGAGAATTTTTTTTTTTACCAGGAATGAGTTGTAGGCACTGAAATCCTTCTGGACGCCTAAAATTCTTCCTCTTTCCTCCCTTTCAGTCTGTTGTCCATTTAATTTATTGAGAAAAAAGTTGCTACAGCTTTGTAATAAACTCTTGTATATTGTGACAGTAATCTTGGCTTGTTACAAGCCTACAAGTGGTGCACTCTGGAGTAGTTGCTTATTTCCCAGAGCAAGCAGAGCTGAGCTGCCTCTTTCTGGTGGAAGTGCTGGGGACTCACACTGGTGGCCTTCAGGTGCCAGAAGAGAGGGAAGAGGTTTGCACTGGTGCAAGTAAGGCACTCCTGCAGGGATAGATTCTAGTTAAACAATCCAGATGGTGTTTGAGAGGTGTCATGGAGCAGGAATAAAACACAGAGTTTGGTGTAGACAGTTGATGCTGTGATCTGCTGATAAAGGGGCTTTAGTCCCAGTTTGCCAGTTAGCTCAGTCATATTTCCTGCTGAGTTCAGGGGATTTTTCCCCCTTAAATCATGAGTTTCACAGACCTTCCCTCTCCTTGCTCTGCTTTTAAACAAAACCAGTCTTTTTGTCCTTTTGGGGGGAAATGGAGACAGATTAGAGTAATCTCACATGACTTGACCAGTGGGCAGCACAGCCCAGTGATGCTGGGCAATATTCTAAAGAACTCATCCATAAACAGCAATTAGCTTTTAATTGTGGCAGTGCTGCCTGCCCGGGGCTGCAGGAACAGCATCAGGAGCTTTTTGTCGCTGCAGTGGCACCAGGGGGACCCTCGGCCATGAAAGGGGAGCTGCGGTGACCGAGAGGAATAAGATGCTCATTTCAGCCCCACCCTCTTACTGGCTCAAAAGCTCTTATTTTCAGAGCAAAGCACTATTGAAGGGTCGGGACAATGGAGCCCAAATCCTGCTGGGGGAAGGGAGATGCTGGCAATTGCATCTTTTGTTGCTGTTCCTCCTTTACTTGCCTATGGCCTCCCCCATTCCACCCCTCCAAGAAACCCACATAGATGCTCGCTAGATGATAATGCAATCACTTTCTTGGGACCTTGCTAATAGGATTATAATTATTACTGGAGATGAACTGCAGTGAATAGAATATTTACCAATTCGTCTTAAATTATTGTAAATCCCTCCAAAGCAGCCCTTTGATATGTAAAGTGCAGTCCTCTCCCCCCAGTGAAGATAATTATTTAGTGGAAGTTCAGAGCTTTTGAGTATGATGGGGAGTAGAAAGAGGCTTCCGTGTTTACGTAGGGAGAAGAGGAGGGTGTAATGAACTAGGGACATTGATGAATATCTTGCCTGGCTCCAGCAAAGGAGGAGGGAAAGTTCTTGCTTAGCAGTTGTAACATATCACGCTGTTATTTGGGGAAGAGGTGAAAAAATTATGGGATATTTGGCCCTTCCTAATCCAAAGGAAGCTTCACATCCCCACAGCCTGTGTTCAGTTGATGTGTGATCTACCCAGTGACAGGAGCAACATTCTGAGTTTGTTCTATAGGACTCGAGGAATTTCTTTTTGAGGAATGACCAAGTAACCTGGGAGTCCTCAGCCTGGCAAAGAGATTTCCTGAGGAGGGAAGGTATGGTGCTCGCAGACTTAGAGCTAGGCTGGAGATGCAGGGAGGGATGGACTGGTGTGATGGTACAAGGGCTGGGGCTATGGTGCAAGAGCAGGGTCTGGTGAAAATGGGCAAAGCAAGGAGCCTTGCCTTGGATAGGCTGTGCATGCAGAGGTTCAGGAGGAATCATAGAATGTCCTGGGTTGGAAGGGACCTTGAATATCCCCTCATATCATCCCCTGCAGGGATACTACCCACTAGAGCAGATTTCTCAGGGCCCCATCCAATCTGGCCTTGAAGACTTACAGGAATGGGACAGACACCTAGACAAGAGGCTGGAAGAGAGATTGACTGAGGATTATTAGGTGGACAAAATGCATCAGACAAAAGAAGGCCTCTGGAGCTGAATTTGGATAGAAGCTGGGAAAGCAGTAGGGGACAGCATGCTGCTTGCTCCATTCTTGCTCTGCCCTTTTCCTCCTCTGGCCAGGGCTGGAGATCCCCAGGCCACAAGAGAGGAGAGGGCCACAAGCAGAGGACTGCACCCTGTGGGCACATCCGTGTGAGTGTCTGCAAGGAGGATGCTCTTCTCCCAAGTTTCCAGGGTGGTCTCTGCTCCTTGAACCCTTCCTCCCAGAGGCTGCCCTGCATGGAGCATGAGCTCAGGTAGGAAGGGGGATGGCTCTAGTCAGCCATCTCCAGGACCACCTTTATGCCTTTGCCTTCAGTGCTGAGGAAGGGCATGTCCCAGGAGTGACAGCAGCATCACCCATCAACCTCACAGGAGTCTTTGTGGAACCTGGGCTTCTCTACTGTACTTCCTGGTGGAAGCATAAGCCTGTCCTCTGCAGACAAGACTCCCACCAAGCATTTCTGCTGATCTAAGCTATTCGTCCCCTATAGGTTGCAGCTATATGTATATGGTACACCATATACATTTACATACAGAAGGCAGCAGCCCTGCAAGGGATAGCATGTCATATCTTGGTTATGAGACTGCTTCTAATTAACCCATTTAATCTCATGCAGCAGGAGGAGGCATTTGGGTGAGAGATGTGTTTTGGTTGGCTCAGGGTGGGAGGCTGCATTTGCAGCAGAGGCTGGTGGAGCTCATTACACTCAGTGCTGTTTTCAGAGGCACAGCACCTCCATGGATCAGGCCCTGATTTGTCCAGGTTGGTGCTTGAATGCTGCTGCAAACTGACTGCTCAGCTCTGTGGCTGGGTTAGCTCCCCGTGTCCCAGCATAAAGAGGGTCAAGACTCCATGGTGGCTCCTAGGTCTGATTTGAATGCAGTATCTTTTGAAGAGGTGGACACAGTCTTTTATTAAAAAAGCCCAAACCCTAAACCCTGGTATGTGCAGCAGTGTGTTGCCCCCTGTGTCATGGCTGTGCCACGTGGAGTGGGGATGAAAGGGCCCATCTGCTGCTGCCCCGCATCTCCCCACTCCCCAAAGCTTTGATGGGGTTTTTAGCTGCACCAAAGGAGCTTAGGTCAGACTCCACAGCCATACCAAAGCCCGTCCCTGTGGGGTACATGGTGATGCCACCCGTGACCACTGGCTCTTTTGTCCCATTGAAGTCCCAGAGCACCTTCACGTAGGGTTCTCTTCACACACCATTACTGTCCTCTCTCTCCTTTAATCCCCAAAATTCCCCAACAAGTGAAAGGCACCTAGCAGATTTGGGGCCAGGGAGCAAGGAGGGTGGGAAAAATATTAATTTCAGGCCAACATATTTTTTTCCTTCTTTCCCTCCTCCTTCGCCTACTCCTTCCGCATCCCCAAAGTTCATTAATTCCCATCATCTGGTTTGTGTAATCATTGTGGCAAGTGTTTGATGGAGCTGGATAGGGTTACATCCGTTTCAAAAAGGCTGAGGCTGGTTCCCAGCCATTCCCTTTTATTGTTGTATAATTTGCCAACCCAAACAACAGACTCCTGCTTGAGACAAAGGCACACATGTTGCTCTTACCACTGCTCATAAAAAGAGGAGAGACGGCCTGCTACTGTACAGGTCTGTGGAGCAACAGCAGCTGAAGCCAAGGAAAATTTTGGTAAGATGATGTATCAAATAATAAAGCAGCAAGCACTCAGACCCCCCAAAGAGGAATTTTCTATTGCTTCTTCTCTCTCTATTTCTTCCTCTTCTTCCATCTCCCACATTCCCCCATCCCGTTGCTGACACCAGAAAGCAGAATCAAAGCCAAGAAAGTAATTTTGAAGCCAGTTGACCTGTGTGCAGGTGGCTGGGTTTGTGATGCAATTAAAACACTTTATTACTTTAGCAGTCTTTCCCAGAGCTGGTCAGGTTCTTGCTTATAAGGAGTATTGCTGGGTTTCAATGGTTTTGAGATCAGCCAAGAAGGGAAAAGGGCCTGGTAGGGTTGGGATGGGACCACTGTGGTGGCCTCAGGAGCTGAGCTGGTGATGCTTTAGAGTTTTGACTACCAGAGCGTCTCTGAGTTCTTGCTCATGGTCAGGTGCCAGTATGGGGCTACAGCTGTGTGATTTTCATCCAGTCCCTGGCTGCTCTTACCAATACATTTTTCCTACTTTCTGACAGCAACATGCTGCCTCAAAAACTGGGAACAATTGGGTATCACCTTGGCAGAGGGGATGAGCTGTAGGGCAAAGCTACCACCAATGGAGGTACCACTTCATTCTTCTCTGGGTGTCTATATTCTTTTTCAAGATGTTAGGATTGGCTCACATGGCCTAAATTTATTTATGGAGAATATGGGGAGGAGAGAAAAGGCAGAGAAGCAGCAGGAGTCAGAGTGAGAATTGCCTGTTGCAGTAAAGCCCTCCTTAAAAATGTTTGACTTAAAGTGACAGACAGACTGTGGTGTGAAATGAGTCCTTTGGTTTTGGTGGGATCCTGGCTGGAGCAAAGCTGAACAGGACCATGCTGGGATGGGAACAGGGTGCCAAACTGCCCCTGGGATGGGGACAAGAACAGAGGGAGATGCAGCAGACTAGAAAGCATCAACTTCTGAGGCGATGCATCTTTAATCTCCCTCATCTTCTGCATTTGGTTCCTCAGAGCTGTTCCAAGCAGTCACCACTGGGCCTGTTTGCTTTCCAACCTGTAAATTAAAAATGCAGCAAAAATCTTGAATTCATCATGTGCATTAAGTTGTACCATGTTCTGGGTTGTTCTGGTTCTGGCTGTACTTTAGCTTGGTGTCATCTTGGCTTTTCAAACCCTCTGCCATTACTCTGGAGGTTAAAAGCTCTGTTTGCCCCTAGGACGGGAGGAGAACTTTGGTGTTTACCTTCTGTATTTCTATTCACCTTCTCACCATAACTTTTCAATCTAATTTATGCAGTTTCTTGGACAGACACTTAGGAGGACTGGGAGGGGACATTCCCCAGAAAAAAAAGTCAGATTGTCAAAATTTGGTTTTCTGAAAATGAGTTCTCTTGAAACATCAGTGAGGAATGAAGTAGAAACTGGCCAGAAATAGGTTGGATGCTTTGTGTGTGCGGTGCAAGGTTGCAAAACAAATCGTTCTGGGTTACAGGCCTGAATTTGCATGAATATGGCTGATGTTCAAAAGAGTTTGACTTGCTTTTCCTCCCATTTCCCATGTTTTCCTTGCTTCTAGGGAACAGCTGTGGAGGGCAAGTCTGGAAATTCTGCACTAAAGGTGATTCTTGCTGTATTTGCTGGCAGAGCTGCTCGAGACTGCTGTTAAGTGCTCCTCAACCTGCATCTCATAGCTGCATCCAGGTGCTGTGGTGTTTTATCCTGACCATAACAGCACCTCTCCTGCTTTTTCAACACCCCTTACACAGCTGTCCATCTCCTCTGAGACAGTTTTATCACCTTTTCCGAAGGGAAACTGAGGAAGCACAGAGGATTGAGGAAGTGTGGTGATGTGGAGAAGAGATGTTTGAGACTGGAAAGTGCCAATGCTGCAGCTGCATTACAGGACAACCCAATTTTAAGACTTACCTGTGGGACTCATTACATGAATTTGTTGGAGCAGGGGGAACATCTCCCAGAGCGGTGCTGGGTGGCTCCAGGTGCTGGGTAGGAATATATCCAGCATGAAACCTTCCTTGGAAAGGAAAGCTCATCTGCTCAGCTTTGGGGCTTCTGTTGGGCAGCAGGACACCTGTGTGCTGCTGCCAGGGGCAGGCACTCGTGTCTGCAGCCCCCCGGGCTTAGCCCTGCCATGGGCTCCAGGCCCCGGCAGAGTGGGAGGGTTTATCCCAGCAGGTGTTTGCCATGCCAGGAGGTGCATGGGGAGACCAACAGACATCCCCAGGGATAAAATCAGACACCACTGCTGTGCTCTGCCCTGCGTTGGTCTGTCCTACCTGTCACAAATAAAGCAGCAACAGGTTGTGGGGGTCCCCTCGCCCCCCTGGCCTGTTCCTCCTTGAGAAGTAGCAGCAGATTAGCCTGCAGCCCCTCTGTGCAGACAAAAGCTGCCACAAAGGGCATTAGGCTTCAGGATTGGATTACCATGTGGCCACCTGTCATCCCCACTTTGTAAATTTATCTCACTCTCGGTCCGGTTTTCACATTAGAGACGTTTGCGCTTAAAAAACCCCCATAAAATCCCCTGCCCAGTGCCCCTCCAAGCAACAGCCTGGCTGAGTTCATCTTAGTATCCCTTCTTATTCCAGGTTTCAGAGCTGTGTGGGGCTGGGGATTAGGGCTGTTCAAATGAAGACAGCCTTTATTACATTAGTTTAAGTGGTTAATAGGTAAAGTAGGCCAATCCATCTTTAGACTAAGCCTATCACTTCACCTATGAAGGATGCAGGCTTCACCAAGGAAATGTTCATTAAAGGAAAAGCTTTTCCTCTGTCCTTCCTGACATGTTAATAGCTCAGGGCTAGGGGCTTGCTCTTCGCCTGTGCAAAGTTCATAGCTGTGCAAAATTCATAGCTGTGCTCACACAGCAACTTCCTCCCCTCACTGGGACCCAGCTGCTGGCAGCTCTGCCCTAGTCAACAGTGCTGAGCCCCACTAGTGCTTTGTTATCTGTGCTGGGTGGGAAATAAAGGATACTGGGAGTCTGCTGGTGCTCCTCATCCTCGTTTCCTTCTTCCATGCTCAATAAGCAGGCATCTCATCCCTTTCCAAGCAGAGAAGTGGGGATGGAGTTCAAATGACAGATAGAGACAGTGCTTTGGTGCTGGGACTCTGTGCTGTGGCATGTTCTCAAGGCCAGAAGTATTTGTGGGTTTGAAAGGATTAGACAGTTCATAGTCACTATGAAATGGGATGATAGGGATGCAGATATTGTCTCCAGAGGACTTTGAACTTCAGGTTGCCAGAAGGCAGGAGAATAACAAGGCAGGAGGGGTGGTTTGCCAAAGTTTTCATACTATATTTTCTACTACAGTTTCTGCTATGGCCCTCAATGGTGTCTCTATCCAGCCCTGGGGCTCAGCTGAGCTCCCTGTTTTTTCCCACAGCCTGATTCTTTCTTTCATCTCCCTTTGCTTTCCCATATGGACAGCAGTGGTAGCTGCACCTCTGCCTTTCTCACCTTGTGTCACACAGTGCTGGCAGGAGCTGCCCATGTCTCCATGGTGCCTGTGAATCCTCCATGGAAACAGAGGCTCCATAGCAGTCACAAGCTGCCCCAGGGTGATCTGTATCCACATCTGAGCTGAAAACAGGTTTTTGCTGGATCCTACTCCTTTCTCCCAAGGGGCTGCACCCTGCCAGGGCATCGTGGCTTCTCACCATCACAGCTCCTCTTTCCTCTCCCAAAGCAGCCGCTGTAGTTTAGTATGGTCCTTGCTGTCTTGGAGCCCCAGGAGCAGATATGTTTGGGTCTGGATCTGGTCCTCCTTCCACCAAAACCTATGTCCAGTTTGTTGTGTTGAAGCTACATTGCTCTGCTGGGCCAAGTTGCCCTTCTCCAGCTGTGGCTTGAATGGGAATAAATTCTTCTTGGTGATTTTTCCACCACTGTGAGTTCAGACCAGCCAATGTATCAGTTCCTTCTGTCACTGAGGCTCTACTGTCTCTGGCTGCCAGCCCGATGGATGGTGCCTCTGTGGGAGATTATGGAAACCATGGGAAGGTACCTCCCAACTGACCTGCCCATGCAATAAAATTTTGCTTTCCTGGATGTGATGTTGTCAGAGGTTTAAACCACATTCATGGACCACAGTATTTGGCTTCACCTGCAGCCATCTTCCTTTCATGCAGCCACTTTACAAACAAAGCAGAGTCTGAGACAATCTTGAGGGTCTTAGTTTTTGGCTATGCTTGGCACCTATGTGGGTACAGTGAAGGGAGAGCAGGAGCAAGGGCTTGAGGGCTGGTTTTGGTGGATCCAGGTCTTGTACATGGGTTGAAGGTTCTGTTTCTATCTCTGCTCACCTCAGCTTGTGTTGGCTAACATGAGTAGGTGTGTCAATGTGCCTTGTTCTCCTTTGCTTGCTCTGATGGCTCACCATTAAAATGTTCTTAAATTGCTAAGAATTCAGGCCTTCTCCAAAAATAACAATTTGGGAGGTTTAGACTTGCCCAGAACAGAGTGCTTTCAGCCACAACTGCAGTGTGGGTCCAGGAGATGAGCTGGTCTGCAAAGGGAGTGACACCAGGCCAATGGATACCTCTTAGGTAAAGAGTTACTCCCTGCTTTCTTCCAGTAATGATGTGCTCCTCTGCATTTGCTGAAATGCTAATTAGGAGTCTGTGTTTCCCAACTGGATCAACAGACTTGGCACTCCATCCCCAGCAATTTCCTCCTGTTTTACAGTCCAGCCCTACCCAATGCCTTTCTTGTGCAAAGAGAAGGAAAATAAACCTTGCATCATTCCCATGAGACTGATAAATACTGGCTGTAGTAGTCCTGGAGGAGAAATCAGTCCCAAAATGCAGGGCCCCTTAGAATCAGCAATCTGATGAAGCTGACCTAAAGCTGAAGGGCTTCATGCAATGTGGGCAACCTGAGAATGTTTTGGGAAGCTTTCTCTTCTCAAGGCAGATTCCAGACCATTAAGGAATTCATGGGTGGCAAACAACCTCTTAAGCTGAAAAGCAGTTGGTGGCCAGTGCAGGATGTAAAACTTGAGTTTAATGTGGCCATTAAAGGAGACACCCCTTAATGAGCAAATGTTGAAATCTACATCAACCCACAAGAAATTAAAGAGTTGCTCTGAGCATTATTGCCTGGCCCTATTCTGTGACAGCATTACGGGGTTGCAGAGTCGGCCAGAAAGGCGAAGGATTAGTCAGAGTTTTATTCTGGTTGCTGTTTCTGGCACACACACCAGCTCCCACCTTCCAGAAGCTCTCACATCCCAGGTACCTGGTAGATCAGAGTGATTTTTATCTGCATGTGAAACTCCACTTGTATGGGCTTGAAATCCTAGCCTTCAGGGTTGCCACCATCTCTGGCCATTACTGGAGGTTTCCACAAGCTGATATCCTCTTCCTCCACAGTCCAGCTTGTTCATCACCATTTCTCCCACAATGCCATGAAGATCTGGCACAGGGACTGTCTCCCACCTTGGCAATATGGAGAAGGGGCTTTATGAGCAGCCTCTAGGCACAGCTCACAGGGAGGATGGAGGTGCACCCACTGGGTGCCCCTTGCCAGTAAACACATTGCACAAAGGTAATGCCAGAAGCTGATGAAATAAAATATCAGGTGTAGTGTGAGCCCACCAATAATTGCATAAATGACTAGTGACCAAATTTCATAGACATGGGATGATTTTCAGTGCAAACAGACCTCTCATTCTCAGATCCCCTGTTATTTGCCCTCAGAACAGATTGGTCAGTTTTCTTCCCTTGAGTTCTTAATCAGGGCAACCATTGGCTTTAGCACAAATTATCAGTGACTGTTTTAATTGCAAGAGCCCTGGTTATCTTTGCTGGGGAAGCATAAAAGTGATGAGGGAGGAGATGACTGTTGGGAACAGCCTGCATGCAGTGTCGTATGGCTGAGGGAAGCACAGCTTCAGGCTTGCAGATCACACACTGTGCTGGGTGGATGCTTTGAAAACTTAATCAAGTTTTATAGCTTTAATTTCGTGCCTGACTCCCCTTTTGCCTTTTCTTTTCAACTGTCTCGCAACCCAGAGCAAATTAGTCCGTTTGGGCTATTAAGGGAAAAAACTGGCAAATGGTCTAAAATAATTTGCCTAGTGAATGATAGGGAAAAAATTACTCTTCCTGCTTTATGCCACTTCCATCATTTCTGTAAACTCCCTACTTTTTCTCCGTGTGGTTCATTAGAAATAACCAGGGAATAAGGTGGAATTGCTGAAAACTTTAAGTTTTTTTAAGTACTTTGTAAAGGTATGTCCTGCCCATGCACCAAGGTTGTGTTCGCTATAGTTGTATCCCATATCCTGACGTGCTGTAGCCTGTGGAGCGGTGCTGGGGTGGAGTTGTCTTCATTGTCTCCTGGGCTGGGATGTGCTGAAGATGCCATGGGCAGCTCTTGATGCTCTTTCTGGTTCACCTGAGGAAACAGGCGATAGGGAATAGTAAAGCAGGGGGTGAAACTGGGTGCAAGAGGACACCTGTGAGTGAAGTCCTGCTGTTGGCAAGCCAGGGAAAAAATTGCACCCTCTTGCCTGAGCTGGGAAAAGTTTTGCATTTGGGATGCTGAGGGAAAGTGAGATGGACATGCTCTAGTGATCTCCTGCTTTTCTGCTGTACCATCCTCTCATTCCCATGGGAAATGAGCTCTGGATTGGGGCTAAGGTCTCAGTGGGGTTGACATGAGCCAGAATGGCTGTTCTGGCTGGTGCAGCTCAGGACCCATCTAGAGCCGGTGTGGTACATGCAGCCATGGTCCAGGCTCAGAGCATTGCTCAGCTAATCCACTCAGGGATAACTGGGGGATTACTCAACTGGATTTCTAATACAGCCTTTGTTAATAATCCCCCCCAAATCCCTAAATCAATGGGAAATTGATTTCTCTGTATGATCCAAATGGCCTGTGAAGGTATCTTAGAGAGAAGAATTCTTGTATATCTATCTATGTGTGAACATACATGTAAATGCATATGGATATTTTTGTTCCTCTTCCTTGCCCTTCTGACTGATGTCTGTGTTCTGCTGGCAGGGACCTGATGCCCAAGACCCTGGAGGGACAGATCACCATGGAGAAGACCCCCAGCTACTTCGTCACCAAGGAGGCCCCAGCCCGCATCTCCTCCATGTGCAGGGGCACCAGGCTCATCGTGGTGGTGCGGGACCCCGTGACCAGAGCCATCTCGGACTACACCCAGACACTCTCCAAGAAACCTGACATCCCCAGCTTCGAGAGCCTGACCTTCAAAAACAGGACTACAGGCCTGATTGACACCTCGTGGAGCGCCATCCAGATTGGCATCTATGCCAAGCACCTGGAGAACTGGCTCCTCCACTTCCCCATCGGGCAGATCCTCTTTGTCAGCGGGGAGAGGCTGATCAGTGATCCTGCAGGGGAGCTGGGCAGGGTCCAGGACTTTCTGGGCCTCAAGAGGATCATCACTGACAAACACTTCTACTTTAACAAAACCAAGGGCTTCCCGTGCCTGAAGAAGGCAGAGGGCAGCAGCAAACCCCACTGCCTGGGGAAGACGAAGGGCAGGACCCACCCTGACATTGACCAGGAGGTGGTGCAGAGGCTGCGGGACTTCTACCGGCCCTTCAACATGAAGTTCTACCAGATGACAGGGCAGCACTTCGGCTGGGACTGAGCCTGGCATGGGAATGTCCCCTTTTATTACTTGCCCAGCACGGTTTGCTTATATAAAGAGATATATATGTATGTAAAATGTACAGAAATCTATTTTATAATAATTTATTTTTAATTCCTAAGCAATTAATTCACTAAGCTGCCTAACCACACTGACTAGAATGGTAGCCTGTAACCTCTTTAACATTCCACTATGTTTAATTCTAATGTCTCTCCTTTCCTTGTGTTTTTCCCCTTCTGCTTTCTGTTTGGTTTGGTTTGTAACAGACAGTGCTTCCACTTTTCCTAAACAAAATTTGTATCTAAAAATCAAAAGAAGCAAGAGAGGGAAGGGAGGGAGGGAAAGCACAAGTTTATTTTTGTTACGGGTATCTGGCCTTTATAAACACTTGCTTTCCCTATTCCAGTGTCCCAGTCTCTGCTCCAGTGTTGTGCTCCCTCATCCCACAGTTTTCTAGTTAGTTCCACAGCCCTGGGGGGTGTTTCTCTGGGGTGAGTGAGAGGAAGGCTGGGCATTCCTGCACCCCATATACCTCTGCTGAGCAGCAGCATATTTTCCCAGTGGCTGTAAGTGTGGGAACCTCAAGCCATACGGCTCCTGCTCAGGATTGTTAGGAGGGCAAGGTGCTCTTTTTCCAGCAGAGAAGCTGCAGAGCCTGTTGCATAGGCAGACCTCTCAGTACAGTTTTCCTTCCTTCTTTTTGTCCAGGAGGTTCTTTCTCACAATCTCTCTATGCATTTAAAATCTTTACTGCAGGACAAATGTAAAATGCTGTGTGGTGCTGGTCAGACTGACTTGCAGAAAGTGTCGCTCCAAGAATACCCATGCACACCAGGCACTGCTGGGAGAATGCAATGCCTGCAGCATGTGGAGCACCCTCCACCCACTAAATACACCAGCTCAATAACTGGGAAAACCTCAGGTGCCTGCCTGGCATCCCAGTATGGAACATGTCCTAGGACATGACACAGGCACTGTTACCTCCAGCCACACAGCCACCGCAGCACTTCCCAGTGCATGAACAAGGGGAGCAGCACCCTTAGCCCTCTTAATTCCCATCACTTTTTGGTCCAGCACTCTAGCTGTGGTCTCTCCCAAGGAGTGTCATTTGCTTAGAACCAAGGAGAAGTGCTACTTTACCAACAAGGGTGAGTATGTATCAAGGCATGCTGTGGTTAGGGTATTCCTGGAAGTCCCTGGTGCCCTGGCTGAGCACAGGGGTAGCAGCCAGGCAGGACAGGAGGCTCCAAGCATGTAACCATTAACCTGAATTAAATCCTTCTCCTTGTAACCAGTTGTTGTGGGACTCCGTGACAGGTTAGATGGGCTGTCCTGAGAGCTCTGCCAGTGTTTTGTAAGCTCAGAAGGGCCTGATAAGCACTGTGTGTGTCTGATGCCTTATCATTGCTGTCAGAGGTTCTGCCAGCTTGACTGGAACACTTTCAGAGCAAGGTAGCAGAAGAAGTGATTTTCTCATTGCATTTTTAACAGAAACAGAGCTATGATGTCTTTGAGCAGACAAAACTCCCCACACCTTACCTACAGCACTGAAATGATGCACTGTACCATGCATCTCCAGGTATTGCTCTGGGAGCACTTCCATAAGCAGTGTGAGTAAAACTGGAAGTAAAAAAAGCACCAATGGGCAGAGCATCTAATTTCATATGCATTGCCCATAGAAATTCATGTCCTGCACATCTCCACAGTTACCCATAGCTCCCCCATGGAGGTGCCCATTGCTGAGCTGTGCCCAGCTGTGCTGGGGCCCATTCAGTAGTGTTTCCCAAATGTTTGTTTTAGTTTGCAGCCTCCTCACTCTTGCCAGCCCTTTCCATCTCTCTGCTGTGGCTGTTGGGTGTTGAAAATATTCCTCAGAGCCTGGACTGCTCTGTCTGGGTCTTGATCTAGTCCTGCTACAGAGCAGACAGAGCAAAGAGCAGACTTAGCTCTGGGTCTGCTGCAGGTGCCAGAGAGCTGCCCTTTGGAGTTTTGTTTAAACCTGAGTGCTTTTGGCTTGGCTCAGCAGTGTCACACCTCCAAAGGGATTTAAGGTCTCACATCACCGTGTGTGGGTTCACACTTGGGGTGCAGTGCACATGGGTGACCTCAAGGAAAGGGAGAATTTAAGCATAACATCATCAGGCTGAGCTGCCTACAAAGCTGATGTGAGCAGGATGCAAATTCCTCCTTAGGGTTTGCCTCCAAGCACATCTTTCCACAAACAGGGAAGTTCTTTTTTTCCCTGAGCCATTTCTAGTGAAGAAATGGCACTTTGGGCCAATGCAGTCTGACTTCAGGGGGTACAGGTGGGATGTGGGACCTGCTGGGCTGTGCAGGCTGACACCCCCTGCTTTCCCCCTGTCCTGCAAATCCAGCTGCAGGCCTGAGCAGCTGGGTGGATCTATGCACTTTTGAGGGGTTTGGCTTCAACTCCAGCCAGGTCCCTGGCTCTGTTTCCTGCTGCCAGGACAGGTGACGAATGCAGGAGTGTGTCTGCTTTATCCCAGACCCTGCCACTGTTGGGTGACTGAGGGGAAGGAGCTGCAGACACTGAGAAGAAAATACTTCCTAGTGGAAAAACAAGTGATTTTTGGTTCTCAAAACCTCAGTTGTCCTTCTAGCTGCTTATGCAATACATGGAAAGAAGCTTGACTTCTCCACTTGGCTCTTGGGTGAGCTACCAGCCATAGCTGTGCCACTTTCCCAGAGCTTTTCAGTGGTGCAGCCTCCAGGACCTGTGTGTTGGCATGGGCTCCTTTCCAGGTGCTTCCCTCCAGAGTATGTGCTGGCTGCTCGGTGCTGGAAGAGTTTTGCTTCCTCTATGTCTTCCTTGCTTTCCTGGAAACAAGTTTTTAACATCCCAATGCCTTCCTCAGTTGTACAGCAGAGTGTGGGCTTCATTTGTGTAATCAAGCCCTGCTGCCAAGAACTGTCATGGAGCAAACTTGTTGGAGAGTGGAAATACAGAGCGTGAGGAATAACTCTTCAGACCATAAGCCAATTGTTAGTCCTGACTCAATATCCTTCATAATGGAGTCTGGACTAGACTTTTAATGTAAAAAAGCCTTACCTAACAAATATGACAATGAAGGTGAATTCTCTGTGGTGATCATCTGGTTGCTAATATTGGAATCAGTGCATTTTTTTTCAAATACTCCCCCTTATTTTTTAAATTAAGCTTGGAGGTGTGATCAGAAGTTTTGTTGGTTGATTTTTTTTTCACATTGTAATATTAATTTATGGCTGAGTTTCATTCAGTCCTGTATCCAGAAGTGCAGTATAGCTATTAGTGACGTCATGTCTGTAACATGGTTCTATAGTGTAGTAGCCAATTTGTAAAAAAAAACCAAAACAAAATAGAAAGAAAAACAAACAAAAAAAAAGCCACAAAAAAGAAAATCTAAAAAGAAGTATATGGAGTATTTTGTGGTATGTACAACACAAATTAATTTTACACAGAGAAAGATGTTTCTAGGAAAATGAAATTCTGATAATTCATACTATTTGTATGAACAAATAAAAACTCTATTTTATGAAGTGACAGGCACGGCTGTGTTCATTTGGGAGGGTTGGATGTGCTGTCCCCTGCCCTGGCATCCCAGGACCCCAGTCCATCCCAGGACTCTCCTGCAGCTGCACTGGCGCAGTGGCAAAGCCCAGGAGCCTGTGCTGAGCCCAGAGGGACTCGGGCCTGAGCAGGGGCTCCCATGCAGCCCTGGGCTGCTCTGGAGCCCGAGGTTTCCTGGGGCAGAGGTGTCCGACTTCAGCCAGTGCTGTGGGGGCTGATCCAATGCCTGCATCCAATGCCAGGTCGGGGAAGAGACCTGAGGGATTAACCTCGGCCCTGCTGCCAAAACTGGATGGGCTCAGGGATGCCTCAGGACAAACTCAGTCCTTCACAGCTGCAGTGGAGGACCTCTCCAGTACCAAGTTACTTTTCCAAAGCTTTGCTTTTACTGCAGTGATGCTGATCCAGCCTCTGGGGCCAGTGGTTACTGTTGTTCCCTACACACTTGGCATTTTTTTACATAAAACTTCATTATTACTAAATTCAGAAGAGTCCTAGGTCAGTGCTATACAAAGCAACACCTGAAGAATTATACAGATCTATATAATGTACCAAACACCACTAAAATTAATTTAAATAATTACATTTTTCTTTGCAAGTCTTGCATCTGGTGCAGAGCAATTGATGCTACTCTTTCAGATTGTCCATTTTTTAGAGATCTTCTAGAGAAGGACTCATAACAGAGCACAAGATTTAATTTAGCAATTTAGGAAGAATTTAACATGGAAACCTCTAGCTGGTCAGGGCTGTAATTAGCTGCTCCCAAACTCTGGCAACACTTAAACTCTATAGATGTCTCATTTTTAAAATATGTAGATTTTATTTAAACATTCCCTTGTAACTTTCAAGCAGCACAGCTGGATGACCTCAGCTTGACGGAGTTGAGCTGCTCCTTACCTCATTCTCACCTTTCTTTGTTCCAAACTAGGTGTGAATGCCCCAGCAGATGTCAGTCCTGGAGGCAGCCTGCATCTGAGTTCACCCTGATTTTACAGCGGCTCGTGGACCCTGATCTCTCATTTCTGTATTTTATATGAGCTTCTCAGTTCTGGGTTGGAAAAGAGTGTGGGTGCTTTTCTTTCACAGGGGAGTTGGTGCTGCAGAGGAAAGGGAAGGGGAGTCCTTGAGTCTTTGTGGGGTTCAGCATCTTTCCTGTCTTCTGTATGTCCCTGAAAACTATTCCCAGTTGTACCTGAGCCTGTGGATATTGGGGTTTCATTCCCCAGTTTGGTTTGGGGGCCATTCTCAGGTACTGTTTTGGCAAGAGCATCGAGAAGACAAGGATGAGGATGTCTGTGGTTCGTGGGGTCCTGGATACCTAGAAGGGCTTAGTCTGAAGAAGATGGGCTGAAGGGCCTTCTTGTAGATCTGGGAACCTCAGCTGAAGGAGGAAGTTCCTGAAGGCAAATGGATTGATGAAGAGGTAGGTGAGGCTGTCGAAACACAGCTGCTAAACTGGTGATAACCAGGTGAATTTACTTTTTCTCTTGGTTGATAAAGGTGAGAAACAATTTCTTTAACATAGAAATCAAAGAGGTCTCCAGGTTGTGCAAATGAATGTGGCATTTCTAGGGGAGATGCTTGGGCTGATGGCAGCATCCCAGAGAAGCATCACCTTGCAGGGATGAGAACACACAGAGTAGGGAGGAATCCACTTGAAAGGGTGCAGGCCACTGCCAGGAACATCTCTGTGTGGCATTCAGTGTTGAGACCTCCCTGAGGAAGGTGAGAGAAGGTTGAATGAGAAAGAGTAATCTGGATAGCCTGTAAGCACTAGGGAAGGATCTGGGGAGGATCTCTGCAGGCAGGAAGTGCTGGTAAATCTTGGAGTTGAGTCCATGCTAACAAAGGTGTTGAAAAAGTTGGTAGATTTCATAGGTGGAACCATATTTATTGATCTTTGGGCCAGGATAACTCATTTAAAAGCACCTTGAAGAAGCTTGAGAAGGTTTTCATTGAGGCCAGTTTTCAGGAAGATGTCTTTATTATCTATATGTATTTTCCTTTTGCCTGGTGTTCAAATGACTGGGAGATTGTGCTTCTGGCAGTCCCAGATCCCCAAACACCAGGTTATTTCAGTTTTTGTTATTTTTTTCTTCCCTTCATAAATGTTACCTAGCCACTGGATCTGTATCTAAATTGCTTTATTTGAAGCTAAACTATTATCCTCCAATTTCTCTCTGTGATTAAGAATCATGGTGTTAAAACTCTTCCTAATGCATATATTTAGAAAGGTAATAATAGTGACTAATTGGTTATAAATCATTCAAACATTTCTATGCAAGGCAATTGTTCAGCACCTTGTTAAATACCATTTTTTATTAGAGAGAGGAATTCCTGTGTTAAATGTTAGTGCTGGTACCTTCAGCTGGGATAATACCTTATGGCCATTGCAAGTCCTCAGACCTTCCTGTAAATCAGGATTCTCCCTCTTTATTTACAGATTAAAGTTAATTTCTTTAAAACACCTAATACTTATGGGTCCTACAGCCTCATTCACTGGGACAGCAGGTGATCCCAAACACACAGTAGGTAGGCTGGTCTCACTGTGTCTGAGCTCTTCTCACCTAAGCTGTTTACTCTCTTCTCATGCTCTTTTCCCTTATTTTCCAGCAGACGATGATTCAGTCCTGCAGGACTTTTAGATTTTTACTTCTGCCTCTGCAGTTTACTCTTTCCCTCTGAGAAGGGACTTACAAATAGGATTGCAACAATCAGCCACTCTCACTGGAACAATTTGCTTAAGAACTCAAGAGCATCATCTGCCAGGAATATTATTTGCAACTATATATACAGTCAGCTCTAATTGTGAGGCTTAATTCATGCTCATTAAGTCCTCTGAGATGCTTGATGAGCAGCACTGCAGCAGTGCTAAGGGTTCCTGGCTATTTGAGCTGCTCACAGCAGTGAAGGCATCACCAATTTTCTTGCCTTGATCTTTTCCCCATCCCACAAGGGACTGGTAGGGATAATATTGGTACCAGCTGCCCTCAGGAAGAATCTGAATATTGGCCTTTTGCGAGAAATTACCATGTGCTGGTAGCACCAAAATCCTGAACAAAGGGATAAAATTTTAAAATAATATGTGCCAAAAATGGCTTGGCAGAGAAGATGCAACTGGCTGCTTTGACACTGAGGTTATTTAGCTGGGAATTGATCTGGCAAAACCTTAAAAGCTTCACCTAAGGAAATCTAAGAAAGCGCCATGGTTCCAGCTAATTAAGTAGTGTCAGCCAAATATAATTTATTTCTCACCATCACTCATGTCTACAACAGAATTATCTCATTTTTGATTTCTAATGACTTACTCTCTCTCATTAATCTGGCCATGAATTATTTTTATATAACTTTTTGGCATTGAAGCAAAGAACTTTTTTTCTTTTTTAATAAGGAGAGAATCCCTAGATAATTCTGCATCACCCTCGAAAGGCGGCAGGGAGTGTAGCTTAGGTTTCACAACACAGCTCCAGTTTCCCTTCCCAGAAACTCTGGTAGACTCTAACCCAAGTCTTAACCAGGACTTCAGCTTATCCTTGCTCCCTGAGAAATTCCTTCTAGGACCACACCACATATTCAGGCGCTGGTTTGGGCTTTATTCTATATAAAAAAAGAGGCCTTTTCCTGTAGTTCTTAGGGAATTTTTTTCAAGTGCTTTTCACTGAGCATCACTGGCTTTTCTGTTTCTCCCAGGATCCCTGGCTCTTCTCATAGATACAGGCTGTTGCTGAGGTTTAAAATTTGGTTCCTTCACTTGGATAATCCACCATTCTGTCCCAGGCATGTGTGTCCTGATTATTGGAAGCGTTCGTATTTCTGCTTAACTGCTTTGGTTTGAGTGTTGGTTTTTACTAATGGTTTGTTATCTCAGGTTCATCTTGGTTCAAGTCCCTGGAGCAAGTCCCAAGGATGCTCCCAAGCAGGACTCTTTTTTCGTCCAGTACTCCACCTCTGATCCCAGGTAGTTCCAAGGGCAAGGAGATGAACCCTTGTTTCTGCTGTTCATGGGTGACCAGGGGTGGATCTGTAATGTGGAGGTCTGTGCTCTCCTGGGGTTTCTGTAGCAGTGTAGCCCTTGAGTATAACCTAAAGACACCAGCAAATACCCTTCGTGTGAAGGGGCCAGTCCCAGCTACAGAACAAAGGAACTGGGTGATTTAGAAAGGCAAAAAAAATGTTGGATGCTTTACATATTTTGGCCTGACTTCCACAAAAATTCCATTGTTTCCAAGCACTTCAGAAGCAGAGCCTGCTACCCTCAGCCACCCAGAGCTCTGTGTCTCCACAGACACTTCCAACCAGCCTGGGCTGCTGCAAGGTAACCTGGTGAGCAGGTGACCCAGGCAGACAGCAAGAGCTGCTCCTGCACCTCCCTGAGGAAAGCAGGAGGAGCACAGCCAGGAATGCCAGGCAGGCAGTCTCAGCTGGCAGAGATCCACTGCTTTCCAAGGGCTTGCTGGGAGAGAGCTGTAGACAGTAAACAGATGGCTGGAGGGTAGTGTGGAGAGTGGGAAAGGAAGCACTGCACAGGGACAAATATTGTTTTTCTGTGTCCTTTGCATGAGCTGGGGCTGCTTAGAGGTACCTTGTATGTAAGGGTATTTCTGAAACTCAGAACATGCCCACCTTGAAAACAGATGTGTAATATAAGTTGAATATGGCTGACTGGCCTCAGGAGTGAAATTGGGATAAGATGAATCACCTACAGTTCAGCATTTCCTAGTGTTTCACCAACATCATCATGGTTACAGTGGGCTTGGATTTACCATTGTCTTCTCTGAAATGTTCTACTCCAGGCAGGATCTCAGCCCCACTTGCTCACTGTCCCCTGTTGGGATGAGGGACAGAAATGAAAGAGTAAATCTGAGAAAACTTGTGGCTTGAGATAACAACAGCTCAATATGTAAAGCAAAAGGCAAGTTTGCAAGGAGATCAAAACCAGTCATGCATTCCCCACTTACCATGGCAGGCAGATGCTCCAGCCATCCCCAGGACAGCAGGGCTCCATCAGATGTAATGGTGGCTTGGGAAGACAAACATCATTCCTCCAAATGTCTTCCTTTAGTCCTTTTTCCTCAGCTCTATATGCAGCGCATGATGCCATATGGTTTGGAATATCCCTTGAATCAGCTGTCCTGACCGTGCCTCCTCCCAGCTCTTTGTGCCCCCTCAGCCTCCTAAGTGGTGGGATGGAATGGGGTGGACAGCAGAAATTGCCCTAACCTTGTGGCAGCCCTGCTCAGCAGTAGGGAAACATCCCTGGTTTGTCAATTCTGTTTCCAGCACAAATCTAAATGACAGCCCTGCAACAGCAAATTAACTCTATTCCAGCCCAAACCAGCATATTTTTTCACCTGTGCCCTCCTGGATGACCAGACTCCAGTGATGAATTTCTAAAACTGAGGTCAGGGAGGAACAAGGGGAAAGCAAGCAGGTAAATCAAATTCATTGTGGGTTGCAGCCCACAAGACTAGAGAACTCTGGTTACTCCATGATCTGTCTCTGCTGAGGACTGTGACCAGCTCTGACAAACCTGCTCTCAGTCCAGGATCCCACATCTCAATGGGCAAAGGACAGACCATGTTGTTTACATCCTGCTGTAGGAAATGCAGAGCTGCTCTACTCTACATCCCCTCTCCCCTCCTCCTAAGCCAAAACAAAACTTGAAAATCAAAAAGCCAAACAAGGAAAATGCCTCTAAAATCCAAAGGTGTTTTTGACTCATTTCTGCTTCCCAGATTTTTATTATTTCCTATGGAAAATCCACTTCACCCACAAATACCTGCTTTGCAGAAACTTCCATGTAGTTAAAAACTAAGAAAACATTTTTTTGGAAAACAGAGTGGCACTAAAACTTCTGCTAATTCTGGCTGAGCAGAAGGCAGGCAGATGGGACAGTGGGAGCTGGGGGGTGAGGACCTTGACAGTTGGATATGTCTCTGCAGCAGGAGGCAGGTAAAAGCCCAAATCCCAGCTGATATCTGAGCAAATCTCATTACATTCCTTTGTGTATATTTTCTTTATGCCTCTTGGTTTAAGAGCATGTTTGGCAATTTGGATGCTCAAGTATTGTGATGGAAAATACAGTGTTTACATATCAGCAGTGAAAAACAGTCAGGGTGCGATTCTAACGGGACAGAGCTGTGAGGGATGTAGTGTCCTGTGCAAGGTGTCTTGGAGTAAGGAGGTCAATGTGCTGGGATCTGGGACACAAGGACTGGAATACCTGTGGGACAGGAGTCTATGAAACATCTGTTGAATGTCTACATTACGATTTGTAGCACAGCCCACACTGCCTGTGAAAGGATCAACCCTCGTGCTTGTGTGCAGCTCTTTAAAGATGACTCTGCACAGACCAAACCATGGGGTTATTGCAGAAGGTCACCTCTAGAAGTCCTGACTCAGGGACTCCACTTTCTGCCCTCCCAAGGAAGGATAATGTTGGAAGACTTTGATCTTCTGGCTGTTTCTTGGCATTTTGCAGGTACTCCAAAAGATTTATGATGAATCATTTTCTTACTTTTCTTAAATCCTATTTTCAATAGCAATTTGATCCCTTTGCACTCATTTTCCTATGGAATACTGATGAGGAATTGTTTTCTATGGCCTCTAACTTGAAAATACAGAAGCAATTTGCTTACAGTGTTAGTTAGAAGCCTATTTAGGATCTCAGGACCAATGATTTCAGAAATTGTTACCTCAAAACACTTCAGCCCCAGGTGTTTGGGCAGTTTTGCTGATTCTTTAGAGGTTCACAACTCTTTTAGGAGGTTATCGAAAAAGCTGAAACAAAGTTCTGTGTTTTGGAAGGCTTCCTTTATGCTCTGGATTGTTTCGATGGAGGGTTTTAGGCAAGCTGCTTACCCTGCCAGACAACCCTTTTGTTGTTTCCACCCTGACAGCAGAGGTCCCAAATCTGCCTTACCTTACCATGACAGAATAGTTAATTCTGAAGCAGCACTTGGATGCTACAGATGGATCCTTGCATATCTTCTTTGCTGCTCACCAGCTTCACTCTCCTGTTTTAAAGTTTAAATAGTGATATAACCTGGGAATAAATTCAGGAACAGCTTATAGTTTAGAAAAGATTGACTAATTCTTGTCAAGGGCAAGCTGGCCTAGCTGTGTTGACTTCAAGGGAGCAGAACTGATTGATGTTAACAATGCTGCTGGCCCTGTTTCTTCAGATGTTCTGGTAAATGCCTGCAGATAATGAATCCTGTCTGGAAATCTGCAGAAATTTATGAATATTTGTGGGATAAATATGTTGTTAAATGGTTTGCTGTGACCTGCTCCAGACATGGCTCAGTGCAGGGCAAGAAGCAGCCCTCCTCTGCTTGCTAAGGCATAAATGCTGCTAGAGAGACCCTAAATTCAGCTGTGGAGGACAAAGATGTTGCAACCGCTGCTGAAGATGGATTTATCAAGTGAGTGATCATAGCACACTCTGTGTGTGTGTAACATAAACATCTATTATCTTCATTTGTAAAATTTCTCCTTGGCTCACCTCAGGGCAGATACTTCTGAGAGCTCAATTATGGGCAGTTATAGCTGCTTGACAACACTTCTGGCAGAGTGCAAGGCTGTGTCCCTGTCAGAGAGCAGATTTCTGTTTATAAATGTACTGATATCAAGCAGTACCTAAAGTCACCTGGGAAGCTGCTGAGGTTCTCACAGGGATGGAAAGAATGTGAGACCCTTGTGGCTGTTGAAGGAATTTCCAAGAGGTCTTTGGATCCCATTGGGATGGAAGGACAGCTTTCCTGTGGAATGGTCAGTCCTTGTCCCCTTTGCCATTCAGACAGGTGAAATCTCATCCTTGCACCACGAGTGCAAACAGATTTACCCAAGGATGGGCAGGGAGCCTGTGGAAATGCTTGCAATCAAAGGTGGATTGCTGGCTAGCAGTCCACAGTTCTTTAAAGCATTTAAGCAGATACAAATTCCATCTGAGGATTGGACCCTTGCTCTCCTGATGGATTAGAGAGCAGGAACCGTCCTGGTGTCAGAGCCAGCAGCTGAAACCGTCCCTATGGAGGGTTTCATAGGGGGTGATCCCTGCTGTCTTTCAGCAGTGTCTCCCCACGTGGAGCGGGTCGAAGATGAGGAAGGATCTCTGGAGGTTTACAGCACCCAAATGATGCCTTTGAAACAGCTCTTCAGCAACCTCCTGCTCTGTTAGCTGACACAATGAGGGTAGGAAGGGGCTAGGAGTCTCCTGAGAGTGACCTGGGATCTTTTAAGGGCTTATTTATTAAAAAGTACTTTCAATCTCCTTCTAAAAGCTGGCGGAAGGGGTCTGCATGGTCAAATGACAGCTCCAGTGACCAATCAATTCTTCCTAATCACCAACATTCTGCAGCAGTGAAGGGTCACAATCAATCACAGCCTATTATTACATTATGAAATTGTACTTATGGGAGGAAAGCATGGTATAACACTTCCACATCAGTTACTCCAAATATTCACACTTTGCTGGCAACTCTCAGACAAGTTCACTGAAGTATTTAATGAAGATGCTCCCTTCCCCTCTTCCCTCCCTGCCAGCCCCCCTATCCTGATTCAATATAAGCAGGAGCTCAGGAGGAAACCAGATGAGAGAAAAATGTGGAGAGAGTTCATTGCACCAAAACTCTTGAGAGCAAATCCCTTGTGTCCTTACTGCTCCCCTGGTGCCACAGTATGTCACACATCCATGGAAGTAGGAATAATTTCTTTTTGCAGGAAATTATAAATATTTTTAAATGAAAACAGCAATATATTGGCTGACCACAAAGGATAAAAACAACAGAATAATGAGCCCCCTGGAGTTTTTGTTTGTGCCAAGATGAATAATTGTGATAGAAACAATGTAGAAGTTCAGAAGTATCTCTTTTCATCAAGACATGATTCCATTTTGAAATTACCTGAAGAAAACTGTCTGTTTATATATAAGAGAAATGAATTTAGTATTTTGTAGTTAGCCAAAGAAAATTTTTGTTTAAAATATAGGTTAGAAACTTCCCTCTTATTCCAAAGAGGTCAAATATCTGCCAGAAATGAGCCTTTTGAGGAGTGGTTGGATGGCTTTAGATGACCTCAAGGTCCCTTCTAGCCTATCTTGTGTGACCCTCTGATATTAATCTGTGTTCTAATGGCCTGATCTTCAATTACCACTGGATAAAGGAAAGCGTAATTTGATAATGTCTCCTTGGCTGTGTTTGCTCAGGCTGCTCCCTTGCCCCCAGAATGCTGTGGTGGGAAAGGATCTGGGACACACCTGCACTGAATTTTGGTTTCCACAGGGGATTGTTCAGAAAGTTCTGCAGAACATGGGGATTTGGTTATGTTCCTGTACTGTCCTGGAGCACAAGGAGAATAAAATGCCCGTCATATCCTCACACCTAGACCTCCCCAAAGAATGAAATGGGCATAGATAAGTCCAGTTCCTTGTTCTGGCTCAGGAGGGTGGAGGGGAGGCAGCTCAGTTATATCCCTGAATGGGCACCTTGTGGGGTTGACATGAGTCTGGACCAAAACAATCACAAGGCTGATCTCTACTCCTAGGGCAGATCTGATAAACTGGGCAGAGGGTGTTTTCTCTGCAGCAAATCATTAATAACATCAGCTGCTCTGATGCCTGTCCATGAGCAGGCATTTCTCTGTTCAGCAGAAGACCATAGCCAACGCAACATTTCCCTCTCCCTCTCATTTAGTCTCCAGCCTGCTTTTCTCCAGGGAGTGGCTCCCAACACTGGCAGAAATCTCTCCTGCTCCCATGGGTCGAGGGCTTTTTCTTTTCCCTTTCTGGCCCCAGTTGTGTTGATATTCTCTGGTCAATCTCTTCACTGAGCTGGTTTTGTGCTAATAAAGGATACAGTTATTTCTTTTATCATATATTTTTTGTCCCATCTCCGTCAACTATAATTGAAGAAATCTTGTTTGTGAAATCTTCTGCATAAAGGTGGTAAGGTTGGGTAAGAAACAGAGGGTTTCTGTTGCAAAACATCTGAAGTGTCTTGTGGCTCTGCTTGAAGTGCCCTTGTGCAGTGCCTGGAAAACTTTCAATGCTGGAGCTGTTCATCTGTTTGTAAACTTCTCTAGATCCTGGAGACTGGGCTCACATGGAACTCTGATTTGGGGAGGATGTCAGTGGGCTGGAGAAGACCCTGAGCTGTTCGTCCAATAAACTTTTGAAGTGTTTCCTACCAGAGGATAAAAAACTCTCCATCTCAGAATCACATAATATTCTGAGCTGGAAGAGATGCACAAGGATCATCAGGTCCCTCTCCTGGCTCTGCGCAGACCCCCAACAATCCCACCCTGGGTTTCCCTGGAAGTGCTGTCCAAGCTCTCCTGGAGCTCTGTCAACCTCAGGGCCATGCCCATTCCCTGGGGATCATGGGCAGTGCCTCTGAGGGAGACAACCTTCTCATGGGCCAATCTTTTTCTAATATCCTAAACCTTCCCTGACACAGCTCCTACCATTCCCTGAGATCCTGTTCTTGATCACAGAAAGCAGAGATCAGAGCTGTCCCTCTGCCGTTCCTTAGGAGGGGGTTGTGGCTTTTCTGAGGCCTCCCCTCACCCTCCTCTTCTTCAGCCTGAACAAACACAGCACAAAACAGGAGAGGGGAAATAAAAACCATCTCTGAGAAAATCTTCCTTTTCAATGAACTGCAGAGGTTTTGTGTCTCCAGTAATTCTTAGACCTTGCTTATGAAAACGTTACTATAGAGTTCACAAGAACAGAACCCTAGTCGACACATAGTGTGCATTAAATAAATAATAAATGGGAATAAAGTATCAATGAGTGGTATCTATGGTAGACACCTGTTTTCTCACTGGCCTGCAGCCATCTCTTCCTGGGCTGTGATCTCATCAGCCAAGCGAGGTCAGCTGAGTTCAGCTCTTGGATGAAGATCAGCATGGGGATGCAATGCTGTGGGAGCTGTGTGCCGCTACCTGTCGGCTTCTTCACTGGCACCTGCCCCTCCTGAGAGCAGAGGGAATGTCAGGCAGGTCATCAGCCTCCCTAGGATGATCATCTTGAAATGCTGGACTCACTGACAAAATCAGTGTGTAGGTGTGTGCTGCCCATGGATTAGGAAACTTCTGGGTAGAGATTGTCTCTGAATATTGTGATATATTAATGTGATGCTGAATGGCAAAAAGGCACCTGACTCGATCCTGGCAAGCAAAGAGCATAAACACCCGAACAAATACTGATTAGTGCTATTCACAGGAAGGAACCAAAGTTGTACAAGATTTCAGAAGAGTTTAAATAAAAAGGAAAAAAAGACATGTTTTCACAGTGATAAAACAGTTTCAGATGTTGCTGACTGATGTCAGTGGGGCTTTAACAGAGTGAGAGGAGAGCAGTCCCTGAGATGACCAGATGCAGCTCTGATTCCACTTAATTTCTGTAGCAGGAGAGATTTTGGTTCTGAGAACTAAATTCTCCATTCTAGAGCATAGACATGAATAGACACAAAGGCATTTATTGAGGTGGAAAAGTTGTTTTTTTTCCAGTTTTACCCCTTCCTCCTACAAGTAGGCTCAGCTCTGCCCTTTAGAACTGTGGAATTACCCATTGGAGGAGGCCCAGAGATGCCAGTCAAAAGTCCCTTTTCTCTGCACCTTGTGGGCAGAGCAGGCCCCTTGCCATGTGAAAAACAGTATCTGGGTTTCAGCTGGGGGATGAAACAAATCTTCTGTCCCAGCCAGAATATGTCCCTCAGGCTGGAATGTCTCTCCCCTGTCCCCCACGGTGCCCACTGTCTGTGCTGGCTTGGCTGTCCTGGGCTGAGCAGAGCCCATTGCTGCTGAAACACACTTCAAAGAGCTTTTCCTTTCTGCCATCCTTAGTGCCATCAGCTCCTCAAATCCACAATTTCTTTCCCACTGCGGAAGGCTATTGGGAAAACTTGCCAGAAAGGCAGCATCACCTGGGCTCAGCTCAGAAACCTCTGTTTTCTATCCTTTCCAAGCCCTTTGACTTGCTGGCTCTGATGAAGGTCTTTGTTTCCCACATGATGCTTATTTTTGGACAGAACACCTGGCATAATTACACTCACTTACTCTGGTGGAACACTCTGACTTTATGTAGACACAATTTTGTTTTGTCAAGCCAAGCTCAGTCCCTTGAGCTGTCCCAGCAGTCAGTGGGAGGTTGGAGACAGTCCAAGGTCCCACTGTGCTTTTGGGGGTTTAGTGCTGATTTCAGTGGATGATCTGCAGCCAGAGCTGCCTTCCTGACACATCACTTGAGCTGAGTAATATTTTAGTGCTTCTAAGTCAGCTTTGCTATTGCAAATGAGGGTGAGGGCACGATGGCAAGGGGGGGGAGGCCTGTTTTGCTTTGAATTAGCTTCTACTTCTAAGGCCTTAATTACAATTGGGTCATTTCTAAAGCCCTTTTTTTTTTTTTCTTTTTTTTCTTTTTTTCTTCTGACTATGATAGAAATGGAGTTAAATTAGAAATCTGGAAGTTGCATTGTATTAGTGTGCATCCTTGTGGCAGGGACTGAATAAAAATATCAAATACAATGGATTTCATGATAAAAACTGCAGGAAGCAGTGGTTCTGTGAGATGACAGCTCCTGGAGTGAAGCAGAATTTGTGTTGATGTTATCATGTATTTAATTAGATGTTTTGAACCCAAATGCTTTCACACTGGGGATGTCATTGGCTTTATGTGGGTTCACAAGTAGTATTTGGCCTCTGGAAAAGGCCAATTAGTCTAAATGACACTTTAGCCCAAACGACAGAACATGCTCAATTGCCTGGGACATGAGTTGCTAATGGTGCCTTTCAGTTCCAGGTTGTTTAAACGATGACAGGAGTCTGGTGTTGAGACAAACAGTTCCTTGGTTTTGCCTCCTCAGGACGATGTTGGGAAATGGCTGTTCCTCTCTGGAGAGTCCCTGCCCCAGGGATGGAAACACAGCCAGAGCCCTCAGCCTGCAGCTGGTGAAGGGTTAGGGAAAGATCCAAGGGGCAGAGCAGTGTTAAACAAAGCCCATTCAAATTCAGGGTCTGCTCAGTAACGTCAGGATTAAATACCTGACCTTTCCATTGTTTCCTACCTTCACCCAGCCCCCCTGCAGCCCAGGTGGGGGACAGCATCAGGAGACAACCTCACTGGGCATGGGAACATCCCACAGCAAAGCATCACGGCACACAGGGATCAAATTCCTCCTCAGCTTTTATCCCTCCTGGTTCCCCACCGGAAGAGGTCACAATGAGATAACTTCACACCTTGGAAGACTTGGGTTATAGCTCATGAGTGGAGCAGGACTGCAGGGTCCTGGGAGAGCAGGTTTCTCCTGGCTGCTGAGATGGGCAGCTCTGGAAGTTCCAGGTCTTAGGGATGGACATCTGGGGAAAACACTGATCTTGGTTTTGCCAGACTGATGGGAGGAACATCAAAGCAGCTTCAGGTGCTCCATCCATACTGTGTATGGAGGTACGTCAGACCAAGATGTATATCCATGTTGTGCTTAATTCAAAATAATGAGCTGTGGAGATTCACCAGTCCATGAGGAAATCCAAACATTTTGTCAGGATGCTTATCCATAGTACAGTCACCTGTTTTGGAAGAAAGATGTCACACACGTTGTCACTTTGATGGGAAATAGTTACACAGCAGAACCCAGCACCAGAGAATCCTCTTTCAGCTGCCAAGCACTGCAGAAGTGAGAATGAATGGGAACCTCAGGGCTGATTTCCCCCTCTTGAGGCTGATAAAACTCCTCCAAGCCTATAACCCAGCAGCCAGAAATGACAGCATGGAAGGGATAAAGCTGGTGCTTCCCCAGCCTGACAGTGACAAAATGGGTTCAGGAGGGTCCCTTACCTTGGAATCATAAAATCACTAAAATTAGAAATGGGCACCAAGGTAATTGAGTCCAAAATTCCTGAGCCACTGTGATGAGCTATATAACCTACCACTTCTCCAGAAACTTGCATCCAGGCCTAATCTTCCTTTAAATTCATCTTAATTATTAGTGCAACACATCTGTTAGAAATCATATCAGCTCAGAGTAACAGAAGGGATTAAGGCAGGGTTTGGGATATGCTTCAAGTGCCTGTACTTAGCATTTCTAACACTGAAATCTTTAAATGAACAGAAAGGTATGCCCAGAGCCAAGTCATCACCTCACTGCTGAATTGAAGACACAATGTGACTAATTAAGATTTAGGAGTTTGCGTTATATATAATAGTGCTCTTCCTGTGATTGCACGTAGGAAGGGCCCTGACCCCAGAGATGGGTCTCACCTGCCCAGCCTGTGTGTCACTGGGTCTGTGCCATCCCTGAGCCAGGCACAGCCACTGTTCTGCAGCTGTTCTCCAGCCCTTCCTGTGGAAGGAGCACACTGGAGCCCCAGTTCTGCCACTGCCCTTGGCAAATGAGTCATCATTCCTTGCATGCAAGTAGGGTAGGTAATTTTTTAGGCTGTCACCAAGCTGTTAAAGGTTCTTGCATCTTCCTTAGAAGATAGAGTTATATGTAAGAGTGGTCAGCACAACTGAAGAGGAATTGTACCTTCAAAATATCAATGACAGAGCCAGAAGTAAATTTCTATAACTTTGAAATCTCAAATCCATGCATGGGGTCCCCTGCAGAAAATGGGGAATACTTCAAAACTATGGCTGGGGTGAGCTGTCTGTGGAAGCCGAGGCTTAAATGTTGGCTCTGATACATTCAGGCCAAAGTTAATTATCTCCAAAACAGTAATTCTCTTTAGGGAAGAGTTGGATGTAACTGATTCACTGTTTCACTTGCATTTATGTGTTGTCTGAAAAGATTTGTCAACAATCTTCTGTACTTAGATCTTGGTTTAGGCTGATCAGGATATGTCTTGCTAACTCAAAGTGTGTATTTAAACCCCCATTGGATGTAATAGGGCACAAATGCATACTAGGGAAATATGAAGTATTTTCACAAAAAGACTGAACTGAAATACTCTGCCTTTTTGCTGTTTCAGCCTTTCTTTCCACTGGCAAGAAGAAATAATCCATTATTCTAATATCATGAGCTGCCTCCAATTATTTTGCCAAGCTGGGAAATTTGTGAAAATTCCACTCTGGAAATGTGAAAGCCAAACACGTCAATACATTAAAGTGTTTTAAAGCTACTGCTGAGAAAGTGTTGACATAATGGCTTTGTTCCAATTTTCTATATGTTTTTGTTTTTCCTTGTGTCCCTACAGAAATTTCAGGACTGAGTCAATTTTGTAAAAGTCACTTGGGTTCCAGAAGGACTTAATTTGCAGCCTTGCTAATGTAATTAACGTCTATTAAGTGAGCGCGTGCCCTGAGCAGCTTAATAGGAAAATCTAATAATGTGTCCTTTTGGAATGTTCCCTGTTAAATCATCAAAGTGCTTTAGTGTATGTTTTCTGTAGGCAGCACTGTATAATGGAAATGTTACACAAATTAGTATTAGGCCCTTGGTGAAATGGGATCTTTTATTTAATTTGATTTTACAGCTAGGATGCAGAGTGATTGCTGCTTTGGCCTCAGCATGTGGCCAGGCAGAATAAGGTTTTGCTGGGATCACATTTGGAATGACTCCTCATAGCCCTTGCCTATGGAGTGGGTGAGGTTCATTTTTAACCTGACCTCTAAATGGCATTAGTAATGTCCTTGTGAAGCAATAGCATAGCAGGATGGGCTCCATAAAAACAGGAATCCCATGGCTGACCAGTGTTGTGGTTTACTTTTTTAAGGTGGGTAATAAAAGAAGAAAATGGAAAGCTCATGACTTTGTTTTTGTTTGGTAGCAGAGCTGCAGGTGTTCGAATAAAGCTCCCCTTGTTCTTCAGGCGTTGCTGCTGCCCCATTTGCTGGAGCCCCATTGGGTTTACTCAGGGGCTTAGTGCTGGTAAATGGAGCAGGGACAGTCAGACCCTGATGCTGTGTTCGCTCCCTAACCTCTGGCTGTGCTGGCATGGCAGAGACATCAGCTGAGTCCCCCACTGGGAAGGGACAGAGGGCTGGGAGAGCACAGATACTGCTCTGCTTGTGGGGTGCCAGCCACGAGTGCCCACAGCTGGGCAATGTCTGCATCATCCCTGTTCTACTCCTGGGAGAACAGTCTTGTGAGGAGGGCAATGCTCCTATCCCCTTGAACCTGGGAAAGGGTGAAATCCCAAAGGAGCTGCTTTTCTTCTCAGTAACTACACAGCAGCCTTGGTCAGTCAGCAGTAAATGCCCACATTAAACTCTTCCTCCAAAATCAGAGTGGTAAACATTCATCCTGCACGAGGGAGATGCTGTGTTGGCTCAGTCTGGGGTGGCGCAGCTCTGAGAATTCAGTCTCAGCAAGCTATTAACTGAAAATTAACTGAGATTTGTTTCTCTTTTAGTTGTTTCTGTTCTGGAGAGGGTAAGGGATGAACATCCCCCTGGATTTTAGGGGAACAAGGAGGACAATTTGTTGAGGAAACTGTCTGAGACAGGCATTGTATCTGCAGTTAATATGTAAGGGGAAAGGTTTGCCTCTCTCTTTAGGCTGCTGCTTCAACTCACCCCAGGAGGAAACCACCAGGCCAGGGGTTCTTTAATTTTTCATCAGGCAAAGCTGTTTCCTCCCCTAGCGAGGAGAATTTCTTCTTCAGAGCAGACTGATTAATTCTGTCCTATGCACCATCTTGTACTTGGGGCTTGCAGCACAGCTCCTGCAGCCCCTTCTGCAGCATTGGACACTTCTCAGATGCATCTAAAGTCAAGATCTCCTCCAGGAGCAGCTCCAGGTATCAACTGGGCTGATTGTGATTCAGAAATAGCAAATTATGGAAGACTTGGCTGAGCAGCCCCCTTAAGCTCTGCCTCCCTTGGAGCAGCAATGTGCATGTCAGCAGCTAGCCCTGGGCTGCCCAGCCAGTCTCCAAGTGTCCCTGAGCTTGAAATAGCCAGCTTTGGTTTGATTTAATGGCAATTTTCCTCAAAGCACTGGCCCAGCAATTCACACACAAATTTGAGCAACCTGGTCTAGTGGAAGGTGCTCCTGCCCATGGCACAGAATTGGAATGAGATGGTCTTTAAGGTCCCTTCCAACACAAACCATTCTGGGATTCTGTGTCTGAGGTTCACCAGGCCTGTTGGTCTTCCAGAAAAGCACCATGATCGTGGCAGAAGCTTCCCTGGATACAAATCCTCTCCCGAGCAGTGAAATGCTAAAATGAAACTGAGAACTCAGGAGCAGCTACAGACTTCCTGCTTTAGTGAACTGTGAGTTACTGTCCTGATCCAAAAAAAACCAAGAAAACTGAACTTTCCAAAAGCAATGACACAGGTAATTCTGACAGTTCTCCTGTTGGCTTTCAATGGCATTTAAGCAAAGCTAGAGCTAAACTGATAGTGGTGGTATACAAGGGCTGGGAACAGGGAAGGGGGATAGGGAAGGGAAATCATTTGGGCAATTCTCAATGGAAAATGGTTTTAACAATAACAAACCCATCTTGTCTGCTTGTAAAACAGTGAACTTTAAATCCTTGTATCCTCTAAGTGAAAAGCCTCTAGGCAGGGACAACTTTGACCAAAATCATTAAATAGGGAAACCTACATTTCTTGTGTGTTCCCATTACTAACTGCAAGAGTCTGTGAGTGTTTTTATAGATCACTGCTATTACTAAGGAAAAAAATAGTTGTTGGTTCCTCATACTGATGATTCTGTAAAACCTTCACTTGGCTTTTTTGTGTTTATTTTCTTTTTAGTTTGGGGAAGGGTTTAATGTTGTTTTTAATTTTTTTTCCCCATTAATATTAAAGCAGTTCTCAGAAGTCAGCTGGTTCACTTTCACTTTGAATTAGAGAAACTGAGGTAGAAATGGGGCTGTACCTTGCCCAAAATCATAAAATGCATAGATGACAACATTTGGAGTAGAACTCGATTCTTTCCTGGCTCAACCTGGCTGTGCAAAGACTCAAGAGGCCTTCCTGGAAGCAGGTCAGAACCATTTCCCTCACCTGTGAGCCAAGCTCTCTCCTAGCAGCAGGGCCATACAACCCACTTTGTACCATTTAGCTACTGATTTATATCTTCTCTGCAACACCTTACACACAGGCAGTCTGGCAGCAATGGTACTTCATAAAATCCATCCATTTTCTTGGTTTGGTAATTGATGTCAGCAGTTTCATGTCTGCATGGAGCATCAGCATGAACCATATGGAAAGGATTGATGAGATGTTGGGTCCATGGCAGGAGAAGGGGCAAAACCTTCCTTTCTCTTGAAGTATCTGGCTTTTATTTGCTACTGTAAATGCAAACAGTCACATTGGGACTTCCCTGGCCAGGAACCACTTGGCTTAGGTACAGCATAGAGAGAGACTTTTTTCATGCCTGTGGTGTTGCTGCTTTCAGTCCCCACCACATTATGCTTGTCTTAGTTGAATATTGCAAATATTGAATTGAATATTGAATTTAAATTAATTTCTATCTTATGGGACACTGTATTCTCTGAGAGAAAATTTTAGTGAGTTCTGGGAGAAACAGGGATGTGGTTCTGAGGACAGCGCTGTGGTTGCGTGTGTGTGTGTGTGTGTGTGTGTGTGTTTGTCTGGGTGTGTGTGTGTGTGGGTGTGTGTGTGCGTGTGCGTTTGTCTGTGTGTGTGTGTGCGTGTGTGTGTGTGTGCGTGTGTGTGTGTGCGTGTGTGTGTGTGTGTGTGTGTGTGTGTATGTGTGTGCGTTTGTGTGTGTGTGTGTGCGCATGTGTGTGTGTGCGTTTGTCTGTGTGTGTGTCTGTGTTTGTCTGTGTGTGTGTGTGCGTGTGCGTTTGTCTGTGTGTGTGTGTGCGTGTTTGTCTGTGTGTGTGTGTGCGTGTGTGTGCGTGCGTGTGTGTGTGTGTGTGTTTGTGTGTGTGTGCGTTTGTCTGTGTGTGTGTGTGTGCGTGTGTGTGTGTGTGCGTGTGTGCGTGTGTGTGTTTGTCTGTGTGTGTGTGTGTGCGTGTGTGTGTGTGTGCGTGTGCATGCGTGTGTGTGTGCATGCGTGTGTGTGTGTGTGTGTGTGTGTGTGTGTGTGTGTGTGTCCTCATTGGTGTCATCTGGGCCAACTTGTGCAGCCTCACGTATCCTGAAGGCATGAGATGGCTACATAAATATGACTTCTATGAGACCTTGGAGTCTATTCCATGGGTTTGAGAGAAAAACTTTGCTATTCAGAAGGAAAAGTAATATAAGCTGCTGTCTGGGGTGGTGGGACACAAAGTCCCAGCCACATCCTGGCCATGGCACATGTTGTGGCCCTGGGTCGGGGCTCTCCAAGGAGGTACTGGTGGTATTTTTCCTTGTAGAGCTGGCAGCTGAACTTCCTGTGATCTGCGGCAGCGAAATGAAATGTAGCAGCGTGAAAAAGGAGAATGAAAGGTGGAAGAGACAAAGCAGAGTATTGTGCTAGGTTTTGTCTGCAACCAAACCCCAATCTGTGTGTGCTGTTTGACTTTGTCAGATGCTCTCGTCACAAAGACTGCTTTCTGCAGGGACAGCATCTGGGTGATGTTGATATGAGCAGGAGTTTGGGATTGGTGATGGACTATCTGGTTTGAATCAAATAAAGAAACACTCTGAAACCCTGCCCAAAGCACAAAATAAGCCTGCAGCATGTCAACAAGATGAGAAAGTCTGGCCAATTCACTTAATCTACTCCAGGCTCCTCTTGGCTTCCAGGTGTTCATTCTGGATCACAGGCCAAAACATCCTGGGAGAGGCTCTTGCTGTTGTATTTCCAGCCCATCTGATAAGGCTCTTGCCTTCAAGCCGGCATGCTACTGCAAGATTCTCACTCTGCCCTAGCCAGGGATGTCAGCTTAGGGCTTCAAGGCCAGATTCAAATTGTATATAAAAAAATAGAGGTTTTGTTGACCAGATGCCTCACCAGCTGTATGCCTTTGGCCTCAGAGCTCCCTTTTGGGACATGTGCCTTTTCCACTGATGGGCAAAATATTTTCTTGTCCAGTGTCCTATCAAATCCTTATGGCACCTTTCTCTGTTTTAATGGGTGGGCAAAGAACTGGGCAATGGCAGTTGATCTAAAGGAGGTCCAAGCTCATTTCTGTTCCCGGACAAACCTACCTGACAGCCACATGCTACCTTGTTGACAAAACCATGCTAGGACATCTTGGCTGCACCTAGGCTTCCAGATGGGCTTAAGGAAGCAGGGAGAATCCTGTGTGAATGTGGAGACGAGTCTGGGGCTGGTGATGGTCATGCACTTCATACTACACTCACAATTCACAGCTCTAGAACTGGACTTCCTTGTTCTTCTTGGCTCTCTGGGCTCTGACTTGCTTTGCAAAGAAGTGAAGTTTTTGACAGGGCTCAGTAGCCCATGCTGGAAGGACAAAGCCCCTGAGCTGTGCCCACGACCAGCCTTCTCTGAGGAACCTGGTGAGTGAAGGGGAAGCAAGGGAAGCAAGAAAGGGGAAAGACTCATCCCTGATGATTTTCCCAAGCATTTGATGGGGATTGGACTGCTCGGACAAGGCTAAAACTCGACCTAAGGGACTTGTCTTTGCCACAAACTCCTGGCTTTTCCATAAATAGAAGATACTTCAGTGTTTCAGCGGATACTTTTCAGTGTTTCTCTGAATTATCTGTGTGTTCTCCTACCAAACATTGCAAGTACTTGCAATTTTTTTCCCCCAAAGAGCCGAATCTAGTCACATTTTTCCTCTAGGCTTCAGAGGAAATGGAAAGGTACTTATGTTTTATTCATCGCAGTCACTATCTCTTGTTAATTTACTTACATTATTTACAGAATTTTAAAGTATTTTGTGTGTCAGGCAGCATCTCAGGTCCTATAAAATGCTAATTTGCAAACTGTATCAGAGGCAAACATCTTTCCTGGGCCTCTAGGTAGACAAAGGGTCATCCCCATTCTTAATTTATATTTTATGATTCTATATTTAAATGCAATAAAGCCTGCTTGAATGGCAGATCTCAGGCAACTCACTTCTCAGTGTGGTTAAATTTTATGAAGATCCATTGTGGTTGCGCTACTGGTACAATAAATTTAATTTTTGATCTAGTGCCCTTAATTACTAAGGATGACTGAACCTGGTTTAAGTACAGGAATAACTATCTTGGATCTTTGCCCTCAATGGGAATGAACATAAGGCTCTGAAAGTTCAAGGAACATTCTGAAGAGAAACTAAGTTTTATTTCCACAGTTGCTTCTTTGTACTTCCTGATTCCAGTGAGAGCAGAAGTGGGGGAAAATTCAAACCCCAGAAGAGTCTTAATGTTTTAGGTTTTAGTCTCGTGTCTGTGAGCTCTCGGCAAGTGCTGGGACAGTTGACACCATTAAACTGAGCAACACATAAAGATTTAGGGACATTTCAAGATAGTTTAAATCACTGTGACATGCTTGAACTGTGTGCTTCCTGCTGCTCAGCTGCCTCTGAAGGTTTAAGGCCTATCAACAGGAAACACAAGAAAGTAGATTCCAGGGGTTTTTGTCCTGGCAGAGTAAGACCAGAAGTGTGTGGCCTCCACAGCACGTCCTGGAGTGTCTCTTGGTCAGTGCTGTCAGCACTGGTGTCCTCTGTCTTTCGCCAGCTGTCACTGAGGGGTTCCCATGCTCCTCTGCCCAGCTAAGAGGACATGGTCCTCACACTGCTGCCAGAGAGCACAGCTTATCCAGGCCTCTCCCGATTCTCTGGAGAAGTCTTAGGTGAAAATCAGATGCTTTGCTGTGTAGCATCACAGTCCTGCTTGCTGGATGTGGGAACAAACAACCCCATGGGTCTGGAGCTGCTCCAGGAGAAGGGAAGCTGGGGCCATGGTGCAAAGAAAATGAATGGTGAGGCTGGTGCAGGGTCAGGCGTGATCCTGGTAGTGGCCAGGGCTGGATGGGCATCGAAGCACCAGCTGGCTCTCCCTTGCAGGCACAGCCCTGGGCTCCCACCATGGTTTACAAGTCAGATAATTCCTCCTTGGCTCCTCCTGAGGTCTGCCTGAACCAGGATGCCTCTTTGCCATTTATTCAGCCTCCAGCAGTGCTAGTGTGTCACGTCAGTGGCTTCTCCATTCTCTATGGAGAGGTCTTATCACGATAAGTAAAGTGACCTATCTCAAAATTAATGTCAAGGTGGCATTGAATGCTCTGACATAGTGTATCTGATCAAAACATGTTGGCAGATTTGAAGACTGCCAAATTTGAGCCTTATAGCGACCCTGAGAAGCACTGCAGTTTTATCAAACCCACCACAGTTATTTTTCTATGCTTGGAGTTTCATGAAAATTTCAAGATTTTTCTTGTGAATACATCACAGAATTTAATGTATAATGGTGCTATGACTGCCTCTTGCACTCAGTGCAAAGTACAGGTCTTCACTGGGAGGGTGATCCTGCTTGAGGCAGAGCACTACAGCCAGCAACCTGAGCTGAGGCGGCCTCTGGATCACCTTCAACCCTCGCTCCTTGGAGGCCAAAGCCAAGCTCCCTTCACCTCACAATACAGATATTGCTTCATCTGTGACAGGAGCTCAGTGACAAGAAGCAGTGTGAAAAACTGTGCCAGCAGAAGAGGACATGGCCTTGCTGGGACACTCATGATATGTGATGCTGTGATGTGAAAGGCTCAGCCCCAAGACAGCACTGGGGCATCCTGTGGGTATGAGCAGCTGCTCATGGAGTTCTCAGTGGAACAGCTCTGCCAGCAGCCAGGTGGTGATGATGTCCTGGTCTATCCTATTCCAGTCACAGTCACCTTTCAAGCCCAGCTTCTTCCTTTCATAGCACTTTTTTCAGTCCTGAGGTAGTTTTAGGTGTAACTGATAAAGTTCTCAGAAGGCTGATTGACGCCCCAACACAGGTTTTTGGAGGGAGCAGCTGTAATGTTTCCAACTGTTATGATATCTCTTTTGGAAAAATGACAGATGCTTTTTTTTTTTTAAATGACTAGGAAACCTTGGAGCTTTTTTACTGCTGGAAGTCAGGGAGGTGTTGTGTGACTGTTACTGTTTCCAGTACTCACTATGAGAAAAAACTCCTAAACAAAAACTGTCCAGTAGACGCTGTGGTCCTGGCCACTGCCTCCATAGGAGCACAAAATCCTTTCATAACTTTGCAGTTTGCTAGCCCATGTGCCCATGATGGACACTCATGGGACAAGCTGTTCCATTCTGCTGGACTCTAAGAGGAGTTGGGTGAAATGCAAGGCCATGCAAATCTGAGGAGTCTGCTAACCACAGCTATATCAGGTTTTGGGTTGTATCCATGATGTTAGACTTTGTTTTTGGGGAAGGTCTTTTCTAAATCAGAAACCTGTGCACATGGCATTGTGCTGCTCAAAATTTTGTTGTAGCCAGAAGGAATACACTTAACACACAAAAGCCATCTTTCTACTGAGGAAAAAAGAAAAAATCCCATTTACAAGATTGTTTGAAAGATTTCTTCCCCCTTAATCTTAACTAAGAAATTGGCATGATAATAAATGCAAGCCCCAAGAATCTGAGTGTTTCTCAGACACTGTGAACAATTTTCTCTGCAGCAGTGTGAGGCTTCCTGGGAGCCTGAATACTGCTCACCAAGCCCCAGAGCATACCCTGCTCTGGAGCTGGTTCTGCCACTTCCAGTCAAGTCAGGGACACAGCCCTGGCTTAGGATGTGTCAGATTTATCTGCAAAGAAGAGGTGATAGTGCATGAACTTTGATAGGAATTAAGAACATGATAATTTTGCAAGTCATTCTTTATGATGTCCTTATGAAATGGGGAAAGACATCAAAAGTTGCCATTGGAAATTACTGGCAGCTAAATTTAAATATGTTTCTCTTCCATCCACAATCTTGTCACTATCTTGCAGCCATGTTCTAGTGGGCCCATGGATCTAGGTCACCTTCTTTTCACTATCAGTAAGACCACCAATTCCTCCATACATTCTCTTCACTGACTCAAATATGCATTGCCAAATATTTTTTCTTTTCCCAGACCTTGGTTTGTCTCACTATGAGGGGAGAAAATCCTTCCTGATATTTTCATAAATAGACATGATGAGGCATTTGCCAACACTGGTTAAATCTAAATAAATAATTAAATCCATCTGTTCCTCAAAAGAACCTGCTTCTTCTGTGATGTCAAAGCCTGACCTTGGTGACACCATTAATCACCACAGGAATTGCTGTGATGTCCCAGGAAATTATTGGCTAAAGCATTCAGGAGCCAGTTACTGAGTGGAGGAAGAAAATTATTCTCTTGTTAGGGGTTGGTTTTCCCTTTATTTTCCCTCTCCTCTCTGTCTGGATTTTTTTTTTCCACTGACATCCTAAGATGGCTAGTGATAGGCTCCCTATTCTTTTTTTCTTCTGGAGTTTCTCTCGAAGGGCTGGGGCGGGGGGAAGAGTTGGGAACACGGTGAGAACAAGGGCAGGTAAAGGCGAGTTGGGGGCAGTCACTCCCTATCTCGCTCGTTTTGGCTCTCGGACAGGACGGCCTCTGGAAAACCTCACCCTGCCTTCCCAACGCTGGGAGCTGCCTTTCCTCGGCTGTGGGACACCACACCCTGCTCGGACAGTCTCCTGCCCCAGCCTGCCGTCTCCAGTATCCTGTTTGGAGCACCAAGATTGACACTGCCCTAAGGATCCCTGAGCAGCATCCCTCCTCCATCCTTCCCATCCGGGACACGGCCACCATCACCCCCAACATCCCTGCAGCCACGTGGGATCACAGCACCTGCCCTGGTACCAGGAGCTGCCTGCGGGATCACCGCACTGCCCTGGTACCGGGAGCTGCCCGTGGGATCACCGCACTGCCCTGGTACCAGGAGCTGCCCGTGGGATCACCGCACCTGCCCTGCTACCGGGAGCTGCCTACGGGATCACAGCACCTGCCCTGGTACCGGGAGCTGCCTGCGGGATCACCGCACTGCCCTGGTACCGGGAGCTGCCTGCGGGATCACCGCACTGCCCTGGTACCGGGAGCTGCCTGCGGGATCACCGCACTGCCCTGGTACCGGGAGCTGCCTGCGGGATCACCGCACTGCCCTGGTACCGGGAGCTGCCCGTGGGATCACAGCACCTCCCCCGGTCCAGGAGCTGCCCTCGGGATCACCGTACCTCCCCCAGTACCAGGAGCTGCCGGGCACTGTCTGCCAGCTGGGACAGTAGCTGCACCTCAGGGAAAGGTGCCCACAACTGAAAGAACTGTTACTGGGTTCCTCTTTTGTTTGGTGTTAATTTCATAGTAATTTGATAGTTAATTTCATAGTTTTCTTTGCCTTGTTATATATAAATATATGTATATATGTATATATGTATATATAAATATATATATGTATATATATATATAAATATATATATGTATATGTAAAGAACAGTTATTCCTATCCCCATATCTTTGCCTAATAGCCCCTTAATTCCAAAATTATACTTATTCAGAAGGAGGATTTATTAGCTCCATTTCTAGGGAAGGCACTGCTCTTCCCTAGCACATACCCGTCTCTTCAAACCAGGACTCTCTTCACATAACAGCATGTGAAAAGAAAGAATGGAAGTTTAAGACAGGTTAAAGGATCTTTTGATGTGCAGAACGTAATACTCCCCTGTGTGTGGCAGAGATTAATTCTTTTTTGGAAGGTAAAGAACCTCCAAGGAAATGCATTCTAAATAGGCTTATGTATCCATCTAGAAAAGGAAGAGAGTGCTACAATTATAGATCTGTATACCTGGAGGTAAACGAAAGGGGCCCACTCTTTCTCTGAGGGCTACACAGCAAGTTTTCCTGATACCAGAAACCTCCTTCATGCACATGACATTTAAGCTAGTCAGAGTTGGATCTCCCATCTGATCATTTCCAATGCACTTGCTGCAGTGTATTATATATACAGGATGTAATTTGGTTTAGCAAAATTTTCATTTTTAGTCCTAAATAGCTGGTGACCACTGGGCTAAAGACAGCTCCCCAGAAGTGACCTTGAAGATCACACACCATTACCGCTTCCTTGTTTAAACTGCAGAGAAATGCTGAGCCTGCATAATAAGATGTTGCTTGTCAGGCTGAGCAAGCAAACTGAGGTGGAGATGATTTTGGGAAGAACTGCTGCTTGGACATCTCCGCCTGCACTCTTCAAAGCGCTTTTCTTGATTCTCTGTTCATCCACCATCTTCCCTCAGCAAACTTCCTGAAGATAAATTTCTGCTCTTCTTGGACAAATATTTTTCAGAATACACAGGGAGGCAGAGGAAAGCATTTGTTTTATACCTTGGCGAAGTGATAAAAAAACTTCATGTTCTGCAGCCCTTAAACCATTGTTCCTTTGTGGTTTTGGCAAAAATGTTTGGGCTGTATTGATTTCTTGTGAAATGAAATGTTAACAAATATGTAGGAACAATGGAAGTTGTTTCTTTCTCTTTCTTGTGGATTTTCTGACCCTGGAATATTTTTTGACCTTTATTCCCTAAGCTCCTGGTTGGAAATAGGAGGAGGTTCATGGGAAAACAGTGTAACAATTAGTGATGTGTTCAGCTGGCTTCTCTCTCCCTGTAGTGTCTGTGTCACATGAACTTGCCTGAGGTGTCAAAAATAACAACAGTCAAATATCCATGAAACTTTGGACACAAGGCAGCATAAAAATAACGGTAACTTTTTTTCCTTATTATTTCAAAATTTATTCATAAATATTCTCTTGGAGAGGGAAGTTCCTTGGCAAGTTAATCTCATTCCTGGGTTAGCTCTGGGTTTTCTGCAGTGTTATGAGCCCATACAAGCTTTACAGGGCCCTACAAGCTGAGGAATCTGCTGACAGCAGCCTAGGAGCCAAGCTGGTCCCACACCATGCTCCAGAGGTGCCAGCAGCCGTGAGGGAGAAAACCTGAACCTTACTGTACTGTTTTCCATCTCCTAACAGAAAAAAAGGCTACCAAAGGGAAATTAATGGGGATCAGCTCCTCCTGGTGCCCACTTATCTATTGGTTTTAAGCTGCATATTTTATCTAAATCTGGCCAAGGTGTATCCAACCCCTGGCTTTGTGTTGTAGCACTCAGCTCCTGAGCTGCTCTCCTGCACTGCTGGATGTTCCCTGCTCTGATGAATCAATCCCATAATATTTCACTCCATACATGACCTCCCGCACTGCAGGGCTGTTTGAAGGGTTATCCAGGTGCACTGCCTTAGGTACAAGCTCCCAACACTCTCTCCCTCGCACAGTTTATAGCTTTCACTGTTCTGGCAGGGAACAAAAGTATCTGACCTTCCTGAGGGCGAGCAGGGAAGTTACTAAATAACCGAGTTCTCCTTTCCCCAAAAGGCTGTAAATTGTGCTGAAATAGTGATTTTGCAATATGCCAGATGAGAAGCTGCTGTTGGCCACCGAATGATTTTTAATTGAACATGAAGCAGAGGAAATGTTTTACTCTGGAAAACTCCCACCTTCTCTCTCCTGCAGAGCACATGTGTTGCCTGCCCTTGTCTCAACCTGATGGAAGCACTGGAGGCATCCCACGGTCAGGGAAGGTTCTGGTCCACCCCAGGAAAAGACACAGAGACAACATCCAGCTTTCAAATTGCTGCTGGTGTCTCCTTGGAGTGCTCAGGGACAGCTCATGGTCTTTGGACTTGCTGAAGATTTGGATGTGTGCTGGGGTCAGTGAGGGCAGTGCTGGAAAGCCCACAGCACCTTGTGGGTTTGGGTTGCTTGCTTTGTTTTGACAACAGCCTGGAAGGGACATTGAGCAACCTGGTCTAGTGGGAGACGTCCCCACCCATGGCAGGGAGATGGAACAAGGTGCGCTTGCAGGTCCCTTCAAACTCAGACTTTTCTGGGATTGTGTGGCAGGTCCACTGCGACAGAGGAATGAGAAAAAAATAGAGGAAATGCCTCTGCTCCATTGAGAAAATTTTCATGAATGGTGGCAAAACACGGTCCCAAAGCCAGAACATGAATGAACTGGATTTGTGCCACCTGTCCTCCAGCTGCAGCTCATATTTCTGAAGAGGGCAAGACAACAAGTGCCACAAGACACTTCTTTTTTTACCTGTGCAACTTTTATTGAACACCCTAAAAATCTTACCTTCTTTAGAATTTAATCCTTCAAAAATGGCTCTTACACACCTTTTCTCCTCCTCTTGGTTATTTTCTTCTTTGATTTGGCATTATGGTGTGAAGGACTTTACTGAGCCCCAAAGTGTGGAAGAAATAGCTCAGAGCCAAAAAGTTCTGCTGGAAAAAAAAAAAAAAAGAAAGTATTTCCATGGCTCCTCTAAATGCAGCCAACTTAGTTTTCTGTGGCTCCAGTTTTATAGGAGAGATTTCTGAAGTCCTACCCTAAGGTCACCAAATTTTGGGAAAGTACTTGTGATTTCTCCCTGCCCAGCCAATAAGTATCAGTGCTAATTTTCACACTACTGCAGAATGACCCTAATTAGACTTATTAAAGTGAGTTCTATACTAATGTTGTGGCCATGATCCTGCAAACACCTCTGCATATGTACAGGCATCATTGATGTTGAATTCCTGCTAAAGCCAGTGAGCCTGGATCTGTGCTGGAAACTGGATGTCAGGGATGATGAGAACAAAAGCTGTGGCCACATATTCACTGCATTTTGTCATAAGAGAAAACTTTCTGTTCACTGCTGAAATATTTAAGATAGGATGTCTACAGATGGAAGCAAGAGTTTTACATAAAATAAGATCTGAACCAATAATTTCCTCAAAGCAGAATACTGAGGGTTTGGGGTTTTTTCTCCTGTCAAGGAAAAGATGAGTTTACATTTTTATACCATGTTATTGTGACTGAGCACCACACTGGTGTCTTCATTTTTCCCTACCAAGCGTTGCTGCTGCATCAGTTGCTGTTTCCTCATAAGCTTCTTCCTCTCCAGGGCAGTTTTCCAGCAGGAGCAGAACTACTCCCAGGGAGCCCCCAAGCCTTGGGAAGGCTGGCTCCTGCCTCATGCAGCTTTACCACCCTGAAATGCTGTTCCTGCCCATCCTGGTACCCCCAAAGTGAGCAGTAGCTGCAGGACGTGATGAGAGGCTTGAAGCTGTGCCAAGCCTGGGTGCATCCAGCTGACTTGTAAGTAATACTGACCAGGGCTGGATCACTGTCTTGTCTTGGGATCAGATGTCCCCAGGGATGCCAGTAGCCTGTTTCTGACTGGCTTCATGCTACAGAGCACTTTTTTCTCATGCAATTTTGAGCCTTTTCCTTATCAGGTCTCTGCTGATGGGTTGTGATTTCCTCCTAGTGTCGGCCTCTGTTCTTTGGCTAATTGGAGCCTCAGGAAGGAGATGTGCATCGTGGACACAAGTGCACCCATATTTTGATTCATTGTAGCAGATCCTATTGGGAACTTCTCAAGCTACACCACTGCCGTGACTCACCGTGTGTTTTCTCCTCTGGGTTATGGTTTATTAAGTAATTAAGTAAACTTATTTCTCCTTAGATAGAGGCTACATGGGAACTTCCCATTGAAATTTCTAAGGACTTCTTGGTTTTTGTGATTCTGAGCTATTCAGAAGCCTGTTGTTGAATGTGTTAGAATAGATGAAAAGATTTCAGTTGATTTTGGGGGAATATTTGTTTTAGGCCATTCACGAAGAAGAAAGGACACCACCTAAAGATGTTCCCCCAAAGTATTTCTTCCTTCCCACTAATTTCCCAAGAACTGAGGAAGTGGGAAGTCAATTATGCAGAAGAGCCACCACAGGTCAAGGGAAGCCCTCAGCCCTTGCCCAGATCCAGTGGGCAGCTGCATATGAACAGTGGCTGCTCTCACAAATCCATTGCTACCCTTTGCTGTGGAGATCCCTAATTAGACAGGAGAACTGGAATCTTTCCAACATGTCTCCCCTACTGGCTGCCCTCCCATTTGGTCATGCTAAACGAGTAGGTAAATAGGCCTTTCATGAAATCTAACACCCGCCCTACCTAATCCCCCCTGCCTTCAGACTGTGGGGCTAATCAGTTGTTTTGACATAACTGGGATCCAAATTCTATAAGGAACATTGCCAAGAAAAGTTCAAATGCAAGACCAAGATTAACGAGAACTTCAAAGAAATTTGCCACCAAATGTTACTAATTTAGTACACCCTCTGTTTGAAACCAATGACCTAATTGGAAACTATATTCTTTAAAAGCCTTTATGTTCCAGCTCTTTAGTATTCGAGAGGTGACTTCTGAGATCACAGTGGGTTTATGTCATTCGGTGGGACAGGACTGTTGATTTCCACTACCACCTCCCTAAAACTGGGATAAAATATCCTGTATTAGGTGATTGTGTTCTAAATGCACAATAAGTAACAGGTTTGTAATCAGATAAACAATTTTCTCCCGTTCTCCAATAACTGAGTATAATATTACAAATTCCTTAAAGCTGATTAGAGAAATGAAAGTCCAACTGACTTTGCTGCTTCACATGTTGCCAAAAAATCAGCACATCAAAAAAATTGTACTTAGTCGTAAAAATTGTTTTTTACATGTTGTTTCACAGTGCTGTTGGTACTACCTATGCCTTCTGAGAGTTTCACCAAGGTCTAAATGACTGTATGCTCTGCACTTGGCTATAGATTTGAGAAGAAAACCTGAGGAGAAAATCAGATCATTGACGACTTTAACAAAGATCAGTCAACCTGCTGTGGAGATCAGGCATGCTGTCATCAGCACTTCTCTGTGTCTTGTGTTCTTCCTGGAACTCCACAGAGCTCTGTACTTTCCTGAGAGAGTCCTGTTGTCACCTGTGAGGAGGCTCTTTGTCCTGCATCCAGCTATGCTGATCCTCACCCCTAGAGCCAGGACAGAGGCAAATTCATACTGGAAACTCTACAGGGTTTTCCCAGCAAATGAACTCAGATAGAATGAAGTCAAGGTGGTACTTACTTATCTCACCTGCTGCTGCATGTGGAAGTTTTGTGTAGACATACATTCTAAATCACTGCTTTCCGTATATTAGGAAGAGGGAATTTTCTCTCCCTTGAGCCTCTACTTTAGTGTGAGCTGCACCATCCTCTGGCACTGGCTGTTTCTCTACAATGACTGCAGGGAGACTGCGTGACAGCTCAGGGTTGTATCTTCATGTCCTGAGCATCAGCGAATCACAGATTCCCAGAAGAGTTTGGATTGAAAGGCACCTCAAAGCTCATCCAGTGCCACCCCCCTCACAGGCAGAGATGCCTTCCACTGTCCCAAGCTGCTCTAAGCCCTGTCCAGACAGGCCTTGGACACTGCCAGGGATTCTGGGATAGCCACAGCTGCTCTGGGCACCCTGGGTCAGGGCTTCCCCACACTCACAGGCAGACGTGTCTTCCCAAAGCTCCATCTAAACCTACTCTCTGTCAATGTGAAGTAATTCCCACTTGTACTGGCACTCCAGGCCCTTACAAAAAGTCTCTCTCCATCTTTCCTGCTGAATAATCCAAATCCTCTCAGCCTTTCCTTACAGCACAGCTGCTCCAAACCTCTGGTGGACAGGAGGCAGCTATGAAGCAAAATCTTCTGAAAAAAATCTTCATTGGTTTTCTGGGCAGAATAGCAGTTCTATAGAGGAGATTTTGGTCCATACCCCTGAAAAACCCTAAAGTGAATTATTTGGGATGTACTACAGCTCATTTCAGACATTACAGGACCTGGGATACCTGATACCTGATCTCCCATGAAGTCTGTACCACAGTGCTGAGGTGACAAATACACTGTGGAAGAAGTAATGTCATATTTTGATATAAGTCTGAGCTTGAGCTTCTTACCTGCCACTCACAGGGGAGTGAGAGGCTTCTCTGGAGCCAGGGGACACAGGACTCAGACCTGACACACTCTGAGTATTTTCTAGTAATCTGGACATAAAAGTTAGTTTTTAATGGAGGTTACATGATTTCTCAGGCTGAGAGCTGGTGCTTTCCATTCCTAAATCACAGTGGAATTCCCCCTTTCTACATAAATTAAAATGCAGAGTGTAGTTATCAGTTTAAAAATAAATAAAGGACTAGCAAAAATGAAAAGGCTGCAGCACTTTGGATGCATTCAACATTTAAGAAAGATTCCTTGTTTTTACATCAGTGATATTTTGCTAGTAACAGCTTAGTGAACATCAAGGAAGGTTTTTCTTGGGTTATTTTCAGAAAATAGTTTTTAAAAAGTTTAAAAGCCTAAACCAAATGTGGGTCTTTGCTGGCTGAGGAGCTGATTCCTGCTGGCTGTGTGTTACCTAATGCAGGCTGGATACTCAGCCTGGTGGGGATCAGTGAGGTTTGAGCAAGTCCAGCTCAGTTGCATGATTCACCCCCACGAAAGGTGTTTCTGTGCATGTCCAGCGCTGCCAGGCTCATTTATTAGACATTTATGAGCTTCTGCTCAATGAGGACCCATCCCCACTGCAGTGAGGGCACCATTCCCCAGTAGTGCTAAGTGCTGTGTTAGCAATCCTGCATTTGCAGAGGAGAGCTGGATATTGGAGTGATTTCCTCTTCAGGCCTTACAGGCCTTGTGGGGTTTGTGCCACCTTAGGAGTTTGGGCAGAGTTTGTAAGGCTTAAGTGAGGGAGAGACCAAATTTCCCAGAAAAGGAAATTTGTGTTTTATAAACCCCGCAGTACCCATTTTTTTCACATCCATTTTATGATTATAATTACTTAGATCACTTTCAAGAGGAGGAAAAACAATAATGAAAGAGTAACTAAATAAAAAAAGCTCAGAAAAAAGAAGGAAAACACTGTGGTTTCTGTTCAGAAATTTTAACCCTTCAGCAAGAAGAAAGGCTGGAATTTTAGAAGTGAGGGAGAAGGCTGGCTTGTAGCTACATATATTCCACTATTTCAACCTACTCTTTTTTTCATTCCTGCCCTTAAAGAAAGGTGCTTTTTCTGTGCTTAAATTAGTTGTGACTCTCCAGATGTCTGCAAAAACAAAATGGGGCATTATAAATACATATATATAATAAATATTAGATATATGCATGCACATGATAAATACATATGTTTAATGTGGTTCAAGTGAGTTTAGAGGGCAGGTCCAAGCTCCAGAAGATCCTTTGTGCCTTTACATCCATGTGATGGGCACTAGAAAAAGCTTACCCATGGGTTCTGTGCTTCTTGTTGCTCCATCATGTGTGAATTACTCGTGCACAGAGCTGCATCTGGGAATTCCCAGGAAAATTGTGGGAATTCCCAGAATTTCCTGGCAATGGGAACTCTAATTCCCACAGGAATGCCTATTGCATAGACACACGGTGTGTCCATCCTTGCTGCTGTGCACTGAGAGGGGAATGCTGGAGCTCAGCCCAGGAGAAGGGGCATTGGGAAGGGGGTGGGGTGCAAATCAGTTCTGTAGGTTTATGGAGTATTAATGGACCATGCCCAAGTGATGAAGCAACTGTCTCCACCTCTGGCTCATCTTGTCTGAATTCTTGCAGGCTCACTTACCAATGTTCTAGGCATGGGGCAGCAACAAATACCTGTGACCTCCTGCCAGAGTTCCCTGTCAGGCTCTGAGTCTAGAGGCTTTTCAGCCTCAAACAAGTGATTTTATGTGAATTAGATAAATAATTAACATACCATCAGTATGTTGGTGTTTCAGGTCCTGTTTCAGATTCCAGCAGAGAGATTATAATCCTGTAAATGCTTTGGAGTGTGATAACTTCCAAAATAAGTGAAACCCTACACATGAACTGATGATAGCTGGAGACTCTGTGTCCTCATAAAGACCTCTCCTTCCTTTTCTAGTTCCCTCTGTGGTGGAAGCTGCTCTTCCTCCTTGCACAATACCTAAAACCCTACAATGTATTGAAAGTTTGCTCTTTCCAGGGGCTTCCACTGCCCTGGGCTGTGCCTGATTGTTTGAGATGCCCAGAAGTCAGAATACCACAGGCATTGCCTGAGCTGCCTGAGTCAGGTTTGCTGAATTTTATAGATCCTCTCTGGGTGTTTAGTCCCAAAAAAGGACACAGTATCCTTTTCTGGATCGTGAGCCCTGGGAAGCAAATGCTGTGAACCTTTACACCCACTACAAAGTGCACGGCAGACTGCAAGGAAAGCAAGCACATGTATTGGTTTCTTTGGAGTGTCAATCAGGAAGGGAATTAAAATTATGATATGTTGCCATGGTAACGAAGTCCCAGGATTTGGCTAGGAGGAAAAGTGAGGTTGTAGCTAGTTGCTCATGAATTCCTCAGTAGGCTTTTCAATACTCTGTTTCCTTTAAATGAAATTGGAGAAAGACTTGCAGTTCATAGTGGGGATAAAAATTTTATGAAGCTAAATCTAGGCAGTGTTTTAGTGTCAGTCAGCATTAACCCACAGCATGAACACATAAATAATTGAAATTTCAAATACCCCTGGATTAGAGCACTGGCAGCACTTGAGGGCCAGTGTTCCATGAGTGTCCCAGAAGCTCTCCAGCCTCTTCTGCAGCATCCTGGGATGCAAGCACCCATTCCTGCCTCCTCCCCTGCCCCTCCTCTTAGAATATGTCTTCTAGCAGAATAAAACAAGATAAATCCAACAGTTCCTCTGGCTTGGAACAGGTGAGTTGAGCTGCTCAGGGAAATATTCACAGCTCTCTTGAAGACTGGGTTTCTCCTTATCCATAGGATTCTGGCTGCAGTCAGCAGGGTGGCTGTGGGCTGGAGTTTGTGTGTTTGACATCCACTCCGCTCCTGCCAGAGACCAAAAAAAGACAGTCCTGACACAGGCATACAGAAAAATAAACATGGTTAATAAAACAAATAATAGAAATGTAGCAGAGGGAAGAGATTGCAAAGCATTCCTTATTTGTGGTTTTGAAAATTAATATTCTATGGAGATTTAAAAAAAATGTAAAAACATTTTTGTTTTTTGGACCACGGCCTTAGTTCTTTCCTTACAACTATGACAAGATTGAGTCAGGTAGGCTTAAGATTAATTTGAAAAGAAAAAACAATTAATTATATAAACTTTGAATATTTTCAGCAAGAATAAAACCAAGAAAAAGAAACCGGTCCAAATGTTTTCCCAAATTTTTTTTTTTTTTTCCTGATTTTTGTTTCCCATCTCCCTTTTTTTAGAGGCAAATGAGAAAAATAGAGGGTGAAAACAGATCACTCATATGCAGGGCAGAGGGCCTATGAGGAAAGAAAGGGGACAAAACCAAAGCACAAGAAAGCAATTTTTCTGAGCTTCTAAGGGAGAAAAAAGAGACGTTTTCTGTGACACTGAGATGTCCTACATCAAAAAAGAAGCGCAGATGAAAATGTTTCACTAGAGAGTAAGAAATGCCATGTGGAGACTTGTTCCCTCTCTTCTGTGCCTGGGAAGACAGGGATATGGTTCCCTGCATCCCTCTGCTTTCTCCAGCAGGGACACAGCCCCGAGCCCCTCCCTGGCTGCTGTCCCCTCTGCTCCCCCAGGACCCTCAGAGCCACTGCCAGCTCTGGATCTGCATAGCACTGCCCAGTGAGCTGCATCGTGTGGCAGACCCTGCCCAGGTCCAACCCTCCCCTTGCAAGCATTTCCTTTTCCGTGCCAGCACTAGTGCCAGGTGGGATCAGCAGCTGCTGGGAAGGAAAAAACCCTGCTTCTTGTGCCAGCAGAAGGATGCTGGTTGGGCAGGTATCTGTGTAGAGGTAAAACTCCCTCACTGATGTTGCAGGATGGTCCCATGGGTAGGGACACCTTTCACTAGCCCAGGTTGCTTCAAGCTCTGTCCAACCCAGCCCCGGACACTTCCAGGGATCCTGGGGCAGCCACACCTGCTCTGGGCATCCTGTGCCAGGGCCTCAGCACCCAGGGAAGAATTTCCTCCCAATACCTTATCTAACGCTGCCCTCAGGCACTTTGAAGCCATTCCCCCACGGCCTGTTACTCCAGCACCTCATAAGCAGCCTCTCTCCATCGTTCTCGTAGCTCCCTTCAGGTACCAAGAGGCTGCGATTAGGTCACCCCAAATCCTTCGTTTTCCTGACTGAGCAATCCCTGTTCTCTCTATCTTTCCTCACAGTAGGGGCTTTTATTTGTGTCCCTCTCTACAGAGGGTCAGTGGGTGACAGTGTGGGGGAGGACTGCAGGTGTCCGTGTGCAGGTGTGCTGTTCTCAAGGTGCGTGGTCTGGCCTGGCTGTGTTCACCAGTGCAGAGGCAGCTTTTTGCACTGCTTGGGTGTGGGTGGGAGTCAATGGACCTTCTCCGTTTCTCAGGCTCCTCAGGTGTGTTCTGTGGAGTTGGCAAGGTGGACTGGGCACTGTGATGAGCCTCACTAAAGCCTTTGCAGCCTTCAAAATGCAGATGCTGTTCAGAGCTTTATCTGATTAGCACTCTGTAGTCCCCACAGAGCCTGAGGATATGCCAGAGTCTGAGTTTGGGTGAAAACAGCCCATTGTGTTTAAACATCTCCAGTGCATTTGGATACCAGGCTGCTCTCCAGTCAGGTCACAAAATGTCAGAAGAACTGGCTTTGCTGAGCAGGTTTCTTTTACCTGGGAGTAAAAACTGGGCTTTTCCACACTGGGGAAAACATGAGACCTCCTAAACACCAAATCTCAGAGCGTCCCCTGAGCCCCAAGCCTGGCTCATGAGACTGAGGGACGAGTGGAGCTGCCTGGCTGTGACACCAGGGGAAAATAAACAGAAGGAATTGCCCCGGCTCCTTCCCTCTAGCTCCAGTGTGGCATTTCAATAAAATGTCACATTGGCTGCTCTCAGGTGAGTAAATTGATTTTGAGTCTTGTGCTGGTTGCACATGAAATGGAGGAGGGGTGGATTCGCCTCAGGGAAAGCACCACGAGGCCGGGGAACGGAGGGGCTGTCCCGTCTCTGGGGGCTTCCCCTGTGAGCTGCTGGCACCAATCAGAGAGCTCATTTGGTGATGGACAGCTCGGGAAACCAATTGAACGTTATTTCGCTTTCATAAATCACATTGCAAAGGCTAATTTGGGCTCTTTGGCCTTCCGGCCGCCAGGCCGAGAGCAACGCCCTGGGACCCCGGCTCCAGGCGGCCCCGGCCCTGGCCTGGTGGCCCCCGGCTCCGCATGGCCTCGGCACCGGCCGCATGGTGCCAGCACCGGCCGCATGGCCCTGGCACCGGCCACATGGCACCGACGGCATGGCCTCGGCACCGGCCGCATGGTGCCAGCACCGACCGCATGGCCCTGGCACCGGCTCCATGGCCCCGGCCCTTCTGGCCTTCGCCTCGGCTCGGCTTTCCACATGGCAGAAGAGGCCTCCAGCTGCCCATGTGGCTTCTTCACGATCTGGATACAATTGTAACTCTTTTTAATGCCTGGATAAGATTCTCGATCTCCTGAGCTCCCCGGAATGAGAAAAAATAAAGCATGGAGACTACAGAGGTCAGCGGAATGAAGATAAAGTTCCTGGTGGGAAGAGATTGAAAATATGCGACTGATAAGTCGCTGAAAACCTTTTTTGTGGGCTAAGGGCATTGTGACTACGCTAAAATTCCTTTAAGCTGTGGAATATACTTGGGGAGATTTGGGGTGCTTGAGAAGAAGACTTTTTGCCTCGGGGAAATGGAGTTCTCTCTGTTCTGGGACTGGAATATAAGCAGAGACATTTGATAGAGAAGGAGATGAAGAGAATTTTGTTTTTCAGCAGCCTGCCTTTAAAAGTGGTACCCCAATTGTGTAACATAACCCATAGCACAGCTCTGGAAGGACTGTGAAAAATGGGAGGAGAGTCATAATCTACAATAGTTTCCCTGGCGGATGTCGATTGTGAAGGTGAAGACACCCCCCAAGCCATAACTAAAAAAGGAACTTTTCTCTCTTAAGTGAACTGAAATGATTATTTGGGTGGATAACTGAGTGAAGTGTTTTCTGTATGATGTTGTTAAGGAATGTGGAATGAAGGGAGGAGGGAACAATCTAAGAATCTTATTCTGAATTATTTTTGTGTTAATAATAAACTTCTTCTTATATCCTTTTAAGTTTTGAGCCTGCCTTGTCTCTACTCCCAAATCCTATCCCTAAAAGAAATTAAATATATTAAAATTGGCAAAACCCAAGTCACACTGTGACAGGTTTTTTTCTGGAACAAAAGTTCCGAAGGAAAGACTTTTTCCCTCTCTACTGTGCTAAGCCAAGCCAGACTACTGTGATTGTTCACTCCGCCTGGGAATCAATGGTCTTCAGATGCTTAGGGATGCAGAAGTGGGCAAGGGTGCTCAGTAAAAACAGCTTTTCTCTTTACTGCTACATTTGAATGACTTCTAGAGCTGCTTAGGAACAGAAAATCACTATGAGGTGATCTGTGGTGAGAATCTCCTGTGTACATCTTTTTATTTTCTGTAAACCTCCAAATTTGGCTTGTTTGATTTAAATTAAAAATAAAAAACACCTCTATGAACCTGCTTTATTTTTTCCCATTATTTTAAAATAATATTTCTCAATAATGGCTTAGATACGCTTTCCATTTTCAGTACAAACTTGAATATCAGAATAAATTTGAACAGTATGAACAGAATCAGTTGTGACAGGCAAATTTACAAGGTGCTGATCCTGGACAGAGATTTTTGAGAAGTCTTCCATTTAAAAAGTTTATCAAATCTTTGCCAAATCAAACCTGACAATCATAAATATCTAGTAGCATGTTCAAGAAAGGTATGTTAATAAATCTGAGGTTGGGAGTGCCTCTAATTTCCTGCAGAAACTAAATAAAATAAACAGGGAGAGGTTAACTCTGAGCAGGACTATGGCGTTATTTAAGAGCAATTTTTACTTAGGCAAGAGTTTTCCAAAACTTTTAATGACCTTGTGTGATAAAAGCTTCCATTTAGGTAAGTTTCTCTTAAATGTTTTTTCAAAACAGTAATATTAAACTGTTAAAACCCCAGAGGTAACAACATGCCACTTCAAAACAATTAAAGCTTCCAACTTAAAAACAAACTGTATTTTACTGGGAGACTGAAAACTTCACAAGGAAATATGAACTGCTTCTTCAGGAAAAGTGGGAAATGGGAATCCCCCCTCACTTACTGAATGTGTTCTTCCAGCAAAAGCACTCTAAAACACATTCTCATTTCCCATGAGAAATGCACACACCTCCTATGAGCTGAAGAACATTTTGTTTTGGCATTAAAATAAATTGCTAAAAGATCTTAACCAGAAAGATGAAGGTGGATTGGGTCAAGGGAAACCTCCATGGGATGTGTGTGGCTTCCCACTTGCTGGAGTGTCAGGAAGGGTCTGACTGGGGTTGGAGGTCTGTGGTGCTTGGCTTAATAAGGAAAACTGGGACACAACTGCAGGTCTCATGGCAAACCTGCAAAAGTCAAATCTTTATTACACTGATCTCAGGGTGTTCATCAGTGCCTGGATGGTCAGATTAGGTTTGTTTGCTCTCTTTTGTGAAATCTCTGCAATTCAGCATTAATGCATGTCTAATTTTACAGTGTTAGTGTTATAGAAGGTAATACAAGCCCCAGAATACTGGCAAGGAAATAAACTTTTGAGGTCCATGAGAGTTGTCAGTTCTCTGAACCAGTTAATTTACTAACTGGTAAATGAGATCAAACAAAACTTTGACTTTCAGCTCGAACGGAGCATCACCCATTTCTGTTAAGTCCTCCCCAATGCTTTTAAATTATATTTCTGTTCTTTGCAGTTGTCTGGCAAGAGAACCTCACTGAAGAGGAAGGGCCACAGGTCCTTCTGGGACCATCTGTGCTGATTAGGAAGCAACAGAAACTTCAAAATGCCGTATCTCCTGCCAGAGGGCTGTAATGACCTTAAATCCAGAGCCTTGCTTTTGACTGTGCTCATTGGAGCTCTCTTTGCTTGTCTCTTGGCAGCCCCATTTTCATAGAATCATAGAAAGGCCTGGCTTGGAAGGGACCTTAAAGCACATCTCATTCCACCCTGCTATGGGCAGGGACACCTTCCACTACCCCATGCTCTCCAAGCTCTGTCCAACCTGGCCTTGGACACCTCCAGGACTGGAGCAGCCACAGCTCCTTTGGGGAACCTGTACCAAGTCCTTACATCCCTCCCACCACAAAATCATGTGTGATGTGACAAATCACTGTTCCACTGCTCCTACCTCCTGCCAAGGTGTCTTTGTCTTGGCTACCCCTGATCCATGTCTGGCTGCACCTGGAGATGTGTGGGCTCTTCCTCCAGTCACGTCTCTATCCTACCAGGGGGACCACCACAGAGTAAATAAGAGGAAAACCTTTTTGCAGTGGACCCTGCAAGGGTGTTCTGGTGAATGGATGAGTTGGTCCAGGCACTATTGATGAAGGTGGGACTCAGGCTGAGTGGACATCAGGACTGGTGGTAAGTTCCTGGGGCTAATGGTGATGGTTGCCAGCAGTGAGTCCAAATTCCCTTTCTCTTGTGGGGAACATGCATTGAATTAGAACAGATTTGACCAATGCTTCTTGAAAATTTTCTTCATCCTGTACTTACATCTCTTTATTTCTTCTCCAAGTCTGTCCTTATACCAAGGTGTATCCAGGCATAACATCCTGGACATCCCGTTTCTTCAGAGCCCGCTGTGTGTTTGACTTAGCTAATGTTTCTTTCTCGAGATCGATGAATGCCCATCCTGTTTGCCTTTCTCTGAAAAGAAAACAGATAAAATAACCTCCCTTCCAGTCCTCCTGGGATTAGATTCCAGATCTGGGCAGCCCAGCTGTGACAAAGGACCGATGTGGATCTGCAGGCAGGATGGGACACTGAGGCATCCCCGTGGGTGCTGCTCTTGCAAGATGAACCATCTTCATGACCATTCTAATTAGGAAGGGCCTCTGCTCCCGGAAAGCTGACCACAAACCCACTGGGGCTGCATAAACTGGCATAGTTAATTCCATGGAGCAAGCAAGACAACCATGGTTCAACGGCTACAACCTGATGCAGATGTGGCTTTACTCCTTCACTCATCCATGTCGAGACAAAACCCAGCACTGCTTATTGTGGGCTGGGGAAAAATCCAGAGCTGAGCTGGGACCAGCTCTTCTTGCAGCTGTGTGGACCTGGACACTCTCTTGCACTCTAACACCAAAATGAGTCTCCTTTACCACTGTCAGCACAGAATCCTGCAGCAAGGCTGAGCACAAACCCCATACTGAAAGATTTTGGTGAAAGAGATGTGACTTGTTTTTTCCTGCACTGCTGCTTAGTTTATGTGTCACTATAGATGTCCCTGCTGTGGTCTAACACAGCAACGCTGTGAAGACAAAGCCTTCAAAAATACCCCAAGAATGCAAATCCCCTTGACCAGTTATGTTCGGAGGAAGGCAGAGAAAGCAGAACTTAACCTAGGTTAACTAAACAGACTCTTAAACTCTGTTTCAACATAAGGCACTTCTAACATTACCTGCTTGGCATGTCTCAGCCAGGGATGAACCACCACCCTGTGCGCAGTTAATCACAGAGCCAGCTGCCCCCAGGTGCACGGGGCATAAAGCTTGTGAGGGAGAAAAGGGGAGTTCTTTCTCTGACATCATGACACAGGGAGAAAAATGAATAAAGGATGGGAAATCTCACATGACAAAGCAGACACCAGTCAATGAATGGAGCTGAAGTGAAAATCCTTCTACAGAATGTCTTATGCCATAAAGTCTGGTGGGGTTTTTTTCCCCTTTGTTTTTATTTCTCTGTATAGCAGTGTAAAGAGCAGCCATGAACTTAGTCCTTCAGCTTTTTCAATTTTTCCCAAAATAGGTCCCACTGTCTTTTTAATGAATCAGTCTTTATTGGGAATGTAGAACTAAACCAGGCATACCCTTGTGCTATCACTGGCACTAAGGGCAGATCACTTTAAGCTCTTGCGTCATCTCATCCTGCCCTACATTTTTCTTGCTCTTATTCCTTGGAGAGTAACTTTTTGAGCACCACTTCCAATTTTTTTCTGTTAAAATGGACACTGGGGAGTAGCTCTGGGTTTGCTTTTCTCTACTTGTGTGCTCTTAGCAGTGGAGTCCAGACTTGCCAGTGTCGATCTCTGCCTTTGAACCTAGCTTTGTTGAAACTTCTGCTGTTTCTGCCATATCACTTTCAGAAGCTCCTATTGGAAACTAAGCCTCTCTGAATGTCTGCACTGATTCCTTACAGCCTTCTTTTCTGGGCATATCTGCAGGGACCTAAGTGAAACACTGAAGGAAATACAGGCTTTTTTTTGGACAGCTTCATGGTTAAAGACACTTGTCAGAGACTTAAGAGAGTTTTTTCCCCAGCTCTGTGTCACTGACCTCTAGCAAAGCATTTTATCTTCCCATTTCCTATCTGTGATGATGATAGAAATGTTTCCTTTCTTTCTCCCTTTTTCTGTCTTATCTATTTATATTTTAAGGTCTTTGGGGCAAGGACTGTCTCTTGACTGTACAAAGACTGACAGACAAAGGCATTGACCTTGCTTGGGATCTCTAAGTGTTAATGCGATAACAGCACCAGAACAGAGGACAAATGCTAAATAGTAGCACAGTCTATTTGGGAAAAGAAAGCAAAGTATTCCCCCTTCCTTCTAATATCTTTTGAGATGCAATAATTAAGGCATCAAATAGAAAGTGCATAGGGATACGTGAAAAACTGCATGTACTACAAAACAATTAAATTGTTTTGTCAAAATTGAGGATATCTTCTTCAGTTTTCTAGGAGGTTTCTTTCTTTGGTTAGGTTTTCTGGTTTTCTTTTTCGTTTTGGGTGTTTGCTTGTTTGTTTGTTCGTTCATTTAAAGAAAAATCTACCCTCTGAGAAGACAAACAGTATAGCTTGCTAAAGCTTTTAGGTCACTTTGGGTATTGCAGACTCTGAGACAGCAGCTTTGTCACTGAAGAAAGCTTTTGGGAGTATATGGTCCACAGCCCCCTAGCTAATTAGGTGCAGGGGTATGTGTGTGTGCCTGGCTGTTACCTGGCAGTGGAGAAATAGCTCAGACTGCTTTCAAACATATGAACATGTTTTGGAGCTTACTCTTAGAAGTGGTTTTATTCTGTTGCAATGCTGAGAAAAAAAACTTCCAAATCTTTCTAGAAAATGAAGTTCTTCCCCCTAGAATGAAAATGTCCTCTCATCTCCACAGGCAACCTGTTTTATCACACAACCAGGAGAAAAGTGTTAATATACTGCTCATTAGGAATCTAAAATTTCTGCTATCCTCTCCTGCATCCTAAACACATTTCATCTCTTTCTTATAAAGAGATGCAAACAGAAATTAAAATGTAAAATAAGCTCAGCAGGAAATCCAGTTTCTCTCTTCAGCTGTAGATGTGGTTTTGATCTACTAAAATGTGACTTTTTGTGTTAATTTAATACTAAATTCCCATCAGATTAAGCACAATCTGAAGACACAACAGGAGAATGGCAGAGGAGGGGAAGCCAAGCAGCACTTAACGTCATCTTTACTTGTGTTTCCTGCTGAAAGATCAGATCAGGTAGTGAATTATTAATGCTGCAGTCTGGCACAATCCTGGGTGTGCAGCCTGCCAAAATGTAAAAAGGCCATTGCAAAGGCAGGATATTGGATCCCATCGGTGCAAACAGGCATGCTTCCATGTTTGAAAGTTCACAGTGGGAGAATTCAAATCAACCTCTGAGGTTGGCTGCAGATTAAACTCCTCTATTTTTAATTAGATACCACGCAAAGGACCTCATGTCAGGAAAAGAGTAACACTAAACCCATGGAAATATCTGTAATAATTGTCCTACAGACGCAGTCATTGTCGGTGGGGTAAAACATTAACATCCTTTTATAGTGCTTAAGCATTTGCTTGGTTTGGTTTTTTTCCTGCAGTCTAACAACTTTAAAGCCTAATGAGTTAAGAATTGCCCAGAATGATAATGGAGCTGCTCAGAGACTTTAATGATTGGCATGGTTCAGGAAGGGGAGAAACAAAACTGGAGGAGGCTCTCTGAGGAAGGGGGGGAAGGCCACAAAGGGTTGAGTGGGTCCTGTGGAGAAAAGGGCTATTTCTTTCACACTATTTGGTGCTTAAAGGAAGACAAACCCTGGCCACAGCTGGCTAATTTTGGCTAATTGGAGCCTACTGGAGGCCTTGCTCCTGTTAGGTCAGGGCAGCAACCATCTCTGGGCTCTCCTCAGAATGTGGCCCATCATGGTCTGTGACAGCAGTCATGAGATAGCAAATGAGTGGAAAACTATTCCGTGTGGAAGATCATGTTCCACCCCTTTGTCTTTGCTTTCCCATAGCTGGGATGGACCAAACTCATGGGCTGCCCTGGCTTTTATGTAGTGACAGGACAAGGGGGAATGGATTCACACCTACAGAGAGCAGGTTTAGATTGGATATTACAGAAAATTCTTCCCTCTGCGGGTGGTGAGGGTCTGGAACAGGCTGCCCAGAGAAGCTGTGGCTGCTCCATCTCTGGCAGTGCCCAAGGCCTGGCTGGATGGGGCTTGGGGCAAGCTGGTTTAGTGAAAGGTGTCCCTGCCCACGGCAGAGGGTAGATAGACCAAGATGCTGTTTAAGGTCCCTTCCAAAGCTATTCAATGATTCCTTCTGCTTCAGGGCCAGCAGGTCCCTGTGGAGCCTTCCTTCTCTGAAGATTAATCAGTTGCCACTCACCCACAGCTCTTCTCCTGCTGAAATCTTCATTAAAATCTTTCAGCTGATGCTGGTGGGTTTTGGTCCTTGATAGGGGTGGCTCCAGTCCTTCATCTTGGGAGTGTAGCTGAGTGACTCAAAGTGCCTATTTGCTTTTGCTTCCAAACTGTGAGTAAAAGAGCCTTTGTTACGTAACAGCATTTCCATAAATGTGGAATCCTCCTACAAAAGGGTGGAGGATTGTGTGGGGTCAGCTCTGGGGAGAGCTGGGTGCTGGGGATGTGCCTGCTCACTCCTGCAGTGTAAGGATTTGCAAGGTTTGGGGCAGTGATTTTCACTCAAATACATTAATCCTAAAATATGTCAGGGAAAAATATAATTTTGATGACATCTCTGCTCAGCCACCTTTTCACTGCCAAAAGATTATCACACTGTGCACTTATTTGGTAGAATTCATATTTCTGGTAAACACAATTAATTACTTGGGCATATTAAAGCCTGTTACATATTATAATTAATAATAATGATAAATAATAATATTTTCACTGAGGTGCAGAACAGAGAAGGAAGGACTGTTCAGGTATTTCTAATATAAATCTCATGGTAACCTGAGAATTATGGTTAAAAAAGAGTTTCACTCTGTCTTTTAAAAATGCTATTAAAGTATTATTTTAAGGGGATTTTGTCATTGTTAGTAGGGGTTTCTTACTTGTTTTGTTTTTTAGAAGGAAATACCAGATGAACCTGTGAATCTGTCTAACAAACTTGAAATCCACTTCTGTGCTCCATTTTTCATATAACTCAAGAAAAGGGGGAGGCTGTCAGATAGACCGGGGTGTCAAAAAAGTAGACTTTTAGAAAAATCTCTATGTAAAGATTTCCACCAGCCACTTGCTGGTATTCAGTACTTCAAGGGATTGGACAGTGATACTAAATCAGAGCTTTTCTTCAAAATAGCCATGAACATGAAGTAAACCTAGAAGAATTTGGATGAGGGATATAAAACCACTTCAGATGTTATTGGTCCCTGCTGTTTCCCTTTTCAACACTTGGTTTCTGCTACAATGTTGTTGCCCTTTGACATTTGGTAAAACCAGCAAGGAGGAAATGACACCATGGTATTTATTAACCTGCAGTGCGGATGTTAAACAGAGGTTTCCCCGAGAGCAGGATAGAGCTACTCTGTGAGAAATGGTCTTTCAGAGCTTACCTGGATGAAAAATACAATGAAATAGCCTTATTATGAAAACAATACTGGGCTGCAGGGGAGTTGTGATTACAACTTCTTTAGCCATAACAGTCCTGCCTGCTCTGGAAGTCTGCTCTGCTTTATCCAGTGTTTCAGCTCCATTATCTCTCTCCCTTGCAGCTTGTGTGCCAGTAAGGACTGATCAGGTAGCAATCCCACAAGGAATAGGGTGCCTTTGAAATGGGGTGGTCAGTGCACCTTTGGAAAGCAATTCTGCTTCCCTCTGGGTCAGGATTTAACACTTCTATCAGATATTGATCTTGTAATAATTTCAGCTAAGATCAAAGCAGCAAAGTTGAAGGGAGAAGTGGCTCTGGCTTCAGTTACGCTTTTTGAAATAAAAGAAAATCTTCACTTTTCTTTCAGGAGTTGAGTCAAAAGTCTCATTAATAACAAGGAAGGTGTAAGCTGTCTTTTGTGTACCAAATCTTTGGATATCCAAGACAAAATGCATCAAGTTGGACTTTTCTCCTGTTCCTTTCTCCAAGGAGGAGGAGGAGGTCAGAGATAAATATGTTGTCAAGGGATGAGCTACAGGGATGGGGTGGAGTAATACATTCATGTCTCAACAAGGCAGCAAGGCCCCATCCTGGGGAGAGTCTCAGTGTCGAATTATGCCTGTGTCTGAGCACCTTCTGGGCAGGATTTAGGCCATAGGATGAGCACCTGTCAAATGTGTTCTCTTGTTCCCCTCCTAGTGCCAGGCTCTGAGGCGATTGCTATTTGCAATTGTACGAAGTCAAAAATATGCACCTTATGTTTATAGATACAAGAGCTCCAGGAAATTCTGCTCAACCAGGATGGAATCCCCTAATATAAGGATAGGAGGATCCTGGCCAATATCAGAGTAGTGTTACATGAGAGAATGATGCATGCTCTTCTCTTGTCTCCCCTTTCCAGCGTGGTGGAGACCTGCAGGGTGCCTGCTGGAGGAGGAAATGGGAGGGAACAAGACTTTGCTTCCTGGTGTTTCTCTTAAAAGACCTCCTCTTCCTGCAGAAATTTTTTCCTTGGCATAGCTCCCTGGTATCTTGCAGGCAGAGGTGGCATTACTCACGGGCTGCTGTCCACACTGCTGAGACACTGAAATCCCAAAAGGATTCCTGAGGAACCTCAGCAGTTCCTGTGGGCTTTACAAAGGAATATTTGTGCAGCACCATGAGTTAATCTGGTTAACAGCAAAGGGAGAAGAGCCTTTTCCACAAAGCCAGAGGTTATTGGAACTGTAACCAGCAGGAATGAAGGGTTCAGTTCTTCAGAAGTGCAGCTTGTGTTCCACCCTTTCTCCCAGGCCAAAACATTTGTTTTGATTTGCAGTTTGGTGTATTTATGCACTTTCTCCTCTTAACCTGAGTTGTCTTTTCTTTGTTTTCAAGACTCCTACACACAACATTTAATAAAGCTTTAGATTTTTTTTTCTGTGAAGCCTACCCTTTTATTGATTATTAATTTTGTGTATACATGTAAGTGGAACACAATAAGTGTTTCATATTCTTGAGTGTGTAGATACCTATACAGAATACAGATGTATTACCACTGCCTATGACATTGATATATGTGAGCCCACAGAGCAAATAGAAGAGAAGCTTCCTGGAGCTTCACTCCGGGAGATGTGATCACTTAAAATGAAATTTGAACCATTTCAACTTCTCTTAGGGTTTAAAAACGTGTCAACCAGCTCTAAAGCTGCCAGTTGTTTGTGACATGGCACTTTTCCTCTTTGAATGGAGTACAACTGGATGCTCCAGCATTTGTGGGTGGGCACGTCCACACTGTGCAGCTCAGTGGGCAGTTGGGATTGATGAGCAGGATCACACTGTCTCTGGGATTGGAAATAACTTGGTAGCAGGAGGATCATCCTGTGTCTGGAGAACTTCATGGTGCAGAGAAAAGTGGCTGAGAAAAAAACAACACTGAGATTAGGAAACTTTACAGCCTTTGAGTCCTGAACTTGTCCCCTTGAGCTCCTCACTCAGCACTGATGATGTGCCAGCACAGTCCTTGTGGTCCCCTTGGCAACACATGTGGCCAAATTGCACTTTGACCACTCATTTTTTAAAACTAGTTCCACAAGTAAAATGAATCCTGTGAACACCATGGTGTACCTGGAGAAGGTGCTGTAGTAAAATGGGGATGGAAAACCTGGTGTCCTGTGGCTATGACTTCAGTTTGGAGTTGAGAATGCTGAAATGCAGTATGGGAGAGGTTAGCAAGGTGGCAAATCATCAGATTCAAAGAGGAATTTTTAGAAGTCATGCACAGCAGCTTAATAAATGGGCATTACAATGACTGAGCAGGAATATGATGTTAGAATCCCACATTCAGCAGCTAGGGATGCCTGCTGTACAAAGAGAAGGAGCTGCAGGAGTGGTCAGGCTCTGCATCTCCTGCTGCCACTGTCAGACCAATGATTGTCCATGGCAAAGGAGCTTGAGCGAATAGAGCATTTTTATGTGATATAAAGCAGTTTTAGGAACTGTGGAGGAGTGAAACAAATCTGTGTTTAGGACCTGTGCTAAAGGCAAAGACTTTGCTGGCAAATCTAGTATAGCTCAGTTCAAACTCCTTTGCTACAGAGCAGCCCAGAGATGGCAGGTAGATCTCTTTTTCCATATGGAAAGCTGGAAGGAAAGGGCAGATGTCAGGCTAGTGTCAAGTGTTTTATTCATTTGGAAACATTCAGGTTTTATGTTGAATCACAACTTTAATTGGTTGATTCTTAATCATGCTGAACACTTGGAAAGAAATGCCTTTTTATTAGATTGGTCTTTGTAATTTCTCAGCCCTACTTGAAGCAGGGAAACCTGCATCACTGCTTCAGTCTTACAAATCCACCAGCTCTCCTTACACAGCCAGAAAATTTGTGCAGTGTATTTACTGATTTAGGAGAGGAAGTAGCTAAAAGAGGAAAAGGGTGAAGTAGAACCTTAAGGTTTTTCATTTATCTGAGGGGATGAACATTTATCTGCTCTCTAAGTGTAGCAGTATTTTGAATTACTCTAAGCATGAAATGATTAATCAAACAGAAAGAAAAGGGTGTTTCAGAGAATTTTGGCAAGGCATACTTGAGAAACTATTTTCCATCCATTGAAATGTAAATACTCAGGAACACAGCCCCTTTAAAAGCCCAGCTTTGTTTCCTGGGGATCCTTGTTATGTGGTTATTACCCTTTTTCCTGTGATCACAAGCTAGGTAGGGAGTGTTTCTGTCTAAGCATGGCAGTAAGAGAATTAAATTAATGTCACACCACCAGAGACACTATGACTTAATTTACAAACGATTTGTTTCTTTATCATGGAAGTTTGCATGTTATGTCTCTTTTCGCAGACACAGCCTTCTGACACCGAAGTGGTAAAATCCATATTAGATGTGACAGCTATAAATAGCCTGGAGTCAAAATGATTTAGTTTTGTAGACACATTTAAAGAAGGAAAAAGCCTTAGACTGTGCTATGATACTTTCACTCTCCATCCTTGAGAACCCTCTGTGCAGTGATCCCTGAGCACTGAGATCCCCTGGGCTGGCCCAGGCTGGGCTTTGGCAGGACCCATAGTGGCTTTCAGGGAAGCTCAGCAGTTGGCACCTCTGCAGGTCGTTGCATTGCTGGTTTAGGGAGGTGGAAAAGCAGGGAGAGGGGGATTAACATCAGCACTTATGAGCCAGAAAGTCCTGTAGAATGAATGTCACCCCCTTGTGCAGTCTCTGTGTAAATTAACTCAGAGTGAAATCCTGGGTCCCCAAAACCTTTGGGTAAAATCTGTTGTGGACCACATAGTTCCAGGGAGAATGGAATAGGGCCAATTACATCTCTCCTGTTGCACTACAGTCTGTGTCCCATAATCTGGGTCTTGGTTTTTGTGGGACTTCCTAAAGCTGAATTTGGTTGGTGTGAACTGTTTTGGGCATGGAAAGAGGGAAATTATTGCAATGAGTTTGATTTGGTTTTTTTTTCATTTGACCATCTGATCCCGAGTAACCCAGAAAATACTCTGTTGGAGTTAAGTTTTCCATTCTTTCAAATTCTTTCTATAAATAAAGATTGTTCTCACTTCAAAAACAAGGACATCATTTAAAAAGAAGACAGAAGTATTTTGCTTTGCAAACACCAATAATTTTATTTTATTTTATTTTTTAACCCAAGCAAGATATATTTCAAGTAAACAATTTGAGTTTGCAGAAAAGTATGCTTTTTGATTGATAATGCATCCATTGGGAATGTTTACCCAGCTCCAGATGGCAAATAACACCTCTGGGGGGTGGCTGGGATGTTATACCTTGAAATCACTCCCAGAGCTGGCAAGAGGGAGCTGAGGACATTCAGGGCTGGGGCTCCCCAAGCCCTAGTAGCCAACACTGAGGGCTGACATATGGACAGGGGACCAGAGGGGCCAGATGTGGGCACACATAATTTACTGCCTTGCCTGGGGAGATGGGCCTAACAGGGGCTGTGCTTGTACAGCAGGGGCCAAATTAAAATCTTTTGTCATGAGGACTCTGAATTTGATGCCAGGCAGCAGCAGATCCCCATTTTTGCCTTGGGCTCTGAGCTGCCTTTTCCCCCCACCACTGAATTTTGTAGCCTTTCTACATGTGGGTAGGCTTTAATCCCAAACAAGCTTTTATTTCTCTAGGTAAAAGGCCCAAATTAATACAGTTTTGTAATAATTTACAGTGGCCCAGGGAGGTCTATCACGCCAAAGGCAGAATTCACCCACTTAGCAGCCTCATGTGAAACTCTAGTCCCACTGATGGGAATGGCTGTGGTCCTGCAACTTTGTGGGATCAGGTGTTCACCCTACTGCTCCATGAATGGAACTCGGGATTAGCAAAGGAGCTAATTCTGGGATTAGCAGTTAGACTTTTAGTACTCCTCCTTGCTATTTAGGAAACTTTTAATAGTAAGTTTCTCAACAACTGTTCTTAGCACAATCACAAACTTTGTGTTTTATTGTCAGTTAAAATGATAGTTGGTTCTCTTTTTTCTTTTTTTTTTTTCCTTTTTTTTTCCTTTTTTTTTCTTTTTTCTTTTTTTTCTTTTTTCTTTTTTCCTTTTCCTTTTCCTTTTCCTTTTCCTTTTCCTTTTCCTTTTCCTTTTCCTTTTCCTTTTCCTTTCTTCTTAGAAAAAATGCAACTGTGTAAACTCTGCTTGGTTAGAAATCTTCCTGTGAGCAAAACCCTGAGATGGACTGTATGGTTTTGATCAAGAATAAATTGCATATAAAAAGGCTGGTAATCCAAAGATCTGGGTGATAATCCTAATTCTCTTGTAGGATTTCTGTGCAATATTAGACAAAGCACTTAACAACTCTTTCCCTCTCTTTCCACAGCTAAGAAACAGTGACGGATAATACTCAGCCCATCCACACAAGGGTTCTGAGGCTTAATTGTATAATATTTACAAAGCTTCTGGAAATCCTCAGGTGTGAACTGGTCCATGGCTGCTCCTGTACCAGTGTGCCTGTACTAGAGCTGGGATGTGGATGTTGGCCATGCCAGATATTTATACTGAGCTGACTGCAGGGAGGATGAGAGGGATGGGGAAGAGGAGGAGGAGGAGGCCAGAGCTCCTCTGTCAGCATGGGTCTCTGAAACTGCAATTTGAGGAATTGTTTTAGTGGACTTGTGTTTAGCTTTGTCTGGAGGGCTCCTCTACCTCTTGTCCTGCCTGGGAGCAGTGTGTCCTCTCTACCTCTGGAGGGAAATGCTTAGAGGAGAGGTGACACTGGCAAATTCTGTGCCTGGTCCTGCTGTGCTGACAGGGAGCTCATGTCCATAGTCTCACTTTCACAGCAATGCTGAGTCCTTGCAAACAGAGCTGGGAATGCAATAACAGCAAAACATGCTCCTTTAACCTACTCGGCACTGGCGTGTAAAATAATACCCCAGATAGGTACCCTGAATGCTTTTATAATTTATTCATTCATTCAACAATGTCTTCTGATGTAGTTAATGTTGTATTTCCCTGGCCAGGGCTGGCACATGAAGCGCAAGAAATCCTTCTGGACAGATTGCTTTGCCCGTCTGAAAACAAACTGGTGTTATCTGCTGAGTGGCCTAAATGAGCCAATTCCTCTGGGAGGTGCTGCCAGGCCACAGGGAATGCATGGGCTGGCTACTGGAGTGCTCAGGCTTGCTTTTAACCAGGGAAGGGGCAAAAGAGACCAGCATCCAGGGAATTCTGATCCATTTTATCCCCTCTGGTCAACACCTGAACTCTTCCTTCTCTCCTCCAGAATTTTAAATTTATGTTAACACCAATAATTGGGAAAAAAAGCACAGTTGATGTCCCCAGTGCACAAGTCTACACCAGCTTGTATCCATTAAAACCTTCTCTTTCTCCCATTTCTTTTCCTCACTAAGAGACTTCCCTGTACAGAACTTCACTTTTATCCTTGTTTTATCCTTATCCATCTGTTGTGTTTTGTGCTGCCTTGGTCCTCCTGCAGCAGTGGAGTGCAGCAGTGAGCGGTTTTCTCCAGTTGGATCTGAGGAAGTAGATTTCCATGGTTTAGGCCTAATCCTTAAAATGTCAAGCCAGAGGAATCAGAGGATGAATGTATGTCAGTGGTCTTTTTTGGAGGGAGATTTTTTTTTTTTTTTTACTTTTCACAGCCTGTCCATCCTAGTCCACTGAAGAAACTAGGGTATTTTTAAACAGAGGGGTGCCTGAAGCTGTATTTTACCCCCAGAGTGGGAACTCCAAGGGTAAGTGTTAATTTCAGTCTGATTTCATGTGCAAAACAGCTGCTTGTATCTCTTGCCCTGCATCTGTCTCAGATGGGGCTAGTTTCAACCACTATGGTTAATGCAGCCAGAAAGTTAATTTAGTGCATATTGGGAAATTCCTCAAACACCATGAGACTTAACACCATTTTTTCCATCAAACCCTTGAAGTTTGTGTTGATATTTAGAGGTGTGAGACTGCAGGGCTGGGGAGTGGAATGTTTCACTAATTTATTGGAGGGAGTTGATCTGGGGTGTTATCTCCATAGACTAAGCTGTTATTGTTTCATTTACAGGCTAAGTGCAATATAACTCAAAGTCACAAAGCATTCCCTGTAATGCAAGCCTGTAACACTTTGCAGTGGCTGACACCTGAGGTAAAGAATGTGTCTGCCAGTCTCCTTGAATAACTTGCCAGTGTATTCTAATTGGGTTTGCACAAGGCCCAAGCTTATTTATAGATGTGCTTTTGAGTGCATTATCCAGCAGTGAGGGTGCTACTTTGGGCATTGTGAGACGGGAGCTCTTGGGTTGACTTTGCTGGTGCTTTTGCTGTGATTTTTGGTGACTGTTTGGTGACAGATGTGCCTGTGGGTCCTTCCTGAGAGTCACAGCCTGAGCAGCTTAGCATGACCCAGCACAGTTCCCAGCGCAGACAGTGGGAAATGTCAGCAATATAATTAGAGTTACAGAAACATCAGTGTTGCTTCAAGGAAAAGGTCTGAGAAGTCTGCTTATGAGAGAATCACCCTCTTTGGCTCAGAAGAGGAAACAAGGGTCAAAAAGCACAGGGCTGTTGTTTCCCAGGGCTCTGTGCAGGGTAAGTTTCCAGGAGGAAAGTGGGGAGCTTGGCAGAAGGGAGAGAGGACCCATCTGGCTCTGTGTGAAAACAAGGGCTTGTTTGGAAAACCTGATAACAGTTCAGTTCAGCACAAGAGCAGGAGCTGTGTCACTTTGGCCCCCAACCAACTCTTTCAGGGAGACAGAATCCAAGCTCAGATCACTTCTGCCAGTCCTGGGGCTCCCTGTCTCCATCAGTTTTAAGGCCCTGGCTGGGTCCATGTGAGGAAGTGCTGCAGAGAACGAGCAACAGTCAATCGAGGGGTGGAGGACACCAGCACTTGCTGCACATCGGTGTCTCTGCTGCAGATGATCCATAAAAACCATGGCTATTGCAGAGAGGAAGAAAACTGGGCAGGAGGTGGCCCAGAGGGGACAGCAGATGGGAAAGTAGCAGAAGGAGCAGCCTGTGAGGGTTCACATGTGCCCCACGAGGGGCTGCAGGACAGAGTCCAGACTCTGCTACTTACAGCAGTTCAGGGTCCTCTCCAGTGGGTTCACAGTGATTGAGAAATGTTCCTGTGATAAGTAGGTGCATCAGGGCCCTAAAGAGGGCAGTGCTTGGGAGATGGCAGAGGGCAGGGATGGGCTGGCAGGTTATGTACACCTTCCCACCCTGCAGCTGGCCCAGTCAGCAACTGCACAGTGCCTCATTATCACCCGGATCATTGAACCCACCCAACCACCATGTGGTGGGAGAAGGCCAAGATCTGACCTCAGGGTTGTTAGGAGATCCCCTGCCAGTGGATGAGCAGCACCAGGACTGCTTGTATACATGTGTTGTTATTTTCTTCTTCCCTCTCCACTTCTCTCTCTTCAGGATAGTTCTGTTTTTTGGAGAAAATCCAAACCCACCCCTGACTTGTTTTCCCATTTTCCAGGCAGCACTGAGTAGGTTTAGCACATCCAAAGATGGGTGGGCTTAGGTGTCTCAGGGGCACTTTTGCTCCTGTCCTATACAGCACAATCTCAGCCCCCTTGGTCTTGGGACGCAAAAGTTGTTTTGGAGCTTATTCCTACACAAGCCTTGCTCTGAGGATAGCTGATGGGCTGAGAGCAAGGCAAGCAAGCTGTGGAGAAACAAAAAGGAGACTCAAGATCCTGACTTGCATGTAAAACAGATTAAAAGAAAAAAATTGTAAAAAAGAAGAAAAAAGCTCAATCCCACTCACAGCTTTTTATGGGGGTGGAGGAGGTTATTCAGTAACCTGCATGTTCACAAAGGCACTTTTGTTCCTAATAGGGCCTGAAATGTTACGACCTAATGTGTAACTTCCCCATTTACTCATGTAGCAGCATCGAGGTTACTCTGTAAGGACATGAAATAGCTGCTCCTTAATGGCCCTGCAGAGCAGCAGCCCCGGCACCTGCTTCGGGAGGAGGGATGTGCAACCCGGGCATGCGAACAGCAGCTCCTCTGACCTCGGGCACAGCCACGGCACCCTCCTCAACAACGGGGCTGGCTGCTCTCAAAAACCTGCTCTCTGCACGGGCTGGGACAGAGGAGCTCAGACTGCAAACAGCTGGATGTGAAGCCACGGAACCACACTAGGAGCTGCGGGCAGATGATATGTCGGAACTGGCCTCTCCCTGCAGCCAGAGGTGGGGGCTTCTTCAGGAAAATTCAAGCTCCTTACACTTCTAAGGTGCTTTAGATTGTTCCACAGCTGGCTTTAAGGAAAGGTGTCCCTATCAGAGACAGGCTTCCTCCACTATGTGGAAAAATAGTCTGGGATAACTGAAGCAGTCCATTGGAGAAGTGCAAAACTAATGCTTTATCTTCTTCCCCACTCCACACCTGAGCCCTCCTTATTACCTGAGGTTGTGACTGTCACTGAAATATTGTTTGCTTTTCTAATCCCAGCAGGGGATTAGTTTGAAGCACAGGGACCAGGAGCCTTCATAATATGAGACCTAGGCAGTGAAACTGCAGCTGATGCTGTTATTCAACTCAGTAACCGAGTCTTTGAGGAATTATTCTGCATTATTTGCTTCTCTTGTATCGCATGGCAGGAAGCGCCACAGGATAATTATTCACATTAGAAATGCTTCCTTTGGTCTGTTTTGAACATTTCACGTTTCATCTTCCCGGGTGCCCTGTGTCAGAGAAGAGTTCCAGGGCTGCAGGGCTCTTTTGGAGTGTTACCATGGAGGGGCCTCCTGGAAAGAGCTGGGAGAGACCTAAAACGCTGATGACAGCAGGGCAAGGAGTGGGGAAGGTGGGGACAAGATGATGCTGTCTGGTCTCTTGCCAGATTTTGTACTTGCTTGTATTTGACTGATAATGTCTAATAATAGACACAGCTTTTCACAACTTTATGGGGAAAATTTACTTTGTCAAAGAAGGTGAACTTGCTAATGAAATGGGGCAGGGGGGCACAAAAATGCAGAAAAATTAATTTGGGGGGCTTTGCTTTCTTTATTTTGCTGGGCATACTTTCAGTGCCTTTTATCAGGATGCCTCATCCCTGGAAGTGTCCAAGGCCAGGTTGGATGGGGATTGGAGCATCCTGGCCTAGTGGAAGGTGTCCTTGCCCACAGCAGGAGGTGGAACTGGATGAGCTCTAAAATCTGTGATTCTATGATGGTTTTATTTTATCAAATCCAAATTTAGAGGAAAAGCAAACTATCTTAGGTTATTTCTACTGCCCAAGGGCCTGTCAAGGACCTGTGGGGCACCATCTGCAGTGTGTGGGCCTGTGCATTCTGTGTCCCTGAGTGTCTGGATGTGTGTCATCAATTCCACAAACTCTGTTCATCCCTAAGGCTCCTGAATAGCAGCAAACATCAACTTATCCCCAAGTGCAAACTACAGGCAATGGGACGAGGTGAACATCCCCTTCCTGGCAGCAGCAGCAGCAGTGGTTTCCCAGCTGCACATCCACGGATTTACTTCATACAGACACTCCTGACCTTGTCTACTTTTCCTTTATTTGCCTGGCCTTCCTGCAAATATTATTGCATTTGTTGGAACATACCAATGAAGAAGCCAGAGCCCTTAATGAAAACCTTGACTTTTCTTTAACCTTCCTGAGGAATTGTTCGTTAGTGGGAAATATTGCTGCTTTTTTGTACACACAGGCAGAGAATTCTCCAAACCCTTCTCCAGGTGGGATGGTGCCAGCTCCCAGCAGTGGGAATCCCAGCTGTCCCATTCTTATGAATGTTGATAGCTTAGAAATGGCAAAAATAGACCTTTGGTGCCTCCCATTGATATGTACCTGTAGGATCTTTTAAAGAAACAGCTGAAGTAAGTGATTTGCAGAATGATGGCATCTCTGGTTTCAGGTCTTTCACCATAAAGGGATCCCACTGATGCACAGGGTGGGGAAAAACTGTTCTTCTCCCTGTTCATCCTCCTTTGCACCTCAGTGAGAAAATGGGT